>NC_134827.1:109323301-109408121 GCF_004210375.1 Tachypleus tridentatus
TTGAACTTAATAAAAAATCTACACGAAAAACTGTGCAAAAGTATTTAATTAAAAAAAATATGACGTCGAAACTGACGAAATGTTAACACATTGGTTTTGAAACACGTTGACAAAGGGTGTCCGGCTATACTGCTGAGATCTATGTTTTACATTTTTTAAATACATTTAGACGTTTATATTTTTATCCTCCAGGCGGAGTTTTCACATCACGTGACGAGAATAGCTTAATAATTTGAACTTTTGGTAAATGGTTCGTGTAACATAAAGAGTGAGTTAGAGTAGGGTAGATGTTTGATTAATAAATTAATGTACTTGCAAGTTATCTTGTCCGTTATGTGAACTTCTTCAGTTTTCTCATTACTGAATTTGTGTTTCGAAAAACATTAGCAAATAAGTGAGATTGTTATTTTAGCATCTAGCGTGAACTTAGGACTACGAGTGAACATTAGACAAGGTAATCAAATAAAGTACAGTAGGAAATATGAAACGATTTTGTTATCATTAGAATAATTGGAATTAAAAAAAATGTTTTACTAAATAATTTATTTAACGGTTATTTCATAAAAATAGAAAACTTTGGTGAGATAATCATGTAATAGTCTAAGAGAAAGGATTTGGTTTCGAAACATTATTTGATGCACAAAAAAAAATTCTTGACGTTTTTAACGAGTTAAAAACCAGGACGGAACTGAAAGTAACTGGATTATTGTAACTAACATGCGAGGTGTTGGAAATTCCTGGTTTTATTATAACTAAGATGTAAGATGTCGGAAACTGTGGGATTATTGTAACTAACATGCGAGTTGTTGGAAATTCCTGGTTTTATTATAACTAAGATGCAAGATGTCGGAAACTGTGGGATTATTGTAACCTTAGAGTCCGAGGTTTGAGACGGGATGCTCCTGAACACGCTTCGCATAGTT
Source organism: Tachypleus tridentatus (assembly GCF_004210375.1). Classification (NCBI taxonomy): domain Eukaryota; kingdom Metazoa; phylum Arthropoda; class Merostomata; order Xiphosura; family Limulidae; genus Tachypleus; species Tachypleus tridentatus. The sequence continues at coordinate 109,324,225 of NC_134827.1, forward strand.
GTTGGCACCTTAGGAAAGCCACAACCGGTTCTCTTATTTGGTTTAAAAGCAACACACAAGTGCGGCTGGTGCAAGTTGCCTGTTTTTCTCTCATGTTATCAGGTAGATAACTTTGTATAATTTATGAGGCAGCGAGTAATTATGTAATATTTAAAACTCTTTACGAGTGTCACGATAATTAAGATATAGATTGGTCGTTAAAAGACTATAGATCTCATAACGAGGCTTCACTGGGGGGGGGGGTCGTCGTTTATTTCTTCTTACTTTGTTCATACTCAGAACTGATCTCGAGACTTTGAGAATGTTTGGAGTAGGTATTAATTATTCATGTATCGGAATGTTGGACCATCCATCCATCTAACAGCGAATCGCCAACCTTTCTTGGTGGTTAATCACGCGACTTTGCGAAGGATTAGCATGTTTTTATTTGTTTTATTCTGTCAAAGGTGGGTATTGTAACGAATACGAGAGACAGATTGCACGTGCTTAATTGGTTAATTTCCATAATACCACAGCTAGGAGGGGTTAGCTTTTGTTGTTATGCGTAAAGCAACATGAGAGAAATTGTTGTAGCCATGTCCAACTTTCGTTTTACCCTAACGTAAGCAAATACCGGACATTGTTGCAAATGTGTGTTAAACAGTAAGTAAAACAACGAGTGCAATGTTTCCAAAGATTGTAATTAATCTGGGAAAATCTTTCTCTTCCAACCACACCTCGTTACGTAACGTTGAGTGAAGAGAATGTTCGGTTTTTATTTTTTGTATTGGTATGTGAATATTCAGATATGTTCTTAAATAATTATATTTCATGTAACTTGTTTTCATCATTTCTAACAGAATAAATGGCGCTTTGCTCTTCTTAATATCTTAAAACATAAAACTATATCCCCCTATTTACCTCAGGACCTAAATACGAAACGCTACTCGAAACGTTGTCTTAACTTACTTACTGAAGAGCGAAAGCGCGAAACTTTACTTGAAGCTATTTCAGAAAGACCTAAACACGAAACGTTGTCAGTATAAAACTGTTTTGAAACGAACTGCACATACCGTTACGATTATTTTTTAGTAGTAACGTTGTACACAACTATTCTGCGACGAATTATCTAACGAGGCTGCGAAACTGATAGAATATTCTTTAACCACATTCGATTGGTATTGGTGTACATTCTATTTCAGGGCTGACTAACAGGTACTAGATGTAGTGCATTCCTACCTTATCTACTTCAATAATGTAATTATTTTACTTTTAGATACAGTGATACAGTGCATGCACTTATCAAATGTTAAACGCAGGAGTCATGAAGTGGAGGGAATTTTATGTTTAATGCTAATTACTATGTAAAAATTTCTTAATAAATAAAAATTAGCAAAGAACGACACCTACTGACAACAAAAAATATTGTGATTTATTTTACAGATGACTATTTGTTTGTAGCTTATAACCTGGGATCGGTACTGTTTAATTTTGTAATTATTAGGGTCATTAAAATAAGAACATTTTCAAATTTTGATAACTACAGCACGGTATATTTCTAAGTGATGAACATTCGAGATTCATTTCGTTTCACATTAAGAGTTTTGTTGTTCACGAAACATTTGTAGCGATAAAGACAAACGACGTTTACCGGGCTCAGAAGAAAGGCAAACGTTGTTTTTGTTAAGCCTAATTCCACTGTGGGAATATGAATAAGCACGTTTTTACGTGCAGTTTTCCACGTTCGTGTTGTTCTGGAGAAATGAGCAGATCCTTATGTGTGACGTCGTTCTGTCAATATGTAACTGATTGATATAAATTTTGTAGCAGGAAAGGAAGAAGCAGACAGAGCTGACATCTGTTGTTGTTTATTCCTACGTCATTTCAGTTGTAGTGGTTATTTAAATTCCAATATCTGTGGAAAATAAAGCTTAAAATTGTCGATTTTCAGAATAATGTTTAAGTTTCACAAGATAAATGGATTGTATTTCCCTACGTCCTTAACTTACTTTCCAGTGTGTGGTGAGTCCCAGGGTAATCCAGCGTGGTGAGTCCCAGATTTCCATTTATTAATTACTTATATTCAAAACTATTAAATTTTACTGACATTTTCGCGCCAAGCTTCACGAGGGCTATCTGTGTTTAATTTAGCTGTGTAAGACTAGAATAACCTTACTAACATAAACAGTTCGAGTTGTGACATCATACATTCATGAAAAATACTGACTAAAATATCCGTTTCTAACACTATTTATTAACCATACGATACATCAGTTTCTAACGCTATTTATTAACCATACGATACGTCTGTTTCTAACGCTATTTATTAACCATACGATACATCAGTTTCTAACGCTATTTATTAACCATACGATACATCAGTTTCTAACACTATTTATTAACCATACGATACATCAGTTTCTAACACTATTTATTAACCATACGATACATCAGTTTCTAACACTATTTATTAACCATACGATACATCAGTTTCTAACACTATTTATTAACCATACGATACATCAGTTTCTAACGCTATTTATTAACCATACGTTACATCAGTTTCTAACACTATTTATTAACCATACGATACATCAGTTTCTAACACTATTTATTAACCATACGTTACATCAGTTTCTAACGCTATTTATTAACCATACGTTACATCAGTTTCTAACACTATTTATTAACCATACGATACATCAGTTTCTAACACTATTTATTAACCATACGATACGTCAGTTTCTAACACTATTTATTAACCATACGATACATCAGTTTCTAACGCTATTTATTAACCATACGTTGCATCAGTTTCTAACACTATTTATTAACCATACGATACGTCAGTTTCTAACACTATTTATTAACCATACGTTACATCAGTTTCTAACACTATTTATTAACCATACGATACATCAGTTTCTAACACTATTTATTAACCATACGATACATCAGTTTCTAACACTATTTATTAACCATACGATACATCAGTTTCTAACACTATTTATTAACCATACGATACATCAGTTTCTAACACTATTTATTAACCATACGATACGTCAGTTTCTAACACTATTTATTAACCATACGATACGTCAGTTTCTAACACTATTTATTAACCATACGATACATCAGTTTCTAACACTATTTATTAACCATACGATACATCAGTTTCTAACACTATTTATTAACCATACGATACATCAGTTTCTAACACTATTTATTAACCATACGATACATCAGTTTCTAACACTATTTATTAACCATACGATACATCAGTTTCTAACACTATTTATTAACCATACGATACAATGATTTCTGTTTGTATTTCATGAGACGTCAAGTTAAGGGTTCTGCTGGCAGAATCCTTTACTGGTGAGACCAACAGTGATCAAATGTTATGCTCAACTGCTTTAGGGTAACACTTTTATTACCCTTATTTTAGAGGCTTCCAAACGGTGTTGTACCAGTCGAATAGGCTGCGTTTCGTAAGTTGTAGTTCGACCATCCTCTCACATTGATCGGTGGACTGTCAGGGAAGTCGAGACCTTGTGATGCGGATGAGAAATGTTGGAATAAAAAGAACGTTTCTGGTATACGTGTTATGTTGAAGGCCTTCAGCCTCAGGCTGGACACTGGATACATTATTATTTTGAAAGCACTTGGATTTCATTGCTCAGGGGAGTTTTATGATATAAATATCTCGTATCATCATGTTCTGGAATTACATAAAGTACAAAAGACAATTTTCAATTCTTTTTTATCAACAAACTTTCTTCGAACTTTTGTAAGACTTAACTTACTTTCTACCTTAGATCAGTCCACCGGTTGTATTTTATGTCTTGTAGCTATCTACCAACTCTATTATGGCGTTTTGGTACCAGTCTACCAACTCTATTATGGCGTTTTGGTACCAGTCTACCAACTCTATTATGGCGTTTTGGTACCAGTCTACCAACTCTATTGTGACGTTTTGGTACCAGTCTACCAACACTAGATATAGACGTTTTGGTACCAGTCTACCAACTCTATTATGACGTTTTGGTACCAGTCTACCAACTCTATTATGGCGTTTTGCTACCAGTCTACCAACTCTATTGTTACGTTTTGGTACCAGTTTACCAACTCTATTGTGACGTTTTGGTACCAGTTTACCAACACTAGATATAGACGATTTTGTACCAGTCTACCAACACTAGATATAGACGTTTTGGTACCAGTCTACCAACTCTATTGTGACGTTTTGGTACCAGTTTACCAACTCTATTGTGACGTTTTGGTACCAGTTTACCAACACTAGATATAGACGATTTTGTACCAGTCTACCAACACTAGATATAGACGTTTTGTACCAGTCCACCAACACTAGATATAGACGTTTTGGTACCAGTCTACCAACACTAGATATAGACGATCGTGTACCAGTCTACCAACACTAGATATAGACGATTTTGTACCAGTCTACCAACACTAGATATAGACGTTTTGGTACCAGTCTACCAACACTAGATATAGACGTTTTGGTACCAGTTTACCAACACTAGATATAGACGTTTTGGTACCAGTCTACCAACACTAGATATAGACGTTTTGGTACCAGTCTACCAACACTAGATATAGACGTTTTGTAGCAGTCTACCAACACTAGATATAGACGTTTTGGTACCAGTCTACCAACACTAGATATAGACGTTTTGGTACCAGTCTACCAACACTAGATATAGACGTTTTGTATCAGTCTACCAACACTAGATATAGACGTTTTGTATCAGTCTACCAACACTAGATATAGACGTTTTGTATCAGTCTACCAACACTAGATATAGACGTTTTGTATCAGTCTACCAACACTAGATAGACGTTTTGTATCAGTCTACCAACACTAGATATAGACGTTTTGTATCAGTCTACCAACACTATATAGACGTTTTGTATCAGTCTACCAACGCTAGATACAGACGTTTTGTATCAGTCTACCAACACTAGATATAGACGTTTTGTATCAGTCTACCAACACTAGATATAGACGTTTTGTATCAGTCTACCAACACTATATAGACGTTTTGTATAGAGTCTACCAACACTAGATATAGACGTTTTGTACCAGTCTACCAACACTATATAGACGTTTCGTACCAGTCTACCAACACTATATAGACGTTTTGTACCAGTCTACCAACACTATATAGACGTTTTGTACCAGTCTACCAACACTAGATATAGACGTTTTTGTACCAGTCTACCAACACTAGATATAGACGTTTTTGTACCAGTCTACCAACACTAGATATAGACGTTTTGTACCAGTCTACCAACACTAGATATAGACGTTTTGTACCAGTCTACCAACACTAGATATAGACGTTTTGTACCAGTCTACCAACACTAGATATAGACGTTTTGTACCAGTCTACCAACACTAGATATAGACGTTTTGTACCAGTCTACCAACACTAGATATAGACGTTTTGTACCAGTCTACCAACACTAGATATAGACGTTTTGTACCAGTCTACCAACACTAGATATAGACGTTTTGTACCAGTCTACCAACACTAGATATAGACGTTTTGTACCAGTCTACCAACACTAGATATAGACGTTTCTGTAGATATAGTACGTTTTGTATCAGTCTACCAACACTAGATATAGACGTTTTGGTACCAGTCTACCAACACTAGATATAGTTGTTTTTGTACCAGTCTACCAACACTAGATATAGACGTTTTTGTACCAGTTTTCCAACACTAGATATAGACGTTTTTGTACCAGTTTTCCAACACTAGATATAGACGTTTTTGTACCAGTTTTCCAACACTAGAAATAGACGTTTTTGTACCAGTTTACCAACACTAGATATAGTCGTTTTGTACCAGTCTACAAACACTAGATATAGTCGTTTTGTAGTAGTCTACCAAAACTAGATATAGTCGTTTTGTAGCAGTCTACCAACACTAAATATAGTCGTTTTGTAGCAGTCTACCAACACTAGATATAGTCGTTTTGTAGCAGTCTACCAACGCTATATAGACGTTTTGGTACCAGTCTACCAACACTAGATATAGACGTTTTGGTACCAGTCTACCAACACTAGATATAGACGTTTTGGTACCAGTCTACCAACACTAGATATAGACGTTTTGGTACCAGTCTACCAACACTAGATATAGACGTTTTGGTACCAGTTTACCAACGCTAGATATAGACGTTTTGGTACCAGTTTACCAACGCTAGATATAGACGTTTTGATACCAGTTTACCAACACTAAATATAGTCGTTTTGTAGCAGTCTACCAACACTATATAGACGTTTTGGTACCAGTTTACCAACGCTAGATATAGACGTTTTGGTACCAGTTTACCAACGCTAGATATAGACGTTTTGGTACCAGTTTACCAACGCTAGATATAGACGTTTTGGTACCAGTTTACCAACGCTAGATATAGACGCTTTGGTACCAGTCTACCAACACTAGATATAGACGTTTTGGTACCAGTCTACCAACTCTTTTGTGACGTTTGGGTACCAGTCTATCAACACTAGATATAGACGTTTTGGTACCAGTCCACCAACTCCATTGTGACGTTTTGGTACCAGTCTACCAACACTAGATATAGACGCTTTGGTACCAGTTTACCAACACTACATACAGGCGTTTCGGTACCAGTCTACCAACACTACATACAGGCGTTTCGGTACCTATCTACCAACACTACGTATAGACGTTTCGGTACTAGTTTACCAACACTAGATATAGACGTTTTGGTACCGGTCTACCGACATCAGATATAGACGTTTTGGTACCGGTCTACCAAAACTAGATATAGACGTTTCGGTACCGGTCTACCAACACTAGATATAGGCGTTTCGGCACCAGTCTGCGTGTGTTTACACGATTTTTGCTATCTTTGGTAAGATACTTCGTTCCTCGAAGGTACCAAAGGTTCATTTTGTACCGGAAAGTTCCAATGTGTACCTAAATTCAGAATGGTATTTTTACCATGGCCCTCAGTGGCACAACTTTATGATCTTCGAACTCACACTGCCAGAGAACTGGTTTCAACCCGTGGTTGGCAGAGCACAAATAGCCCATTGTGTAGCTTTGTGTTTAATTCTAAATAAATCTTTTTACCACACGTTAAAAATGGAATTAGGCATAGGACGTGTACGAAATAAATAATGGTTGTGAAAATTGTTCTTTCATATATATTTTGCCAGTTGTTTGTTTAAATGTTATATTTTGTAATTAAATATAACCTTGGGGTCTTAATGAAAGTAGACAAAACATTAAGTAAAATATTCTTATTATAAAGCTAAGCTGTTTATATTAATATTAAATAAATAATGTACATTGTGAGATTTGATTGTGTTTCTCATAAAGCTAATTTGACAAAATTTGTTACTAAGATAAGTAACTTTACGGTAACTAATCTAGGCCTAGTCACTTGAGACAGTTTTCTACACTGTAACCTTTTTCGTCTTCTCAGAATCCTGTTATTGATATATTACATTTCAAATCAGGAAGGTGTAAAAATAGTATTTTAGCTCTGTTATTTGTCTGACGAAAGGAAAGCTCTTTGGAGAGATTTCGTTTCACGTAATACCTTGAGTTAAGTTGAACACGCATTAACCACAATTCTTTCTGAAGTGCACTGTGCCAAAAACCTAAGTATCGTAGTTTTTAGGCTTAAGAAATGTGAAAAAAACGTTACTTTAGACGAAAATGGTTTGATGTAATTGCTACAACGTCACTTATGGATTTGAAAGAACGAACGTGTTTCAGAAAATATTATCACCTCATGTCTCGGTTCTGTTATTTTTATTTGGCCTAAATCACCTCCCAGGAGAATCTTCTGGATGGTGACTCGTGATAAATAATAGAGATCCCACAAAATTTCTATAATAAATATGTAATATCATAAAGGAAGAAAATTTTCTGGTATACAGGAAACCTGGTAGTATGATAATGTTTAAAACTGTTACATTGTGGTATACAGGAAACCTGGTAGCATGATAATGTTTAAAACTGTTACATTGTGGTATACAGGAAACCTGGTAGTATGATAATGTTTAAAACGGTTACATGGTGGTATACAGGAAACCTTGTAGTATGTTAATGTTTAAAACTGTTACATTGTGGTATACAGGAAACCTGGTTGTATGATAATGTTTAAAACTGTTACATTGTGGTATACAGGAAACCTGGTAGTATGATAATGTTTAAAACTGTTACATTGTGGTATACAGGAAACCTGGTAGTATGATAATGTTTAAAACTGTTACATTGTGGTATACAGGAAACCTGGTAGTATGATAATGTTTAAAACTGTTACATTGTGGTATACAGGAAACCTGGTAGTATGATAATGTTTAAAACTGTTACATTGTGGTATACAGGAAACCTTGTAGTATGATAATGTTTAAAACTGTTACATTGTGGTATACAGGAAACCCTGGTAGTATGATAATGTTTAAAACTGTTACATTGTGGTATACAGGAAACCTGGTAGTATGATAATGTTTAAAACTGTTACATTGTGGTATACAGGAAACCTGGTAGTATGATAATGTTTAAAACTGTTACATTGTGGTATACAGGAAACCTGGTAGTATGATAATGTTTAAAACTGTTACATTGTGGTATACAGGAAACCTGGTAGTATGATAATGTTTAAAACTGTTACATTGTGGTATACAGGAAACCTGGTAGTATGATAATGTTTAAAACTGTTACATTGTGGTATACAGGAAACCTGGTAGTATGATAATGTTTAAAACTGTTACATTGTGGTATACAGGAAACCTGGTAGTATGATAATGTTTAAAACTGTTACATTGTGGTATACAGGAAACCTGGTAGTATGATAATGTTTAAAACTGTTACATTGTGGTATACAGGAAACCTGGTAGTATGATAATGTTTAAAACTGTTACATTGTGGTATACAGGAAACCTGGTAGTATGATAATGTTTAAAACTGTTACATTGTGGTATACAGGAAACCTGGTAGTATGATAATGTTTAAAACTGTTACATTGTGGTATACAGGAAACCTGGTAGTATGATAATGTTTAAAACTGTTACATTGTGGTATACAGGAAACCTGGTAGTATGATAATGTTTAAAACTGTTACATTGTGGTATACAGGAAACCTGGTAGTATGATAATGTTTAAAACTGTTACATTGTGGTATACAGGAAACCTGGTAGTATGATAATGTTTAAAACTGTTACATTGTGGTATACAGGAAACCTGGTAGTATGATAATGTTTAAAACTGTTACATTGTGGTATACAGGAAACCTGGTAGTATGATAATGTTTAAAACTGTTACATTGTGGTATACAGGAAACCTGGTAGTATGATAATGTTTAAAACTGTTACATTGTGGTATACAGGAAACCTGGTAGTATGATAATGTTTAAAACTGTTACATTGTGGTATACAGGAAACCTGGTAGTATGATAATGTTTAAAACTGTTACATTGTGGTATACAGGAAACCTGGTAGTATGATAATGTTTAAAACTGTTACATTGTGGTATACAGGAAACCTGGTAGTATGATAATGTTTAAAACTGTTACATTGTGGTATACAGGAAACCTGGTAGTATGATAATGTTTAAAACTGTTACATTGTGGTATACAGGAAACCTGGTAGTATGATAATGTTTAAAACTGTTACATTGTGGTATACAGGAAACCTGGTAGTATGATAATGTTTAAAACTGTTACATTGTGGTATACAGGAAACCTGGTAGTATGATAATGTTTAAAACTGTTACATTGTGGTATACAGGAAACCTGGTAGTATGATAATGTTTAAAACTGTTACATTGTGGTATACAGGAAACCTGGTAGTATGATAATGTTTAAAACTGTTACATTGTGGTATACAGGAAACCTGGTAGTATGATAATGTTTAAAACTGTTACATTGTGGTATACAGGAAACCTGGTAGTATGATAATGTTTAAAACTGTTACATTGTGGTATACAGGAAACCTGGTAGTATGATAATGTTTAAAACTGTTACATTGTGGTATACAGGAAACCTGGTAGTATGATAATGTTTAAAACTGTTACATTGTGGTATACAGGAAACCTGGTAGTATGATAATGTTTAAAACTGTTACATTGTGGTATACAGGAAACCTGGTAGTATGATAATGTTTAAAACTGTTACATTGTGGTATACAGGAAACCTGGTAGTATGATAATGTTTAAAACTGTTACATTGTGGTATACAGGAAACCTGGTAGTATGATAATGTTTAAAACTGTTACATTGTGGTATACAGGAAACCTGGTAGTATGATAATGTTTAAAACTGTTACATTGTGGTATACAGGAAACCTGGTAGTATGATAATGTTTAAAACTGTTACATTGTGGTATACAGGAAACCTGGTAGTATGATAATGTTTAAAACTGTTACATTGTGGTTACAAAACCTGGTAGTACTGTGGTACATGGTGGTATACTGTTAGGAAACCTGGTAGTATGATAATGTTTAAAACTGTTACATTGTGGTATACAGGAAACCTGGTAGTATGATAATGTTTAAAACTGTTACATTGTGGTATACAGGAAACCTGTAGTATGATAATGTTTAAAACTGTTACATTGTGGTATACAGGAAACCTGGTAGTATGATAATGTTTAAAACTGTTACATTGTGGTATACAGGAAACCTGGTAGTATGATAATGTTTAAAACTGTTACATTGTGGTATACAGGAAACCTGGTAGTATGATAATGTTTAAAACTGTTACATTGTGGTATACAGGAAACCTGGTAGTATGATAATGTTTAAAACTGTTACATTGTGGTATACAGGAAACCTGGTAGTATGATAATGTTTAAAACTGTTACATTGTGGTATACAGGAAACCTGGTAGTATGATAATGTTTAAAACTGTTACATTGTGGTATACAGGAAACCTGGTAGTATGATAATGTTTAAAACTGTTACATTGTGGTATACAGGAAACCTGGTAGTATGATAATGTTTAAAACTGTTACATTGTGGTATACAGGAAACCTGGTAGTATGATAATGTTTAAAACTGTTACATTGTGGTATACAGGAAACCTGGTAGTATGATAATGTTTAAAACTGTTACATTGTGGTATACAGGAAACCTGGTAGTATGATAATGTTTAAAACTGTTACATTGTGGTATACAGGAAACCTGGTAGTATGATAATGTTTAAAACTGTTACATTGTGGTATACAGGAAACCTGGTAGTATGATAATGTTTAAAACTGTTACATTGTGGTATACAGGAAACCTGGTAGTATGATAATGTTTAAAACTGTTACATTGTGGTATACAGGAAACCTGGTAGTATGATAATGTTTAAAACTGTTACATTGTGGTATACAGGAAACCTGGTAGTATGATAATGTTTAAAACTGTTACATTGTGGTATACAGGAAACCTGGTAGTATGATAATGTTTAAAACTGTTACATTGTGGTATACAGGAAACCTGGTAGTATGATAATGTTTAAAACTGTTACATTGTGGTATACAGGAAACCTGGTAGTATGATAATGTTTAAAACTGTTACATTGTGGTATACAGGAAACCTGGTAGTATGATAATGTTTAAAACTGTTACATTGTGGTATACAGGAAACCTGGTAGTATGATAATGTTTAAAACTGTTACATTGTGGTATACAGGAAACCTGGTAGTATGATAATGTTTAAAACTGTTACATTGTGGTATACAGGAAACCTGGTAGTATGATAATGTTTAAAACTGTTACATTGTGGTATACAGGAAACCTGGTAGTATGATAATGTTTAAAACTGTTACATTGTGGTATACAGGAAACCTGGTAGTATGATAATGTTTAAAACTGTTACATTGTGGTATACAGGAAACCTGGTAGTATGATAATGTTTAAAACTGTTACATTGTGGTATACAGGAAACCTGGTAGTATGATAATGTTTAAAACTGTTACATTGTGGTATACAGGAAACCTGGTAGTATGATAATGTTTAAAACTGTTACATTGTGGTATACAGGAAACCTGGTAGTATGATAATGTTTAAAACTGTTACATTGTGGTATACAGGAAACCTGGTAGTATGATAATGTTTAAAACTGTTACATTGTGGTATACAGGAAACCTGGTAGTATGATAATGTTTAAAACTGTTACATTGTGGTATACAGGAAACCTGGTAGTATGATAATGTTTAAAACTGTTACATTGTGGTATACAGGAAACCTGGTAGTATGATAATGTTTAAAACTGTTACATTGTGGTATACAGGAAACCTGGTAGTATGATAATGTTTAAAACTGTTACATTGTGGTATACAGGAAACCTGGTAGTATGATAATGTTTAAAACTGTTACATTGTGGTATACAGGAAACCTGGTAGTATGATAATGTTTAAAACTGTTACATTGTGGTATACAGGAAACCTGGTAGTATGATAATGTTTAAAACTGTTACATTGTGGTATACAGGAAACCTGGTAGTATGATAATGTTTAAAACTGTTACATTGTGGTATACAGGAAACCTGGTAGTATGATAATGTTTAAAACTGTTACATTGTGGTATACAGGAAACCTGGTAGTATGATAATGTTTAAAACTGTTACATTGTGGTATACAGGAAACCTGGTAGTATGATAATGTTTAAAACTGTTACATTGTGGTATACAGGAAACCTGGTAGTATGATAATGTTTAAAACTGTTACATTGTGGTATACAGGAAACCTGGTAGTATGATAATGTTTAAAACTGTTACATTGTGGTATACAGGAAACCTGGTAGTATGATAATGTTTAAAACTGTTACATTGTGGTATACAGGAAACCTGGTAGTATGATAATGTTTAAAACTGTTACATTGTGGTATACAGGAAACCTGGTAGTATGATAATGTTTAAAACTGTTACATTGTGGTATACAGGAAACCTGGTAGTATGATAATGTTTAAAACTGTTACATTGTGGTATACAGGAAACCTGTTACATTGTGGTATACAGTAGTGATAATGTTTAAAACTGTTACATTGTGGTATACAGGAAACCTGGTAGTATGATAATGTTTAAAACTGTTACATTGTGGTATACAGGAAACCTGGTAGTATGATAATGTTTAAAACTGTTACATTGTGGTATACAGGAAACCTGGTAGTATGATGATAATGTTTAAAACTGTTACATTGTGGTATACAGGAAACCTGGTAGTATGATAATGTTTAAAACTGTTACATTGTGGTATACAGGAAACCTGGTAGTATGATAATGTTTAAAACTGTTACATTGTGGTATAAACCTGGGTTTAAAACTGTTACATTGTGGTATACAGGAAACCTGGTAGTATGATAATGTTTAAAACTGTTACATTGTGGTATACAGGAAACCTGGTAGTATGATAATGTTTAAAACTGTTACATTGTGGTATACAGGAAACCTGGTAGTATGATAATGTTTAAAACTGTTACATTGTGGTATACAGGAAACCTGGTAGTATGATAATGTTTAAAACTGTTACATGGTGGTATACAGGAAACCTGGTAGTATGATAATGTTTAAAACTGTTACATGGTGGTATACAGGAAACCTGGTAGTATGATAATGTTTAAAACTGTTACATTGTGGTATACAGGAAACCTGGTAGTATGATAATGTTTAAAACTGTTACATTGTGGTATACAGGAAACCTGGTAGTATGATAATGTTTAAAACTGTTACATTGTGGTATACAGGAAACCTGGTAGTATGATAATGTTTAAAACTGTTACATTGTGGTATACAGGAAACCTGGTAGTATGATAATGTTTAAAACTGTTACATTGTGGTATACAGGAAACCTGGTAGTATGATAATGTTTAAAACTGTTACATTGTGGTATACAGGAAACCTGGTAGTATGATAATGTTTAAAACTGTTACATTGTGGTATACAGGAAACCTGGTAGTATGATAATGTTTAAAACTGTTACATTGTGGTATACAGGAAACCTGGTAGTATGATAATGTTTAAAACTGTTACATTGTGGTATACAGGAAACCTGGTAGTATGATAATGTTTAAAACTGTTACATTGTGGTATACAGGAAACCTGGTAGTATGATAATGTTTAAAACTGTTACATTGTGGTATACAGGAAACCTGGTAGTATGATAATGTTTAAAACTGTTACATTGTGGTATACAGGAAACCTGGTAGTATGATAATGTTTAAAACTGTTACATTGTGGTATACAGGAAACCTGGTAGTATGATAATGTTTAAAACTGTTACATTGTGGTATACAGGAAACCTGGTAGTATGATAATGTTTAAAACTGTTACATTGTGGTATACAGGAAACCTGGTAGTATGATAATGTTTAAAACTGTTACATTGTGGTATACAGGAAACCTGGTAGTATGATAATGTTTAAAACTGTTACATTGTGGTATACAGGAAACCTGGTAGTATGATAATGTTTAAAACTGTTACATTGTGGTATACAGGAAACCTGGTAGTATGATAATGTTTAAAACTGTTACATTGTGGTATACAGGAAACCTGGTAGTATGATAATGTTTAAAACTGTTACATTGTGGTATACAGGAAACCTGGTAGTATGATAATGTTTAAAACTGTTACATTGTGGTATACAGGAAACCTGGTAGTATGATAATGTTTAAAACTGTTACATTGTGGTATACAGGAAACCTGGTAGTATGATAATGTTTAAAACTGTTACATTGTGGTATACAGGAAACCTGGTAGTATGATAATGTTTAAAACTGTTACATTGTGGTATACAGGAAACCTGGTAGTATGATAATGTTTAAAACTGTTACATTGTGGTATACAGGAAACCTGGTAGTATGATAATGTTTAAAACTGTTACATTGTGGTATACAGGAAACCTGGTAGTATGATAATGTTTAAAACTGTTACATTGTGGTATACAGGAAACCTGGTAGTATGATAATGTTTAAAACTGTTACATTGTGGTATACAGGAAACCTGGTAGTATGATAATGTTTAAAACTGTTACATTGTGGTATACAGGAAACCTGGTAGTATGATAATGTTTAAAACTGTTACATTGTGGTATACAGGAAACCTGGTAGTATGATAATGTTTAAAACTGTTACATTGTGGTATACAGGAAACCTGGTAGTATGATAATGTTTAAAACTGTTACATTGTGGTATACAGGAAACCTGGTAGTATGATAATGTTTAAAACTGTTACATTGTGGTATACAGGAAACCTGGTAGTATGATAATGTTTAAAACTGTTACATTGTGGTATACAGGAAACCTGGTAGTATGATAATGTTTAAAACTGTTACATTGTGGTATACAGGAAACCTGGTAGTATGATAATGTTTAAAACTGTTACATTGTGGTATACAGGAAACCTGGTAGTATGATAATGTTTAAAACTGTTACATTGTGGTATACAGGAAACCTGGTAGTATGATAATGTTTAAAACTGTTACATTGTGGTATACAGGAAACCTGGTAGTATGATAATGTTTAAAACTGTTACATTGTGGTATACAGGAAACCTGGTAGTATGATAATGTTTAAAACTGTTACATTGTGGTATACAGGAAACCTGGTAGTATGATAATGTTTAAAACTGTTACATTGTGGTATACAGGAAACCTGGTAGTATGATAATGTTTAAAACTGTTACATTGTGGTATACAGGAAACCTGGTAGTATGATAATGTTTAAAACTGTTACATTGTGGTATACAGGAAACCTGGTAGTATGATAATGTTTAAAACTGTTACATGGTGGTATACAGGAAACCTGGTAGTATGATAATGTTTAAAACTGTTACATTGTGGTATACAGGAAACCTGGTAGTATGATAATGTTTAAAACTGTTACATTGTGGTATACAGGAAACCTGGTAGTATGATAATGTTTAAAACTGTTACATTGTGGTATACAGGAAACCTGGTAGTATGATAATGTTTAAAACTGTTACATTGTGGTATACAGGAAACCTGGTAGTATGATAATGTTTAAAACTGTTACATGGTGGTATACAGGAAACCTGGTAGTATGATAATGTTTAAAACTGTTACATTGTGGTATACAGGAAACCTGGTAGTATGATAATGTTTAAAACTGTTACATTGTGGTATACAGGAAACCTGGTAGTATGATAATGTTTAAAACTGTTACATTGTGGTATACAGGAAACCTGGTAGTATGATAATGTTTAAAACTGTTACATTGTGGTATACAGGAAACCTGGTAGTATGATAATGTTTAAAACTGTTACATTGTGGTATACAGGAAACCTGGTAGTATGATAATGTTTAAAACTGTTACATTGTGGTATACAGGAAACCTGGTAGTATGATAATGTTTAAAACTGTTACATTGTGGTATACAGGAAACCTGGTAGTATGATAATGTTTAAAACTGTTACATTGTGGTATACAGGAAACCTGGTAGTATGATAATGTTTAAAACTGTTACATTGTGGTATACAGGAAACCTGGTAGTATGATAATGTTTAAAACTGTTACATTGTGGTATACAGGAAACCTGGTAGTATGATAATGTTTAAAACTGTTACATTGTGGTATACAGGAAACCTGGTAGTATGATAATGTTTAAAACTGTTACATTGTGGTATACAGGAAACCTGGTAGTATGATAATGTTTAAAACTGTTACATTGTGGTATACAGGAAACCTGGTAGTATGATAATGTTTAAAACTGTTACATTGTGGTATACAGGAAACCTGGTAGTATGATAATGTTTAAAACTGTTACATTGTGGTATACAGGAAACCTGGTAGTATGATAATGTTTAAAACTGTTACATTGTGGTATACAGGAAACCTTGTAGTATGATAATGTTTAAAACTGTTACATTGTGGTATACAGGAAACCTGGTAGTATGATAATGTTTAAAACTGTTACATTGTGGTATACAGGAAACCTGGTAGTATGATAATGTTTAAAACTGTTACATGGTGGTATACAGGAAACCTGGTTGTACTCTACTTGTTTATTATTTCACGTAGCTCAGACTGATGTATCTGAGAAATATCTTCTCGAATTTTGACTGATTTTCTTCTTCTTCACAAAAGTGTTAAAACTTTATCTGACAGGAAAATATATTTAACTTTTGTGGATTTGTTTTTATATTATTTAGCAAGTTAATGGATCGTTACAAACTAAACTGGTTTTCAAGTTTGGTTTGAATATAAGTGGCGTGTGCAAAGTTATTCATGAAAAATACCTCATCTTAACCGCAGGTTATCAGTCTGACGTTTTGACCACAGTTTTAGTTGAAGTTAAACAGTTTTTAGCTTCTTGTCATTAGGAGTAATAATACAGTTTGTTGTTCAGGTTGTTTTGGCTGCATAATCGTTTCGACTTTAATATAAATTATTCATCATTTGAGAATTTTCGCTTTGTACGATAGATGGCGCAATAATATAAATTTAAGCATTGACATTAAGAGGGTTTGTTAGTTTTGAATTTCGCGCAAATCTGCACGAGGCCTATCTGCACTGGCCGTCCCTAATTTAGCAGTGTAAGACTAGAGGAAAGGCAGCTATTCGTCACCACCCACCACCAACTATTGAGCTACTCTTTTACCAACGAATAGTGGGACTGACCGTCACATTATAACGCCCCCACGGCTGAAAGGGCGGGCATGTTTGGTGTGAAGGGGACTCGAACCCGCGACCCTCGGTTTACGAGTCGAACGCCTCAACACGCTTGGCCATGGCGGGCCACGTATCCATAGATAACTCTCACCAAAACCTAGCCCTCTTCTGTTGGACATTAAAAGCAAATCGTGACGAGCCATCTTGTAAAATACACTGAATTTAGAATATAATAACGGTGCAGCATCGTCTGACCACGTTAAAGCAAACCTGCTACCTAATTTTACGAATAAGTGTTTAACAGTTCGAATAGGCTTAGAAAATTTTCTTTGTAAGACGTTTTAAAATTGGCCGACGAAGAGCATTTGCCCGAAACGTTGTGAATTAATACAAAGTGTTTGTCACAGGCGTAGTTTTACTTATTTCGAACAATTTTTTTAAATGTTTCATTATTTTTCCATGTTTTGCGGTCTTTTCTTCTATGTGTGTGTTGTTGTTTGTTAATATACTAATTAAGAATACTTATTAACCTGTCCAGTTCCGTATACGAGATAACTCGTCCAAGCCGATCGGTAACACAGTGCCACGGACGAGTTAATTCGTTCTCAATAATACCTAACTTGAACGATAGATGTCAGCACCATACATGACCTACTTATAAATTGTTTCACTTTCGATCCAAAATGGCGTCACGATAAATTTACAAAATGATGAAGAGTTGGAGTTGTATCGTAGCAGCTGAAATACTTGGCAGTCAACAGGTTAAGGAAATAAAAACTGTATATGTGACAGTGTTAAATAATGTTTCCCTTCATTATGTTGTTCTTAAATCCATTATGTTACTCTAGTTACATATTCTGCTTTGTGGAAGCTAATTATTAACTCATTAACTGATTAAGGGCATTTAAAGTGAAACGTGTATGAGCTAAGAAGTGGAAATTTGTCATACTTAAAAAGTTCTAAAAGAATATAGACCGTGTTCACCGTCGGACAGTTTCTAGCGGTAACCGAGCCAGACAAGTCTGTGTGATGGATACCAACACGTACGCACAGTGAATGGTCCTTACAGTAAGACGAAGAACTGGCTGACAACAAAACTAAAGAACCAAACCTAAATCTTATAAAACTTAGTTTAAAAACTCATCGGTCATACCTTGTTGAAACTGACGTTTCATTTTCTATTCGCTTTTTTTTATTATTATTCGAGTTTCTCAAGTAGTGTTCTTTTTTTCTTACCTGTTCGTTTATTTCTCGAACTGCCTCCTAGTGGATGTAGATATAAACAAAAAAAAAAAAATATATATATATATAAAGGTTTGAAAACTTTTTTTTTGCAATGTTTGCTTTGTTATCATTGTACCATTTCTCATATGCTTTAACTTCTTTGGTTATCCTGTTACCAAGGCAACAAGACTGTTTCAGGGTATTGTTTAACAATGACAGTTAAGTAAGGATTGCCAAGGTGCTTCATGAGAAACTGAAGCTCACTTACTGTCTATTTCGCTGTTTATCTTCCCTTAATCTGTTTAAGATATGCATATTAAAGACCTAATAATAAATCGATAATTGTAAACATATGCAAAATACGTCTTTTTTGTGTGTAATTACGAGCTGTGTTAATGTCGTATATGTATGAATCTGTTTAGTTGCTTGTTTATTTGGTGGGTGTAAAGGAACCACAGATTTTAGTATCGTAACCCCATTAACTTACCGCTGACCTACCACGGAGACAACCTGTTTTGTGTATGTATGCGCAGTGGGCTGAACTATCAGGTCAGAAAGTCAGTCGTTTTATGTACAGGGAGAGAGAAGGCAGCTCGTTAAAAGCACCAGTCGCCTAAAGAGGTAATTTCTAGCGAAATAGGAGGATTAAATACCACACTAATACAGTTGGAAGTATTTTTACTGGTAGCCATGAAGATCAAAGATTTAGTTTAGGAGGGTGGGAAACAAAACTTTAGTGCCAGTGGAAGTCATCCAACACCTCCCCGTGGCACAGCGGAATGTTTGCGGACTTAAACGCAAGAAATCGGCTTTCGATAACCATGGTGGGCAGAGCACGGATAGCCTGCTGTGTAGTTTTGTGTTTAATTACAAACAAACAAATAGTGGGAGTCAGAATGTAAAGGTTTGGTTTGTTTTGAATTTCGCACAAAGCTACTCGAGGGCTATCTGCGCTAGCCGTCCCTAATTTAGCAGTGTAAGACTAGAAGAAAGACAGCTGGTCTGTACCACCCACCGCCAACTCTTGGGCTATTGTTTTACCAACGAATATGGAATTGACCGTCACATTATAGCCCCTCACGGCTGAAAGGGCAAGCATGTTTGGTGCGACGGGGATTCGAACCCATGACCCTCAGATTACGAGTGAAGTGACTTAACCACGAGGCCATGGCGGGGCCTGAATGTAAAGAGGGTTAAATTTCAAAAGGTTATATCTCAGGTGGGGGAAATGCCGATGCAAAGCCAGTGCTCTTCAATAATGCGGGTGTATCCCCCATGTTCCCCCATGCTACCCAGATGAATACATTAATGCGGGTGTATCCCCCGTGTTCCCCCATGCTACCCAGATGAATACATTAATGCGAGTGTATCCCCGATGTTCCCCCATGCTACCCAGATGAATACATTAATGCGGGTGTATCCCCCATGTTCCCCGATGCTACCCAGATGAATACATTAATGCGGGTGTATACCCCATGTTCCCCCATGCTACCCAGGTAAATACACTCCTGACTTCATGCCACAGTGGAAACTGAAACTTACCGACATGAAGTTAATACGATTTATAACACACGCGTCGAAAACAAACCAACCGTTATAGGAAGGGCAAATCTATAGACATGTAGAAAGGCCACATACATCATATGTGAAAGGACGCCGTCTTCCTTGATCCTGGGCCTGGCATGGCCAAGCGCGTAAGGCGTGCGACTCGTAATCCGAGGGTCGCGTGTTCGCGCCCGCGTCGCGCCAAACATGCTCGCCCTTTCAGCCGTGGGGGCGTTATAATGTGACGGTCAATCTCACTATTCGTAGGTAAAAGAATAGCCCAAGAGTTGGCGGTGAGTGGTGATGACTAGCTGCCTTCCCTCTAGTCTTACACTGCTAAATTAGGGACGGCTAGTACAGATAGCCCTCGAGTAGCTTTGTGCGAAATTCAAAAACAACAACAACAACAATCCTTGATCCTTTTAAAGAAATACGCACATGTGAATAAAACAAAACAAGAAGAACAGTGTTAGAACAACAAGTAACCAATGATGACACACATACTTGACGATTTAAACATTTAAAATTTATGTTTCATAGAAATAGACAGCGGATTCTGTCTCACGTCCGCAACTGTTTCCAGGCAACAGAATCGAGTTAAGTGGAATGTATGCACGACACAAACAACAGTGAGAAACAAATAGAACAATACTATTCTTACGACCTCCTTTCTTTCCTCGATGTAATCAGAAGACCAAGTCTAAACCATGTAAACACCTACCCATTACTAACAATTATCAGGTGGAAACTGGAGCCGCATGGTTAACGTGTCAGGCTTGGTACCTCAAGACCAGAATTACAGGTGTAGTGTCGCACGTTCAGCCATAAGGACGTTGTAAAAGTGGTAGTTAAGTTCATACATCAGTTTAAAGATTCGTTTCTGGCGGCGGGTGTTTCTGGCTGCCTGCCAGTAGTTGTAAGTTAAGGACAAATTCACTTACTTGATTTCCAGAAGTCTACGATGCATCAACTTAGACCACTTACGTATAAGATGACGTTCAGATTACAATTCTCTGAAAGTCGAGTGATTGGAAATTTTCAAACATTTTCCATACGTCTCTTTGTAGAAGAAGGTGGTAAATTCTTGGTTTGATTCCTGTGCTTCAAACACAGTGACGTTCCTTATGACGTACAAAGTCTCCCCACGTTAGAAATTATAGAAACGATTAACATGCTGCAGTAATTTACGTTTAGATTCAGATGAGGTTGTAAAACATGTGGTAATGTGATTGCTGAGACAAATTAGTTCACTTAGTAATTATTTGAATTTCGCGCAAAGCTACACGAGGGCTATCTGTGCTAGTCGTCCCTAATTTAGCAGTCTAAGACTATAGGGAAGGCAGCTAGTCATCACCACCCATCGCCAATTCTTGGGTCACTTTTTACCAACGAATAGTGGGATTGACCGTCACATTATAACGCTCCCACGGCTGAAAGGGCAAGCATGTTTGGTGAGACGGGGATTCGAATCCCGCGACCCTCAGATTACGAGTCGAACGCCTTAACCAACCTGGCTATACCGGGCCTCACTTAGTAACACTGCTAGAAATGTACTCCACGTGTGATGTGTCGTGTTTCGCGCCACTTTAACAATGATACAAAGATTTATAACATCTTTCAATCTGTCCATTATGTCTTCGTTTTCTCTCTATCCGTATCTATCTATTGTGGGTAGAGGAATATGATAAAGACATTTTTGTTACATACCGTCTTTGCTATTACTCATAACAAAAAATAATTTATAAAGGAAATCAATAAATCAAAAGTGATATTAAATTAGTTGTCGTCCGCATTAATTTTCCAAGTAATCGCGGGCTTTCGTGGAGCTCTTTGTTCGAAAACGTTTTGCAAGAACGTCTGTCTTTTAATTTATTTGCATAATAAAGACTTTGTAGCAGAAATACAGAAACAATATAAATGTTTCTAAATTCGGGAAGCAAAAACCGAGTAGATCTCACAAAACACAGAAGAGAAATGACTTTCAATAATTAGTACAAATGGTAAGGTTTTGGTTTTGTTTTTCTATAGATCTAATCAACTAAATCCAGAATTCAATATTCCGGAAGCACACTCTCGGTAAGTTTAGAAATGAACTATTGAATGAAACCTCATGTGAAGTGGACTAGAAAATTGAGTCAAGATCGCATTTCATGATCAGACTAGTTCCAATTGTAATTTCACTATCGGGAAATATACATACGGGTACAAAACTGTTTTCCAAATTGAATCTCTTTATTCGACTAATTTTTCCGAAGTCCAGAAAACTTATGAGATGGATTTAAATTAGTTTTTTTTTTCTTTCTTTATCACTGATGTTTAAGCCTACGAACCTGAGTCGCTGTATGCATAATGTAGGAAAGAAACCATTTATGGAAATGAACGTGTACTTGCCAACATCTATCGATTCAATCATATGAGAAACATTATTTGTGTATAACGTACTACTAACTTTGACATTGTTGAACCTACGCAGCACTTAATTCATTTCTCTTGATGTGTTGTTTTTTTTCTCAAAGATACCACACGTTTTTTCAGGTTCATTCCTGACGTACTAAGTCACGTGCTTTATCCTTCATTTCACACGATGATCTACTTCCATTTTAATTACCTAGGTGGCTACCAACCTAAGTACTCGATTAACACGTGGGTGGCAGATGGGAACTTTATATTAGTAACAGGTTGAATGAAGGTTAGCAGTTTGAAGAACATCGTTTGGCTAGTAAAAGGTTAAAAGACGGTTAACGGTTTCCACAGAATCGTTTCATAAGTAGCAGGTTAAATTATCAGTAACTTATATAATATAAAATTATAATTTTCATAGAGAACTACATTCACTCACCAAGGTTTTACTGTGATTGGAAGATAAGTGATTTATCCACTTGTCTAGGTTTTACTGTGATTGGAAGATAAGTGATTTATACACTAGTCTAGGTTTTACTGTGATTGGAAGATAAGTGATTTACACACTAGTCTAGGTTTTACTGTGATTGGAAGATAAGTGATTTACACACTAGTCTAGGTTTTACTGTGATTGGAAGATAAGTGATTTATACACTAGTCTAGGTTTTACTGTGATTGGAAGATAAGTGATTTACACACTAGTCTAGGTTTTACTGTGATTGGAAGATAAGTGATTTACACTAGTCTAGGTTTTACTGTGATTGGAAGATAAGTGATTTACTGTCTATTTTACTGTGATTGGAAGATAAGTGATTTACACACTAGTCTAGGTTTTACTGTGATTGGAAGATAAGTGATTTACACACTAGTCTAGGTTTTACTGTGATTGGAAGATAAGTGATTTATACACTAGTCTAGGTTTTACTGTGATTGGAAGATAAGTGATTTACACACTAGTCTAGGTTTTACTGTGATTGGAAGATAAGTGATTTACACACTAGTCTAGGTTTTACTGTGATTGGAAGATAAGTGATTTACACACTAGTCTAGGTTTTACTGTGATTGGAAGATAAGTGATTTACACACTAGTCTAGGTTTTACTGTGATTGGAAGATAAGTGATTTACACACTAGTCTAGGTTTTACTGTGATTGGAAGATAAGTGATTTACACACTAGTCTAGGTTTTACTGTGATTGGAAGATAAGTGATTTACACACTAGTCTAGGTTTTACTGTGATTGGAAGATAAGTGATTTACACACTAGTCTAGGTTTTACTGTGATTGGAAGATAAGTGATTTATACACTAGTCTAGGTTTTACTGTGATTGGAAGATAAGTGATTTACACACTAGTCTAGGTTTTACTGTGATTGGAAGATAAGTGATTTATACACAGGTCTAGGTTTTACTGTGATTGGAAGATAAGTGATTTACACACTAGTCTAGGTTTTACTGTGATTGGAAGATAAGTGATTTACACACTAGTCTAGGTTTTACTGTGATTGGAAGATAAGTGATTTACACACTAGTCTAGGTTTTACTGTGATTGGAAGATAAGTGATTTATACACTAGTCTAGGTTTTACTGTGATTGGAAGATAAGTGATTTATACACTAGTCTAGGTTTTACTGTGATTGGAAGATAAGTGATTTACACACTAGTCTAGGTTTTACTGTGATTGGAAGATAAGTGATTTACACACTAGTCTAGGTTTTACTGTGATTGGAAGATAAGTGATTTACACACTAGTCTAGGTTTTACTGTGATTGGAAGATAAGTGATTTACACACTAGTCTAGGTTTTACTGTGATTGGAAGATAAGTTTTACTGTCTAGGTTTTACTGTGATTGGAAGATAAGTGATTTATACACTAGTCTAGGTTTTACTGTGATTGGAAGATAAGTGATTTACACACTAGTCTAGGT
Source organism: Tachypleus tridentatus (assembly GCF_004210375.1). Classification (NCBI taxonomy): domain Eukaryota; kingdom Metazoa; phylum Arthropoda; class Merostomata; order Xiphosura; family Limulidae; genus Tachypleus; species Tachypleus tridentatus. The sequence goes on from NC_134827.1 coordinate 109,348,919, forward strand.
TTTACTGTGATTGGAAGATAAGTGATTTATACACTAGTCTAGGTTTTACTGTGATTGGAAGATAAGTGATTTATACACTAGTCTAGGTTTTACTGTGATTGGAAGATAAGTGATTTATACACTAGTCTAGGTTTTACTGTGATTGGAAGATAAGTGATTTACACACTAGTCTAGGTTTTACTGTGATTGGAAGATAAGTGATTTATACACTAGTCTAGGTTTTACTGTGATTGGAAGATAAGTGATTTACACACTAGTCTAGGTTTTACTGTGATTGGAAGATAAGTGATTTATACACTAGTCTAGGTTTTACTGTGATTGGAAGATAAGTGATTTATACACTAGTCTAGGTTTTACTGTGATTGGAAGATAAGTGATTTATACACTAGTCTAGGTTTTACTGTGATTGGAAGATAAGTGATTTATACACTAGTCTAGGTTTTACTGTGATTGGAAGATAAGTGATTTATACACTAGTCTAGGTTTTACTGTGATTGGAAGATAAGTGATTTATACACTAGTCTAGGTTTTACTGTGATTGGAAGATAAGTGATTTATACACTAGTCTAGGTTTTACTGTGATTGGAAGATAAGTGATTTATACACTAGTCTAGGTTTTACTGTGATTGGAAGATAAGTGATTTATACACACTAGTCTAGGTTTTACTGTGATTGGAAGATAAGTGATTTATACACTAGTCTAGGTTTTACTGTGATTGGAAGATAAGTGATTTATACACTAGTCTAGGTTTTACTGTGATTGGAAGATAAGTGATTTATACACTAGTCTAGGTTTTACTGTGATTGGAAGATAAGTGATTTATACACTAGTCTAGGTTTTACTGTGATTGGAAGATAAGTGATTTATACACTAGTCTAGGTTTTACTGTGATTGGAAGATAAGTGGTTTTATTTATACACTAGTCTAGGTTTTACTGTGATTGGAAGATAAGTGATTTATACACTAGTCTAGGTTTTACTGTGATTGGAAGATAAGTGATTTATACACTAGTCTAGGTTTTACTGTGATTGGAAGATAAGTGATTTATACACTAGTCTAGGTTTTACTGTGATTGGAAGATAAGTGATTTATACACTAGTCTAGGTTTTACTGTGATTGGAAGATAAGTGATTTATACACTAGTCTAGGTTTTACTGTGATTGGAAGATAAGTGATTTATACACTAGTCTAGGTTTTACTGTGATTGGAAGATAAGTGATTTATACACTAGTCTAGGTTTTACTGTGATTGGAAGATAAGTGATTTATACACTAGTCTAGGTTTTACTGTGATTGGAAGATAAGTGATTTATACACTAGTCTAGGTTTTACTGTGATTGGAAGATAAGTGATTTATACACTAGTCTAGGTTTTACTGTGATTGGAAGATAAGTGATTTATACACTAGTCTAGGTTTTACTGTGATTGGAAGATAAGTGATTTATACACTAGTCTAGGTTTTACTGTGATTGGAAGATAAGTGATTTATACACTAGTCTAGGTTTTACTGTGATTGGAAGATAAGTGATTTATACACTAGTCTAGGTTTTACTGTGATTGGAAGATAGTGATTTAACTAGTCTAGGTTTTACTGTGATTTATACACTAGTCTAGGTTTTACTGTGATTGGAAGATAAGTGATTTATACACTAGTCTAGGTTTTACTGTGATTGGAAGATAAGTGATTTATACACTAGTCTAGGTTTTACTGTGATTGGAAGATAAGTGATTTATACACTAGTCTAGGTTTTACTGTGATTGGAAGATAAGTGATTTATACACTAGTCTAGGTTTTACTGTGATTGGAAGATAAGTGATTTATACACTAGTCTAGGTTTTACTGTGATTGGAAGATAAGTGATTTATACACTAGTCTAGGTTTTACTGTGATTGGAAGATAAGTGATTTATACACTAGTCTAGGTTTTACTGTGATTGGAAGATAAGTGATTTATACACTAGTCTAGGTTTTACTGTGATTGGAAGATAAGTGATTTATACACTAGTCTAGGTTTTACTGTGATTGGAAGATAAGTGATTTATACACTAGTCTAGGTTTTACTGTGATTGGAAGATAAGTGATTTATACACTAGTCTAGGTTTTACTGTGATTGGAAGATAAGTGATTTATACACTAGTCTAGGTTTTACTGTGATTGATTGGAAGATAAGTGATTTATACACTAGTCTAGGTTTTACTGTGATTGGAAGATAAGTGATTTATACACTAGTCTAGGTTTTACTGTGATTGGAAGATAAGTGATTTATACACTAGTCTAGGTTTTACTGTGATTGGAAGATAAGTGATTTATACACTAGTCTAGGTTTTACTGTGATTGGAAGATAAGTGATTTACACACTAGTCTAGGTTTTACTGTGATTGGAAGATAAGTGATTTATACACTAGTCTAGGTTTTACTGTGATTGGAAGATAAGTGATTTATACACTAGTCTAGGTTTTACTGTGATTGGAAGATAAGTGATTTATACACTAGTCTAGGTTTTACTGTGATTGGAAGATAAGTGATTTATACACTAGTCTAGGTTTTACTGTGATTGGAAGATAAGTGATTTATACACTAGTCTAGGTTTTACTGTGATTGGAAGATAAGTGATTTATACACTAGTCTAGGTTTTACTGTGATTGGAAGATAAGTGATTTATACACTAGTCTAGGTTTTACTGTGATTGGAAGATAAGTGATTTATACACTAGTCTAGGTTTTACTGTGATTGGAAGATAAGTGATTTATACACTAGTCTAGGTTTTACTGTGATTGGAAGATAAGTGATTTATACACTAGTCTAGGTTTTACTGTGATTGGAAGATAAGTGATTTATACACTAGTCTAGGTTTTACTGTGATTGGAAGATAAGTGATTTATACACACTAGTCTAGGTTTTACTGTGATTGGAAGATAAGTGATTTATACACTAGTCTAGGTTTTACTGTGATTGGAAGATAAGTGATTTATACACTAGTCTAGGTTTTACTGTGATTGGAAGATAAGTGATTTATACACTAGTCTAGGTTTTACTGTGATTGGAAGATAAGTGATTTATACACTAGTCTAGGTTTTACTGTGATTGGAAGATAAGTGATTTATACACTAGTCTAGGTTTTACTGTGATTGGAAGATAAGTGATTTATACACTAGTCTAGGTTTTACTGTGATTGGAAGATAAGTGATTTATACACTAGTCTAGGTTTTACTGTGATTGGAAGATAAGTGATTTATACACTAGTCTAGGTTTTACTGTGATTGGAAGATAAGTGATTTATACACTAGTCTAGGTTTTACTGTGATTGGAAGATAAGTGATTTATACACTAGTCTAGGTTTTACTGTGATTGGAAGATAAGTGATTTATACACTAGTCTAGGTTTTACTGTGATTGGAAGATAAGTGATTTATACACTAGTCTAGGTTTTACTGTGATTGGAAGATAAGTGATTTATACACTAGTCTAGGTTTTACTGTGATTGGAAGATAAGTGATTTATACACTAGTCTAGGTTTTACTGTGATTGGAAGATAAGTGATTTATACACTAGTCTAGGTTTTACTGTGATTGGAAGATAAGTGATTTATACACTAGTCTAGGTTTTACTGTGATTGGAAGATAAGTGATTTATACACTAGTCTAGGTTTTACTGTGATTGGAAGATAAGTGATTTATACACTAGTCTAGGTTTTACTGTGATTGGAAGATAAGTGATTTATACACTAGTCTAGGTTTTACTGTGATTGGAAGATAAGTGATTTATACACTAGTCTAGGTTTTACTGTGATTGGAAGATAAGTGATTTATACACTAGTCTAGGTTTTACTGTGATTGGAAGATAAGTGATTTATACACTAGTCTAGGTTTTACTGTGATTGGAAGATAAGTGATTTATACACTAGTCTAGGTTTTACTGTGATTGGAAGATAAGTGATTTACACACTAGTCTAGGTTTTACTGTGATTGGAAGATAAGTGATTTATACACTAGTCTAGGTTTTACTGTGATTGGAAGATAAGTGATTTATACACTAGTCTAGGTTTTACTGTGATTGGAAGATAAGTGATTTATACACTAGTCTAGGTTTTACTGTGATTGGAAGATAAGTGATTTATACACTAGTCTAGGTTTTACTGTGATTGGAAGATAAGTGATTTATACACTAGTCTAGGTTTTACTGTGATTGGAAGATAAGTGATTTATACACTAGTCTAGGTTTTACTGTGATTGGAAGATAAGTGATTTATACACTAGTCTAGGTTTTACTGTGATTGGAAGATAAGTGATTTATACACTAGTCTAGGTTTTACTGTGATTGGAAGATAAGTGATTTATACACTAGTCTAGGTTTTACTGTGATTGGAAGATAAGTGATTTATACACTAGTCTAGGTTTTACTGTGATTGGAAGATAAGTGATTTATACACTAGTCTAGGTTTTACTGTGATTGGAAGATAAGTGATTTATACACTAGTCTAGGTTTTACTGTGATTGGAAGATAAGTGATTTATACACTAGTCTAGGTTTTACTGTGATTGGAAGATAAGTGATTTATACACTAGTCTAGGTTTTACTGTGATTGGAAGATAAGTGATTTATACACTAGTCTAGGTTTTACTGTGATTGGAAGATAAGTGATTTATACACTAGTCTAGGTTTTACTGTGATTGGAAGATAAGTGATTTATACACTAGTCTAGGTTTTACTGTGATTGGAAGATAAGTGATTTATACACTAGTCTAGGTTTTACTGTGATTGGAAGATAAGTGATTTATACACTAGTCTAGGTTTTACTGTGATTGGAAGATAAGTGATTTATACACTAGTCTAGGTTTTACTGTGATTGGAAGATAAGTGATTTATACACTAGTCTAGGTTTTACTGTGATTGGAAGATAAGTGATTTACACACTAGTCTAGGTTTTACTGTGATTGGAAGATAAGTGATTTACACACTAGTCTAGGTTTTACTGTTATTGGAAGATAAGTGATTTATACACTAGTCTAGGTTTTACTGTGATTGGAAGATAAGTGATTTATACACTAGTCTAGGTTTTACTGTGATTGGAAGATAAGTGATTTATACACTAGTCTAGGTTTTACTGTGATTGGAAGATAAGTGATTTATACACTAGTCTAGGTTTTACTGTGATTGGAAGATAAGTGATTTATACACTAGTCTAGGTTTTACTGTGATTGGAAGATAAGTGATTTACACACTAGTTAGGTTTTACTGTGATTGGAAGATAAGTGATTTATACACTAGTCTAGGTTTTACTGTGATTGGAAGATAAGTGATTTATACACTAGTCTAGGTTTTACTGTGATTGGAAGATAAGTGATTTATACACTAGTCTAGGTTTTACTGTGATTGGAAGATAAGTGATTTATACACTAGTCTAGGTTTTACTGTGATTGGAAGATAAGTGATTTATACACTAGTCTAGGTTTTACTGTGATTGGAAGATAAGTGATTTATACACTAGTCTAGGTTTTACTGTGATTGGAAGATAAGTGATTTATACACTAGTCTAGGTTTTACTGTGATTGGAAGATAAGTGATTTATACACTAGTCTAGGTTTTACTGTGATTGGAAGATAAGTGATTTATACACTAGTCTAGGTTTTACTGTGATTGGAAGATAAGTGATTTATACACTAGTCTAGGTTTTACTGTGATTGGAAGATAAGTGATTTATACACTAGTCTAGGTTTTACTGTGATTGGAAGATAAGTGATTTATACACTAGTCTAGGTTTTACTGTGATTGGAAGATAAGTGATTTATACACTAGTCTAGGTTTTACTGTGATTGGAAGATAAGTGATTTATACACTAGTCTAGGTTTTACTGTGATTGGAAGATAAGTGATTTATACACTAGTCTAGGTTTTACTGTGATTGGAAGATAAGTGATTTATACACTAGTCTAGGTTTTACTGTGATTGGAAGATAAGTGATTTACACACTAGTCTAGGTTTTACTGTGATTGGAAGATAAGTGATTTATACACTAGTCTAGGTTTTACTGTGATTGGAAGATAAGTGATTTATACACTAGTCTAGGTTTTACTGTGATTGGAAGATAAGTGATTTATACACTAGTCTAGGTTTTACTGTGATTGGAAGATAAGTGATTTATACACTAGTCTAGGTTTTACTGTGATTGGAAGATAAGTGATTTATACACTAGTCTAGGTTTTACTGTGATTGGAAGATAAGTGATTTATACACTAGTCTAGGTTTTACTGTGATTGGAAGATAAGTGATTTATACACTAGTCTAGGTTTTACTGTGATTGGAAGATAAGTGATTTATACACTAGTCTAGGTTTTACTGTGATTGGAAGATAAGTGATTTACACACTAGTCTAGGTTTTACTGTGATTGGAAGATAAGTGATTTATACACTAGTCTAGGTTTTACTGTGATTGGAAGATAAGTGATTTATACACTAGTCTAGGTTTTACTGTGATTGGAAGATAAGTGATTTATACACTAGTCTAGGTTTTACTGTGATTGGAAGATAAGTGATTTACACACTAGTCTAGGTTTTACTGTGATTGGAAGATAAGTGATTTACACACTAGTCTAGGTTTTACTGTGATTGGAAGATAAGTGATTTACACACTAGTCTAGGTTTTACTGTGATTGGAAGATAAGTGATTTACACACTAGTCTAGGTTTTACTGTGATTGGAAGATAAGTGATTTATACACTAGTCTAGGTTTTACTGTGATTGGAAGATAAGTGATTTATACACTAGTCTAGGTTTTACTGTGATTGGAAGATAAGTGATTTATACACTAGTCTAGGTTTTACTGTGATTGGAAGATAAGTGATTTATACACTAGTCTAGGTTTTACTGTGATTGGAAGATAAGTGATTTACACACTAGTCTAGGTTTTACTGTGATTGGAAGATAAGTGATTTACATTTATACACTAGTCTAGGTTTTACTGTGATTGGAAGATAAGTGATTTATACACTAGTCTAGGTTTTACTGTGATTGGAAGATAAGTGATTTATACACTAGTCTAGGTTTTACTGTGATTGGAAGATAAGTGATTTATACACTAGTCTAGGTTTTACTGTGATTGGAAGATAAGTGATTTATACACTAGTCTAGGTTTTACTGTGATTGGAAGATAAGTGATTTATACACTAGTCTAGGTTTTACTGTGATTGGAAGATAAGTGATTTATACACTAGTCTAGGTTTTACTGTGATTGGAAGATAAGTGATTTATACACTAGTCTAGGTTTTACTGTGATTGGAAGATAAGTGATTTACACACTAGTCTAGGTTTTACTGTGATTGGAAGATAAGTGATTTACACACTAGTCTAGGTTTTACTGTGATTGGAAGATAAGTGATTTACACACTAGTCTAGGTTTTACTGTGATTGGAAGATAAGTGATTTATACACTAGTCTAGGTTTTACTGTGATTGGAAGATAAGTGATTTATACACTAGTCTAGGTTTTACTGTGATTGGAAGATAAGTGATTTATACACTAGTCTAGGTTTTACTGTGATTGGAAGATAAGTGATTTATACACTAGTCTAGGTTTTACTGTGATTGGAAGATAAGTGATTTATACACTAGTCTAGGTTTTACTGTGATTGGAAGATAAGTGATTTATACACACTAGTCTAGGTTTTACTGTGATTGGAAGATAAGTGATTTACACACTAGTCTAGGTTTTACTGTGATTGGAAGATAAGTGATTTACACACTAGTCTAGGTTTTACTGTGATTGGAAGATAAGTGATTTATACACTAGTCTAGGTTTTACTGTGATTGGAAGATAAGTGATTTATACACAAGTCTAGGTTTTACTGTGATTGGAAGATAAGTGATTTATACACTAGTCTAGGTTTTACTGTGATTGGAAGATAAGTGATTTATACACTAGTCTAGGTTTTACTGTGATTGGAAGATAAGTGATTTATACACTAGTCTAGGTTTTACTGTGATTGGAAGATAAGTGATTTATACACTAGTCTAGGTTTTACTGTGATTGGAAGATAAGTGATTTATACACTAGTCTAGGTTTTACTGTGATTGGAAGATAAGTGATTTATACACTAGTCTAGGTTTTACTGTGATTGGAAGATAAGTGATTTATACACTAGTCTAGGTTTTACTGTGATTGGAAGATAAGTGATTTATACACTAGTCTAGGTTTTACTGTGATTGGAAGATAAGTGATTTATACACTAGTCTAGGTTTTACTGTGATTGGAAGATAAGTGATTTATACACTAGTCTAGGTTTTACTGTGATTGGAAGATAAGTGATTTATACACTAGTCTAGGTTTTACTGTGATTGGAAGATAAGTGATTTACACACTAGTCTAGGTTTTACTGTGATTGGAAGATAAGTGATTTATACACTAGTCTAGGTTTTACTGTGATTGGAAGATAAGTGATTTATACACTAGTCTAGGTTTTACTGTGATTGGAAGATAAGTGATTTATACACTAGTCTAGGTTTTACTGTGATTGGAAGATAAGTGATTTATACACTAGTCTAGGTTTTACTGTGATTGGAAGATAAGTGATTTACACACTAGTCTAGGTTTTACTGTGATTGGAAGATAAGTGATTTATACACTAGTCTAGGTTTTACTGTGATTGGAAGATAAGTGATTTATACACTAGTCTAGGTTTTACTGTGATTGGAAGATAAGTGATTTATACACTAGTCTAGGTTTTACTGTGATTGGAAGATAAGTGATTTATACACTAGTCTAGGTTTTACTGTGATTGGAAGATAAGTGATTTATACACTAGTCTAGGTTTTACTGTGATTGGAAGATAAGTGATTTATACACTAGTCTAGGTTTTACTGTGATTGGAAGATAAGTGATTTATACACTAGTCTAGGTTTTACTGTGATTGGAAGATAAGTGATTTATACACTAGTCTAGGTTTTACTGTGATTGGAAGATAAGTGATTTATACACTAGTCTAGGTTTTACTGTGATTGGAAGATAAGTGATTTACACACTAGTCTAGGTTTTACTGTGATTGGAAGATAAGTGATTTACACACTAGTCTAGGTTTTACTGTGATTGGAAGATAAGTGATTTATACACACTAGTCTAGGTTTTACTGTGATTGGAAGATAAGTGATTTATACACTAGTCTAGGTTTTACTGTGATTGGAAGATAAGTGATTTACACACTAGTCTAGGTTTTACTGTGATTGGAAGATAAGTGATTTACACACTAGTCTAGGTTTTACTGTGATTGGAAGATAAGTGATTTACACACTAGTCTAGGTTTTACTGTGATTGGAAGATAAGTGATTTATACACTAGTCTAGGTTTTACTGTGATTGGAAGATAAGTGATTTATACACTAGTCTAGGTTTTACTGTGATTGGAAGATAAGTGATTTATACACTAGTCTAGGTTTTACTGTGATTGGAAGATAAGTGATTTACACACTAGTCTAGGTTTTACTGTGATTGGAAGATAAGTGATTTACACACTAGTCTAGGTTTTACTGTGATTGGAAGATAAGTGATTTATACACTAGTCTAGGTTTTACTGTGATTGGAAGATAAGTGATTTACACACTAGTCTAGGTTTTACTGTGATTGGAAGATAAGTGATTTATACACACAGTCTAGGTTTTATTTATGACACAAGTCTAGGTTTTACTGTGATTGGAAGATAAGTGATTTATACACAAGTCTAGGTTTTACTGTGATTGGAAGATAAGTGATTTATACACTAGTCTAGGTTTTACTGTTATTGGAAGATAAGTGATTTACACACTAGTCTAGGTTTTACTGTGATTGGAAGATAAGTGATTTACACACTAGTCTAGGTTTTACTGTGTGTTAAAAGGTTTTACAGGGTTTGTTTGTTTTGAATTTCGCACAAACCTGCACGAGGGCTATTTACACTAGCCGTCCCTAATTTAGCAGTGTAAGACTAGAGGAAAGGCAGCTATTCATCACCACCCTCCACCAACTCTTGAGCTACTCTTTTACCATCAAAAAAAGAGGATTGATTATAACGCCCTTACAGCTGAAAGAGAGAGTCTGTTTGGTGTGACGTGGATTTGAACCTATGATTCTCAGATTATGAGCCGAGTGACTTAACCACGTGGCCATGTCGTGACTGTTCAATGTACGTAAAATGTTTATTTATTGATTGTGTATAGTTTTTGATTTTCGACCCATTATGATCAGGTGGTTTGGGGAGTTCGACCCTTTTCGCGGGTTCGAATCTCCGTCCCACCAAACATGCTCGCCCTTTCAGCAGTGGAGAAGTTTTTATGTTACGTTCAGTTCCACTATTCGTTGGTTGAAGGAGTAGCCCATGAGTTGGCGGTGGGTGGTGATGACTAGCTGCCTTCCCTTTTTTATTCACTACTAAGTTAGGAACGACTAGCGCAGATAGCTCTCATGCAGCTGTGTGCGAAATATAAAAACAACAAGTGAACAAAAAATAATTAAACTTTCTCTTAATCAGAGACGCTGGTGAGGAAGGTGGATCACTTTGCCGGTTTATTTGAAACGTCACTGCACGTTACTTAAGTAGAGATGTTACGTCACATGAAACGTTCTTCTTTGGGTATTTTGGGAAATTAAGATAGCAGTGAGAACAGTACTATTTACGTCAACGTTAAGATCCAATTAGAATTTTCAGAAGCTCCTAAAGACGTCTGTGAGAACCCTTTCTGAGCCTTGGCTGCTAATAAAACGAAATGTTTTCACGAGGAGAAAATGAAAGCAGACGTTCCTGATTAGTCGCTGCTGACCTGTGACTTTACGAGCTATTCTTGCAGCTTCTTGCAAAGTGTATTAACCAGGCAGAAAAGATTACTATTCAACCGTTTCCTTAATTTAGAAATAAACCTATGATCCTTAGCTTGAGAGGTCTTTCCTTATTGGTTAAGCACTAGAGGGTTACGGAAGCAATACTCCTTTAACTTGTTTCTACTTATTAGAGCGCTACACGTATTAGAAGAGAAAAATATCCTGTTTTTCTATAGACAAGGAGACTCATGAAGAAAGGTTATCTCAGGTTCCTTCAAACGACCTAGAATACTTTACTAAACAAGTCAATCGAATTTCTTGAACCTCTAGAAGAAATGCTATTGAAATTTCAAATGATAAAATACACACAAAAAAAAACATAATAAGCCAATTCATTTGATGTACCATTCGGTTTCCTTTAACATTTTTAGAACAACGAATATTTGACGTTTTGTTAAATAATCTAATTTTATACAAACATAATCTATATTTTGGAGTTTACATAAAAAAGATTTAAATATCTGTCACCATACAACGATGTAATCTAGTCTTTCTCTAAATTATGTTTTGCGTTCTTTACTTGTAAGTTTCGCTATTAAGTTAATATTTCGTAAAACCAAATATATTGTTGTACGTGGACATAGTTTGTGTACGCGATATTGTATCATGGAAACCCTAAACTGATGATGTAATTAAGCCTATTCGTTTTGATGATAATTAAGCCTTATTAAGCCTATTCGTTTTGTAGAAATACAAGCTGATGTAAATTGATGTTTCAGTTCCCTTAATCGCACGATAGTCGATTTACAAGGGGATTAACACGCAAGAGAATTGTACAATAAAGATATCTAATGTTATTGTTGACACAATAGATGTTGACGAACCTATATAAAAGGGAGTAGATCCTGGGGGAATGGTGGGATACATCCCCCTTCATTTTAGGTGGGGGGTATGGTGCATACAGTCATCCCCCTCTACAGTTTGGTCTGTTGAATTGTTTTATTGCATCACAGGCCTACAAATTGTGTGTTTGTTCTTGTGATTCTCGTGTTCTTACCAATCGAATTACATAATAGGCCTAGATGTAGGCTTTTTCAGTAGCCGAAATGTACATCTTTAATATAGGCGTGTTTCTAAGCTTTTCGATCTAAGCGATAATTCGTAAGTATCAGTCAGTAGGCCTAAGTATACATCCAAGTATCGTGGCAACAAGATTACTCTGTGACTGCATGTTTACAGCTTTCAGTTTCACGTAATCCGAGATTATCAATTTGTAAATTGAACAGTTCACATAAGTGGTTACAGAAATCATCCCCCCCCCCATCGGGTTTAAAAAAATATACGCCCCTGCTATATAGTTTATAGAAAGAAAACATGAATTTTAATTTTAAAGTAGGGCAGACAGTGGCTATCAGAGCTATATTAAACAACAAAGATGCTTTACTAATCTCATCAGAACGTATGGAAACTTTCTCGCATTTTCGCTCACAATACCGTCAACGTTATTTTTCCGGTTTCACGTATTTCCACAATGAATACATTCAGACGTTAATGTAACGACTAAAGGTAGACAAATAATAACGAATTAAAACTGACGAAACAATGAGGGTTTTTTTTTAATTTACTAAGCTTTGCGTATTTCATAAATCTAAGCAGACGAAGTACTGAAGCTCTTTTTATTAATTAAGCCTAACTGTATTGTAGAAAGTTAAGGTAATGAAGAAATAAGGCTTTCCTTACTAAGCCTTGCCATCTTATAGAAGGGTGAGTTGACGAAGCAATGTTTTTGTTTTTTGAATTTCGCGCAAAGCTAAACACTATCAGCACTAGCCGTCCCTAATTTAACAGTGTACGACTAGAGGGAAGGCAGCTAGTCATCACCACCCACCGCTAACTCTTGGGCTACTCTTTTACCAACGAATTGTGGGATTGACCGTCACATTATAACTACCCCACATCTGAAAGGGCGAGCATGTTTGGTGCGATGAGGATTCGAACCCACGACTCTCAGATTACGAGCCTAACGCCTTAACTCACCTGGCCATGTCGGGCCACGAAGCTTTTATTAGTAAGCCTAACTTAGTTGCAAATGTTTCCTCCTCACACATAACCAGTTTTATTAGGCCTAGATAATATATATATATATATATATATATAGTTTTAAAAACATTTTGAATATCAATTGAAACAAAATTTACAAGGAAACGACAAGCTTTGAATGCATTATTGATTTTTGAACATGAACTATTTATAAATAACTGTTGTAGAAATCTCCAACTTTGTTTCTAGGGCGGCGATTTGTTTGGAACTTAGTATCTTTACGTACATTTACACGGCAATAAATTTCTTGTTTGAGTCAGTTTGCTCACATGATATTAAGACTTTTGTCAAAAACAAAGAAACAAACAAAACTTGTGACATGGACTTTTTGTTACGAAAAACATTTCGTTATGGCATTCAAGTTACCGTTACAAATTTCTTGCGAGTGGTAACGTTTGTTACGAGATTCACTTATACCTAATTCAAGAAATGAAGGACACCCCTTTATCCCTCTCTCGCTCAAAGGCTATTATTGAATGATACATGTATTAGTTCTCAAATGGCGCAGATAGCCTAGTTACTTTGCGCCATGAAACACCAATCCAACCAATCACTTGTTTTTCAAATGGTGAAGATATTGAAGAATTAAAATATGTAAAATTACACTGTATGTTTGTCGTAGACATAAATTGTTTTCCCTCTAATTTATGTTTCATTTTTTGTAACAGTGTTCACCACAATCCCTGTAATACATCGTGGGCTCAGATACTCTAGTATCTCCTCACGTCATATAATTTGTGAACGGTCCCCAAATTATTTGTTTTTTAATTCCGCGCGAAGCTACACAAGGGCTGTATGCGCTAGCCGTCCCTAATTTAGCAGTGCTACTCTTTTACCAACGAATAGTGGGATTGACCATCACATTATAACGCCCCCACGGCTGAAAGGGCGAGCATGTGTGGTGTGATGAGGATTCGAACCCACGATTACGAACCGAGTGCCTTAATCACCTGGCCATGGCGGCCCTCCAAACGATTGTACAATTTACAACCTATTATCAGTTTTCATTATTGTCACCAGTCAATTTTATATTTAAAATCCCATATGTTACAAAATTTACATTCGTTGTAAAATATGTCAGCCGTGATATAAAAGTGATGTAACATGAATGTATCCGTCACAGATCGTTCTAGTAACAATGTAGCGGTAACGAAATGTCTAGTAGCGAAACGTTCGTTACAAATGTCCAGATACATTTACCGAGTCACGCTGTTCACTGGTTTTAATCATATTATTTATATTAAAAAATAAACATGGAATTTATTTCGTCAGCTTCTTATACGTGATAAACCTATTACCTGAATAAAAAAACAACCAAAGTTTGCCGAGCCAGTTATAAATTTTAGGGTTAACACAAGGCGACGCAGAAGAAAAATATATGTATAAAAACTTAAATAATTCGAAAACTCGCAACTTTAAAAGTGACGTTAAGATTGGCAAAGTTGGAAGTGATGTTGAAAAACAAGGTTTAAGCTCCGTGAGCGAAGTGGAAAATGAAAGCAACAAACAAACAAAAACGAAACTCACAACAATAGAGGACCCATAATGGATTAAAAGAGATAAAACGCATTGAAAAGCTTTTTAAACTTCTGGACCGAAATTAGAGTGTTAAAAAATTAAGTTACCGAGATGTAAATATATTATAATAAATAAATAAAGGAACGGAATTCGCAGCTTATCTGCTGATCAATCAAAGCAACAAAAGGCGAAAAGGATTTTTGGAATATATTAAAATTATTTGTATGTTGTTATCAATCTAGAAGTTCGGGAAAGGACAATACAGTTCTTTTATAAGGAGTGAACACAAGTATGATGCATCGAATCAGAGAAAAATTAAAAAAAGGCTTAAAAACGCAAAGAAAATATTATTGGCTTAGTATAATAAAAGCTCACACTGTGAAGAAAAGATATCACCTAAATCTCTTCACCAAGGTATAAAACCTTCAGGTCCAGGCATGGCCAGTTGGTTAAAGCACTCGATTCGTAATCCGAGGGGCGTGGGTTCGAATCCCCGTCGCACCAAACATGCTCGCTATTTCAGCTGTGGAGGCGTTACAATGGGAGGTCAATCCCACTATTTGTTGGTACAAGAGTAGCGATGACTAGCTCTCTAGTTTTACACTGCTAAATTAGGGACGGCTAGCGCAGATAGCCCTTGTGTAGCTTTGCGTGAAATTCAAAACAAACCATCAAATAAAACCTTTCACATTTTTTAAAACAGTTAAGAAATATGAATAATCCACGTCACATCTATTGTCTTCATCTGTTCGATACTTCCTGACAAAAAAATCGTTGGTTAAAGTAGGGTGGAAAGGAGAACAAAAGGAAATGTGTCAAACTGGCAACATCTAAACAACAATAAAATATTATACTGCTGTAAATCGTCACATCCTTCTCATTGGAAGATTCCCATTGGCATGACAAGAGTGTGAGAGCACTCGTTTCGCAATATTTGGGTTCGAATTCCCAACCCATCGAATATTCTCGCCCTTTGGGCCGTAGGGGCGTTATAATGTAAGAATCAACACTACTATTTCTTTTAAAAAGTGACCCAATAATGCTTCTCGGCCTGGCATGGCCAGGTGGTTACGGTGTTCGACTCGCAATCTGATCTGAGGGCTGCGGGCTGGTATCTCCGCAGCACCAAACGTGCTCGCCCTTTCAGCCGTGGGAGCGTTATAACATAACTATTCGCTAGTAAAAAGAGTAGTATCACACTCTGTCATTGTTGATAACTCGTAATGGAAAATGTCTGTGTTCATAGCTGCCAGGATCTTTGGGGATATCCCATCTAATTATGTGTATCTATAGTTCTTATAACCATCTGAATATCTGTAACTTTTTCATGAGATAACATGAGTTTGTGTCCGGGCCTGGCATGGCCAGGTGGTTAGGGCGCTTGACTCGTAATCTGAGGGTCGAGGGTTCGAATCCCCGTTACACCAAACATGCTCGCCCCTTCAGCCATGGAGTTTTATAATGTGACGGTCAATCCCACTATTCGTTGGTAAAAGAGTAGCCCAAGAGTTTCCAGTGGGTGCTGATGACACTGCCTTCCCTCTTGTCTTACACTGCTAAATTAGAGACGGCTAGCGAGATAGCCTTCGTATGACTTCGCTCGAAATTCGAACCCAGTGGTCCAGCGGGAAGGCTGCAGATGGATGACGCTACAAACCGGGTTTCGATTTCTGTGGTGAGCACAGAACGAAACATCAATTGCATAGGTTTCTTTTCTACCTTTCTTTTTCGAACCATTTTAAACACCAATCACAATTTAAACAACACACACTGTAAAATTCGCTTATGGTAATAAGAAATGGTCATCATTGAATAGCTGTACAGGTGTGACAATATCACAAAGATATGTTCTCTATTGACTGAGATATCAACATTTATTTAATAACCAATAATACTTCTACAGTTAGGGCACTAAGTAAGTTTTCTTTATGCCCAAAAAGTATTTTTGCTTCGACTGCATGTTGAACTTAATAAAAAATGTACACGAAAAACTGTGCAAAAGTATTTAATTAAAAAAAATATGACGTCGAAACTGACGAAATGTTAACACATTGGTTTTGAAACACGTTGACAAAGGGTGTCCTGCTATACTGCTGAGATCTATGTTTTACATTTTTTAAATACATTAAGACGTTTATATTTTTATTCTCCAGGCGGAGTTTTCACATCACGTGACGAGAATAGCTTAATAATTTGAACTTTTGGTAAATGGTTCGTGTAACATAAAGAGTGAGTTAGAGTAGGGTAGATGTTTGATTAATAAATTAATGTACTTGCAAGTTATCTTGTCCGTTATGTGAACTTCTTCAGTTTTCTCATTACTGAATTTGTGTTTCGAAAAACATTAGCAAACAAGTGAGATTGTTATTTTAGCATATAGCGTGAACTTAGGACTACGAGTGAACATTAGACAAGGTAATCAAATAAAGTACAGTAGGAAATATGAAACGATTTTGTTATCATTAGAATAATTGGAATTAAAAAAAAATGTTTTACTAAATAATTTATTTAACGGTTATTTCATAAAAATAGAAAACTTTGGTGAGATAATCATGTAATAGTCTAAGAGAAAGTATTTGGTTTCGAAACATTATTTGATGTACAAAAAAAAAATTCTTGACGTTTTTAACGAGTCAAAAACCAGGACGGAACTGAAAGTAACTGGATTATTGTAACTAACATGTGAGTTGTTGGAAATTCCTGGTTTTATTATAACTAAGATGCAAGATGTCGGAAACTGTGGGATTATTGTAACTAACATGTCAGGTGTTGGAAATTCCTGGTTTTATTATAACTAAGATGCAAGATGTCGGAAACTGTGGGATTATTGTAACCTTAGAGTCCGAGGTTTGAGACGGGATGCTCCTGAACACGCTTCCCATAGTTGTTGGCACCTTAGGAAAACCACAACCGGTTCTCCTATTTAGTTTAAAAGCAACACACAAGTGCGGCTGGTGCAAGTTGCCTGTTTTTCTCTCATGTTATCAGGTAGATAACTTTGTATAATTTATGAGGCAGCGAGTAATTATGTAATATTTAAAACTCTTTACGAGTGTCACGATAATTAAGATATAGATTGGTCGTTAAGAGAATATAGATCTCATAACAAGGCTTCACTGGGGGGGGGGGGTCGTCGTTTATTTCTTCTTACTTTAATCATACTCAGAACTGATCCCGAGAGTTTGAGAATGTTTGGAATAGATATATATTCACAGGATTAATTATTCATGTATCGGAATGTTGGACCATCCATCCATCTAACAGCGAATCGCCAACCTTTCTTGGTGGTTAATCACGCGACTTTGAGAAGGATTAGCAGGTTTTTATTTGTTTTATTCTGTCAAAGGTGGGTATTGTTACGAATACGAGAGACAGATTGCACGTGCTTAATTGGTTAATTTCCATAATACCACAGCTAGGAGGGGTTAGCTTTTGTTGTCATGCGTAAAGCAACTTGAGAGAAATTGTTGTAGCCATGTCCAACTTTCGTTTTACCCTAACGTAAGCAAATACCGGACATTGTTGCAAATGTGTGTTAAACAGTAAGTAAAACAACGAGTGCAGTGTTTCCAAAGTTTGTAATTAATCTGGGAAAATCTTTCATTTCCAACCACACCTCGTTACGTAACGTTGAGTGAAGAGAATGTTCGGTTTTTATTTTTTGTATTGGTATGTGAATATTCAGATATGTTCTTAAATAATTATATTTCATGTAACTTGTTTTCATCATTTCTAACAGAATAAATGACGCTTTGCTTCTCTTAATATATTCAAACTTAAAACTATATCCCCCTATTTACCTCAGGACCTAAATACGAAACGCTACTCGAAACGTTGTCTTAACTTACTTACTGAAGAGCGAAAGCGCGAAACTTTACTTGAAGCTATTTCAGAAAGACCTAAACACGAAACGTTGTCAGTATAAAACTGTTTTGAAACGAACTGCACATACCGTTACGATTATTTTTAGTAGTAACGTTGTACACAACTATTCTGCGACGAATTATCTAACGAGGCTGCGAAACTGATAGAATATTCTTTAACCACATTCGATTGGTATTGGTGTACATTCTATTTCAGGGCTGACTAACAGGTACTAGATGTAGTGCATTCCTACCTTATCTACTTCAATAATGTAATTATTTTACTTTTAGATACGGTGTTTGCCAGTGCATGTACTTATGAAATTTTAAACGCACGAGTCATGAAGTGGCGGGAATTTATGTTTAATGCTAATTACGATGTAAAAATTTCTTAACAAATAAAAATAAGCAAAGAACGACACCTACTGACAACAAAAAATATTATGATTTATTTTACAGATGACTATTTGTTTGTAGCTTATAACCTGGGATCGGTACTGTTTAATTTTGTAATTATTAGGGTCATTAAAATAAGAACATTTTCAAATTTTGATAACTACAGCACGGTATATTTCTAAGTGATGAACATTCGAGATTCATTTCGTTTCACATAAGAGTTTTGTTGTTCACGAAACATTTGTAGCGATAAAGACAAACGACGTTTACCGGGCTCAGAAGAAAGGCAAACGTTGTTTTTGTTAAGCCTAATTCCACTGTGGGAATATGAATAAGCACGTTTTCACGTGCAGTTTTCCACGTTCGTGTTGTTCTAGAGAAATGAACAGATCCTTATGTGTGACGTTGTTCTGTCAATATGTAACTGATTGATATAAATTTTGTAGCAGGAAAGCAAGAAGCAGACAGAGCTGACATCTGTTCTTGTTTATTCCTACGTCATATCAGTTGTAGTGGTTATTTAAATTCCAATATCTGTGGAAAATAAAGCTTAAAATTGTCGATTTTCAGAATAATGTTTAAGTTTCACAAGATAAATGGATTGTATTTCCCTACGTCCTTAACTTACTTTCCAGTGTGGTGAGTCCCAGGGAAAGTACAGTCCAGCGTGGTGAGTCCCAGGGAATGTACAGTCCAGCGTGGTGAGTCCCAGGGAATGTAGAGTCCAATTTATTAATTACTTATAATCAAAACTATTAAATTTTACTGACATTTTCGCGCCAAGCTTCACGAGAGCTATCTGTGTTTAATTTAGCTGTGTAAGACTAGAATAACCTTACTAACATAAACAGTTCGAGTTGTGACATCATACATTCATGAAAAATACTGACTAAAATATCCGTTTCTAACACTATTTATTAACCATAAGATACATCAGTTTCTAACGCTATTTATTAACCATACGATACGTCTGTTTCTAACACTATTTATTAACCATACGATACATCAGTTTCTAACGCTATTTATTAACCATACGATACGTCTGTTTCTAACACTATTTATTAACCATACGATACATCAGTTTCTAACGCTATTTATTAACCATACGATACATCAGTTTCTAACACTATTTATTAACCATACGATACATCAGTTTCTAACACTATTTATTAACCATACGATACATCAGTTTCTAACACTATTTATTAACCATACGATACATCAGTTTCTAACACTATTTATTAACCATAAGATACATCAGTTTCTAACACTATTTATTAACCATACGATACATCAGTTTCTAACACTATTTATTAACCATACGACACGTCAGTTTCTAACACTATTTATTAACCATAAGATACATCAGTTTCTAACACTACTTATTAACCATACGATACATCCGTTTCTAACACTATTTATTAACCATACGATACATCCGTTTCTAACACTATTTATTAACCATACGATACATCAGTTTCTAACACTATTTATTAACTATACGATACATCAGTTTCTAACACTATTTATTAACCATAAGATACATCAGTTTCTAATACTATTTATTAACCATACGATACATCCGTTTCAAACACTATTTATTAACCATACGATACGTCAGTTTCTAACACTATTTATTAACCATACGTTACATCAGTTTCTAACACTATATATTAACCATACGATACATCTGTTTCTAACGCTATATATTAACCATACGTTACATCAGTTTCTAACACTATTTATTAACCATACGATACATCAGTTTCTAACACTATTTATTAACCATACGATACATCAGTTTCTAACGCTATTTATTAACCATACGTTACATCAGTTTCTAACGCTATTTATTAACCATACGATGCGTCAGTTTCTAACACTATTTATTTACCATACGATACATCAGTTTCTAACACTATTTATTAACTATACGATACGTCAGTTTCTAACACTATTTATTAACCATACGATACGTCAGTTTCTAACACTATTTATTAACCATACGATACGTCAGTTTCTAACACTATTTATTAACCATACGATACGTCAGTTTCTAACACTATTTATTAACCATACGATACGTCAGTTTCTAACACTATTTATTAACCATACGATACATCAGTTTCTAACACTATTTATTAACCATACGATACATCAGATCTAACACTATTTATTAACCATACGATACATCAGTTTTCTGTTTGTATTTCATGAGACGTCAAGTTAAGGGTTCTGCTGGCAGAATCCTTTACTGGTGAGACCAACAGTGATCAAATGTTATGCCCAACTGCTTCAGGGTAACACTTTTATCACCCTTATTTTAGAGGCTTCCAAACGGTGTTGTACCAGTCGAATAGTCTTCGTTTCGTAAGTTGTAGTTCGACCATCCTCTCACATTGATCGGTTGACTGTTAGGGAAGTCGAGACCTTGTGATGCGGATGAGAAATGCTGGAATAAAAAGAACGTTTCTGGTATACGTGTTATGTTGAAGTCCTTCAGCCTCAGGCTGGACACTGGATACATTATTATTTTGAAAGCACTTGGATTTCATTGTTCAGGGGAGTTTTATGATATAAATATCTCGTATCATCATGTTCTGGAATTACATAAAGTACAAAAGACAATTTTCAATTCTTTCTTATCAACAAACTTTCTTCGAACTTTTGTAAGACTTAACTTACTTTCTACCTTAGATCAGTCCACCGGTTGTATTTTATGTCTTGTAGCTATCTACCAACTCTATTGTGGCGTTTTGGTACCAGTCTACCAACTCTATTGTGACGTTTTGGTACCAGTTTACCAACACTAGATATAGACGATTTTGTACCAGTCTACCAACACTAGATATAGACGTTTTGTACCAGTCCACCAACACTAGATATAGACGTTTTGTACCAGTCCACCAACACTAGATATAGACGTTTTGGTACCAGTCTACCAACACTAGATATAGACGATCTTGTACCAGTCTACCAACACTAGATATAGACGATCTTGTACCAGTCTAGCAACACTAGATATAGACGATCTTGTACCAGTCTACCAACACTAGATATAGACGTTTTGGTACCAGTCTACCAACACTAGATATAGACGTTTTGGTACCAGTCTACCAACACTAGATATAGACGTTTTGGTACCAGTCTACCAACACTAGATATAGACGTTTTGGTACCAGTCTACCAACACTAGATATAGACGTTTTGGTACCAGTTTACCAACACTAGATATAGACGTTTTGGTACCAGTTTACCAACACTAGATATAGACGTTTTGGTACCAGTTTACCAACACTAGATATAGACGTTTTGGTACCAGTCTACCAACACCAGATATAGACGTTTTGGTACCAGTCTACCAACACTAGATATAGACGTTTTGGTACCAGTCTACCAACACAAGATATAGACGTTTTGTATCAGTCTACCAACACTAGATATAGACGTTTTGGTACCAGTTTACCAACACTAGATATAGACGTTTTGGTACCAATTTACCAACACTAGATATAGACGTTTTGGTACCAGTCTACCAACACTAGATACAGACGTTTTGTATCAGTCTACCAACACTAGCTACAGACGTTTTGTATCAGTCTACCAACACTATATAGACGTTTTGTATCAGTCTACCAACACTATATAGACGTTTTGTATCAGTCTACCAACACTAGATATAGACGTTTTGTATCAGTCTACCAACACTATATAGACGTTTTGTATCAGTCTACCAACACTATATAGACGTTTTGTACCACTCTACCAACACTATATAGACGTTTTGTACCAGTCTACCAACACTATATAGACTTTTTGGTACCAGTTTACCAACACTAGATATAGACGTTTTGGTACCAGTCTACCAACACTAGATATAGACGTTTTTGTACCAGTCTACCAACACTAGATATAGACGTTTTTGTACCAGTCTACCAACACTACATACAGACGTTTTTGTACCAGTCTACCAACACTAGATATAGACGTTTTTGTACCAGTCTACCAGCATTAGATATAGACGTTTTTGTACCAGTCTACCAACATTAGATATAGACGTTTTTGTACCAGTCTACCAACATTAGATATAGACGTTTTTGTACCAGTCTACCAACATTAGATATAGACGGTTTTGTACCAGTCTACCAACACTAGATATAGACGTTTTTGTACCAGTCTACCAACACTAGATATAGACGTTTTTGTACCAGTCTACCAACACTAGATATAGACGTTTTTGTACCAGTTTACCAACACTAGATATAGTCGTTTTGTATCAGTCTACCAACACTAGACATAGTCGTTTTGTATCAGTCTACCAACACTATATAGACGTTTTGGTACCAGTTTACCAACGCTAGATATAGTTGTTTTGTACCAGTTTACCAACGCTAGATATAGTTGTTTAGGTACCAGTTTACCAACGCTAGATATAGACGTTTTGGTACCAGTTTACCAACACTAGATATAGTCGTTTTGTAGCAGTCTACCAACACTAGATATAGTCGTTTTGTAGCAGTCTACCAACACCAGATATAGTCGTTTTGTAGCAGTCTACCAACGCTAGATATAGACGTTTTGGTACCAGTTTACCAACGCTAGATATAGACGTTTTGGTACCAGTTTACCAACGCTAGATATAGACGTTTTGGTACCAGTCTACCAACGCTAGATACAGACGTTTTGTACCAGTCTACCAACGCTAGATACAGACGTTTTGTATCAGTCTACCAACACTATATAGACGTTTTGTATCAGTCTACCAACACTAGATATGGACATTTTGTATCAGTCTACCAACACTATATAGACGTTTTGTACCAGTCTACCAACACTATATAGACGTTTTGTACCACTCTACCAACACTATATAGACGTTTTGGTACCAGTTTACCAACACTAGATATAGACGTTTTGGTACCAGTCTACCAACACTAGATATAGACGTTTTTGTACCAGTCTACCAACACTAGATATAGACGTTTTTGTACCAATCTACCAACACTAGATATAGACGTTTTTGTACCAGTCTACCAACATTAGATATAGACGTTTTTGTACCAGTCTACCAACACTAGATATAGACGTTTTTGTACCAGTCTACCAACATTAGATATAGACGTTTTTGTACCAGTCTACCAACACTAGATATAGACGTTTTTGTACCAGTCTACCAACACTAGATATAGACGTTTTTGTACCAGTCTACCAACACTAGATATAGACGTTTTGTACCAGTCTACCAACACTAGATATAGTCGTTTTGTATCAGTCTACCAACACTAGACATAGTCGTTTTGTATCAGTCTACCAACACTATATAGACGTTTTGGTACCAGTTTACCAACGCTAGATATAGTTGTTTTGTACCAGTTTACCAACGCTAGATATAGTTGTTTAGGTACCAGTTTACCAACGCTAGATATAGACGTTTTGGTACCAGTTTACCAACACTAGATATAGTCGTTTTGTAGCAGTCTACCAACACTAGATATAGTCGTTTTGTAGCAGTCTACCAACACTAGATATAGTCGTTTTGTAGCAGTCTACCAACACTAGATATAGTCGTTTTGTAGCAGTCTACCAACGCTAGATATAGATGTTTTGGTACCAGTTTACCAACGCTAGATATAGACGTTTTGGTACCAGTTTACCAACGCTAGATATAGACGTTTTGGTACCAGTTTACCAACGCTAGATATAGACGTTTTGGTACCAGTCTACCAACACTAGATACAGACGTTTTGTATCAGTCTACCAACACTAGATACAGACGTTTTGTATCAGTCTACCAACACTAGATACAGACGTTTTGTATCAGTCTACCAACTCTAGATACAGACGTTTTGTGTCAGTCTACCAACACTATATAGACGTTTTGTATCAGTCTACCAACACTAGATATGGACATTTGTATCAGTCTACCAACACTATATAGACGTTTTGTACCAGTCTACCAACACTATATAGACGTTTTGTACCAGTCTACCAACACTATATAGACGTTTTGGTACCAGTTTACCAACACTAGATATAGACGTTTTGGTACCAGTCTACCAACACTAGATATAGACGTTTTTGTACCAGTCTACCAACATTAGATATAGACGTTTTTGTACCAGTCTACCAACACTAGATATAGACGTTTTTGTACCAGTCTACCAACACTAGATATAGACGTTTTTGTACCAGTTTACCAACACTAGATATAGACGTTTTTGTACCAGTCTACCAACACTAGATATAGTCGTTTTGTATCAGTCTACCAACACTAGATATAGTCGTTTTGTATCAGTCTACCAACACTAGATATAGTCGTTTTGTATCAGTCTACCAACACTAGACATAGTCGTTTTGTATCAGTCTACCAACACTATATAGACGTTTTGGTACCAGTTTACCAACGCTAGATATAGTTGTTTTGTACCAGTTTACCAACGCTAGATATAGTTGTTTTGTACCAGTTTACCAACGCTAGATATAGTTGTTTAGGTACCAGTTTACCAACGCTAGATATAGACGTTTTGGTACCAGTTTACCAACACTAGATATAGTCGTTTTGTAGCAGTCTACCAACACTAGATACAGACGTTTTGTATCAGTCTACCAACACTAGATACAGACGTTTTGTATCAGTCTACCAACACTATATAGACGTTTTGTATCAGTCTACCAACACTAGATATAGACGTTTTGTATCAGTGTACCAACACTATATAGACGTTTTGTATCAGTCTACCAACACTATATAGACGTTTTGTACAAGTCTACCAACACTATATAGACGTTTTGTACCAGTCTACCAACACTATATAGACGTTTTGTACCAGTGTACCAACACTATATAGACGTTTTGGTACCAGTTTACCAACACTATATAGACGTTTTGGTACCAGTTTACCAACACTAGATATAGACGTTTTGGTACCAGTCTACCAACACTAGATATAGACGTTTTGGTACCAGTCTACCAACACTAGATATAGACGTTTTGGTACCAGTCTACCAACACTAGATATAGACGTTTTGGTACCAGTTTACCAACACTAGATATAGACGTTTTGGTACCAGTTTACCAACACTAGATATAGACGTTTTGGTACCAGTTTACCAACACTAGATATAGACGTTTTGTATCAGTCTACCAACACTAGATATAGACGTTTTGGTACCAGTTTACTAACACTAGATATAGACGTTTTGGTACCAGTTTACCAACACTAGATATAGACGTTTTGGTACCAGTTTACCAACACTAGATATAGACGTTTTGGTACCAGTTTACCAACACTAGATATAGACGTTTTGGTACCAGTCTACCAACACTAGATACAGACGTTTTGTATCAGTCTACCAACACTAGATACAGACGTTTTGTATCAGTCTACCAACACTATATAGACGTTTTGTATCAGTCTACCAACACTATATAGACGTTTTGTATCAGTCTACCAACACTAGATATAGACGTTTTGTATCAGTCTACCAACACTATATAGACGTTTTGTATCAGTCTTCCAACACTATATAGACGTTTTGTACCAGTCTACCAACACTATATGGACGTTTTGTACCAGTCTACCAACACTAGATATAGACGTTTTTGTACCAGTCTACCAACACTAGATATAGACGTTTTTGTACCAGTCTACCAACACTATATAGACGTTTTGTATCAGTCTTCCAACACTATATAGACGTTTTGTATCAGTCTACCAACACTATATGGACGTTTTGTACCAGTCTACCAACACTAGATATAGACGTTTTTGTACCAGTCTACCAACACTAGATATAGACGTTTTTGTACCAGTCTACCAACACTAGATATAGACGTTTTTGTACCAGTCTACCAACACTAGATATAGACGTTTTTGTACCAGTCTACCAACACTAGATATAGACGTTTTTGTACCAGTCTACCAACATTAGATATAGACGTTTTTGTACCAGTCTACCAACACTAGATATAGACGTTTTTGTACCAGTCTACCAACACTAGATATAGACGTTTTTGTACCAGTCTACCAACACTAGATATAGACGTTTTTGTACCAGTCTACCAACACTAGATATAGACGTTTTTGTACCAGGTTACCAACACTAGATATAGTCGTTTTGTATCAGTCTACCAACACTAGACATAGTCGTTTTGTATCAGTCTACCAACACTATATAGACGTTTTGGTACCAGTTTACCAACGCTAGATATAGTTGTTTTGTACCAGTTTACCAACGCTAGATATAGTTGTTTAGGTACCAGTTTATCAATGCTAGATATAGACGTTTTGGTACCAGTTTACCAACACTAGATATAGTCGTTTTGTAGCAGTCTACCAACACTAGATATAGTCGTTTTGTAGCAGTCTACCAACACTAGATATAGTCGTTTTGGAGTAGTCTACCAACACTAGATATAGTCGTCTTGTAGCAGTCTACCAACGCTAGATATAGACGTTTTGGTACCAGTTTACCAACGCTAGATATAGACGTTTTGGTACCAGTTTACCAACGCTAGATATAGACGTTTTGGTACCAGTTTACCAACGCTAGATATAGACGTTTTGGTACCAGTTTACCAACGCTAGATATAGACGTTTTCTTACCAGTCTACCAACACTAGATACAGACGTTTTGTATCAGTCTACCAACACTAGATACAGACGTTTTGTATCAGTCTACCAACACTAGATACAGACGTTTTGTATCAGTCTACCAACACTAGATATAGACGTTTTGTATCAGTCTACCAACACTAGATATAGACGTTTTGTATCAGTCTACCAACACTATATAGACGTTTTGTATCAGTCTAGGAACACTATATAGACGTTTTGTATCAGTCTACCAACACTATATAGACGTTTTGTACCAGTCTACCAACACTATATAGACGTTTTGTACCAGTCTATCAACACTATATAGACGTTTTGTATCAGTCTACCAACACTAGATATAGACGTTTTTGTTCCAGTCTACCAACACTAGATAAGACGTTTTTGTACCAGTTTACCAACACTAGATATAATCGTTTTCTATCAGTCTACCAACACTAGACATAGTCGTTTTGTATCAGTCTACCAACACTATATAGACGTTTTGGTACCAGTTTACCAACGCTAGATATAGTTGTTTTGTACCAGTTTACCATCGCTAGATATAGTTGTTTAGGTACCAGTTTACCAACGCTAGATATAGACGTTTTGGTACCAGTTTACCAACACTAAATATAGTCGTTTTGTAGCAGTCTACCAACACTAGATATACTCGTTTTGTAGCAGTCTACCAACACTATATAGACGTTTTGTATCAGTCTACCAACACTAGATATAGACGTTTTGTATCAGTCTACCAACACTATATACACGTTTTGTATCAGTCTACCAACACTATATAGACGTTTTTGTATCAGTCTACCAACACTATATAGACGTTTTGTATCAGTCTACCAACACTATATAGACGTTTTGTACCAGTCTACCAACACTATATAGACGTTTTGTACCAGTCTACCAACACTATATAGACGTTTTGGTACCAGTTTACCAACACTAGATATAGACGTTTTGGTACCAGTCTACCAACACTAGATATAGACGTTTTTGTACCAGTCTACCAACACTATATATAGACGTTTTGGTACCAGTCTACCAACACTAGATATAGACGTTTTGGTACCAGTCTACCAACACTAGATATAGACGTTTTTGTACCAGTCTACCAACACTAGATATAGACGTTTTGTACCAGTCTACCAACACTAGATATAGACGTTTTGTACCAGTCTACCAACACTAGATATAGACGTTTTGTACCAGTCTACCAACACTAGATATAGACGTTTTTGTACCAGTCTACCAACACTAGATATAGACGTTTTTGTACCAGTCTACCAACACTAGATATAGACGTTTTTGTACCAGTTTACCAACACTAGATATAGTCGTTTTGTATCAGTCTACCAACACTAGACATGGTCGTTTTGTATCAGTCTACCAACACTATATAGACGTGTTGGTACCAGTTTACCAACGCTAGATAT
This sequence comes from Tachypleus tridentatus, assembly GCF_004210375.1. Taxonomy (NCBI): domain Eukaryota; kingdom Metazoa; phylum Arthropoda; class Merostomata; order Xiphosura; family Limulidae; genus Tachypleus; species Tachypleus tridentatus. The sequence goes on from NC_134827.1 coordinate 109,377,613, forward strand.
AGTTGTTTTGTACCAGTTTACCAACGCTAGATATAGTTGTTTAGGTACCAGTTTACCAACGCTAGATATAGACGTTTTGGTACCAGTTTACCAACACTAGATATAGTCGTTTTGTAGCAGTCTACCAACACTAGATACAGACGTTTTGTATCAGTCTACCAACACTAGATACAGACGTTTTGTGTCAGTCTACCAACACTATATAGACGTTTTGTATCAGTCTACCAACACTAGATATAGACGTTTTGTATCAGTCTACCAACACTATATAGACGTTTTGTATCAGTCTACCAACACTATATAGACGTTTTGTATCAGTCTACCAACACTATATAGACGTTTTGTACCAGTCTACCAACGCTATATAGACGTTTTGTACCAGTCTACCAACACTATATAGACGTTTTGTACCAGTCTACCAACACTATATAGACGTTTTGTACCAGTCTACCAACACTATATAGACGTTTTGGTACCAGTCTACCAACACTAGATATAGACGTTTTTGTACCAGTCTACCAACACTAGATATAGACGTTTTTGTACCAATCTATCAACATTAGATATGGACGTTTTTGTACCAGTCTACCAACACTAGATATAGACGTTTTTGTACCAGTCTCCCAACACTAGATATAGACGTTTTTGTACCAGTCTACCAACACTAGATATAGACGTTTTTGTACCAGTCTACCAACACTAGATATAGACGTTTTTGTACCAGTCTACCAACACTAGATATAGACGTTTTTGTACCAGTCTACCAACACTAGATATAGACGTTTTTGTACCAGTCTACCAACACTAGATATAGACGTTTTTGTACCAGTCTACCAACACTAGATATAGACGTTTTTGTACCAGTTTACCAACACTAGATATAGTCGTTTTGTATCAGTCTACCAACACTATATAGACGTTTTGGTACCAGTTTACCAACACTAGATATAGACGTTTTGGTACCAGTCTACCAACGCTAGATATAGTTGTTTTGTACCAGTTTACCAACGCTAGATATAGTTGTTTAGTTACCAGTTTACTAACGCTAGATATAGACGTTTTGGTACCAGTTTACCAACTATAGATATAGTCGTTTTGTAGCAGTCTACCAACACTAGATATAGACGTTTTGTATCAGTCTACCAACACTATATAGACGTTTTGTATCAGTCTACCAACACTATATAGACGTTTTGTATCAGTCTACCAACACTATATAGACGTTTTGTACCAGTCTACCAACACTATATAGACGTTTTGTACCAGTCTACCAACACTATATAGACGTTTTGGTACCAGTTTACCAACACTAGATATAGACGTTTTGGTACCAGTCTACCAACACTAGATATAGACGTTTTTGTACCAGTCTACCAACACTAGATATAGACGTTTTTGTACCAGTCTACCAACACTAGATATAGACGTTTTTGTACCAGTCTACCAACACTAGATATAGACGTTTTTGTACCAGTCTACCAACATTAGATATAGACGTTTTTGTACCAGTCTACCAACATTAGATATAGACGTTTTTGTACCAGTCTACCAACACTAGATATAGACGTTTTGGTACCAGTCTACCAACGCTAGATATAGTTGTTTTGTACCAGTTTACCAACGCTAGATATAGTTGTTTAGTTACCAGTTTACTAACGCTAGATATAGACGTTTTGGTACCAGTTTACCAACTATAGATATAGTCGTTTTGTAGCAGTCTACCAACACTAGATATAGACGTTTTGTATCAGTCTACCAACACTATATAGACGTTTTGTATCAGTCTACCAACACTATATAGACGTTTTGTATCAGTCTACCAACACTATATAGACGTTTTGTACCAGTCTACCAACACTATATAGACGTTTTGTACCAGTCTACCAACACTATATAGACGTTTTGGTACCAGTTTACCAACACTAGATATAGACGTTTTGGTACCAGTCTACCAACACTAGATATAGACGTTTTTGTACCAGTCTACCAACACTAGATATAGACGTTTTTGTACCAGTCTACCAACACTAGATATAGACGTTTTTGTACCAGTCTACCAACACTAGATATAGACGTTTTTGTACCAGTCTACCAACACTAGATATAGACGTTTTTGTACCAGTCTACCAACATTAGATATAGACGTTTTGTACCAGTCTACCAACATTAGATATAGACGTTTTTGTACCAGTCTACCAACACTAGATATAGACGTTTTTGTACCAGTCTACCAACACTAGATATAGTTGTTTAGGTACCAGTTTACTAACGCTAGATATAGACGTTTTGGTACCAGTTTACCAACTCTAGATATAGTCGTTTTGTAGCAGTCTACCAACACTAGATATAGACGTTTTGTATCAGTCTACCAACACTATATAGACGTTTTGTATCAGTCTACCAACACTATATAGACGTTTTGTACCAGTCAACCAACACTATATAGACGTTTTGTACCAGTCAACCAACACTATATAGACGTTTTGTACCAGTCTACCAACACTATATAGACGTTTTGGTACCAGTTTACCAACACTAGATATAGACGTTTTGGTACCAGTCTACCAACACTAGATATAGAAGTTTTTTTACCAGTCTACCAACACTAGATATAGACGTTTTTGTACCAGTCTACCAACACTAGATATAGTCGTTTTGTATCAGTCTACCAACACTAGACATAGTCGTTTTGTATCAGTCTACCAACACTATATAGACGTTTTGGTACCAGTTTACCAACGCTAGATATAGTTGTTTTGTACCAGTTTACCAACGCTAGATATAGTTGTTTAGGTACCAGTTTACCAACGCTAGATATAGACGTTTTGGTACCAGTCTACCAACACTAGATATAGACGTTTTTGTACCAGTCTACCAACACTAGATATAGACGTTTTTGTACCAGTCTACCAACACTAGATATAGACGTTTTTGTACCAGTCTACCAACACTAGATATAGACGTTTTTGTACCAGTCTACCAACACTAGATATAGACGTTTTTGTACCAGTTTACCAACACTAGATATAGTCGTTTTGTAGCAGTCTACCAACACTAGATATAATCGTTTTGTAGCAGTCTACCAACACTAGATATAGTCGTTTTCTAGCAGTCTACCAACACTAAATATAGTCGTTTTGTAGCAGTCTACCAACACTAGATATAGTCGTTTTGTAGCAGTCTACCAACACTAGATATAGTCGTTTTGTAGCAGTCTACCAACACTATATAGACGTTTTGTTACCAGTTTACCAACGCTAGATATAGACGTTTTGGTGCCAGTTTACCAACGCTACATATAGGCGTTTTGGTACCAGTTTACCAACACTAGATACAGACGTTTTGGTACCAGTCCACCAACTCCATTGTGACGTTTTGGTACCAGTCTACCAACACTAGATATAGACGCTTTGGTACCAGTTTACCAACACTACATACAGGCGTTTCGGTTCCAGTCTACCAACACTACATACAGGCGTTTCGGTACCAGTCTACCAACACTACCTACAGGCGTTTCGGTACCTATCTACCAACACTACGTATAAACGTTTCGGTACTAGTTTACCAACACTAGATATAGACGTTTTGGTACCGGTCTACCGACATCAGATATAGACGTTTTGGTACCGGTCTACCAAAACTAGATATAGACGTTTTGGTACCGGTCTACCAACACTAGATATAGACGTTTCGGTACCAGTCTACCAACACTAGATATAGACGTTTTGTATCAGTCTACCAACACTAGATACAGACGTTTTGTATCAGCCTACCAACACTAGATACAGACGTTTTGTATCAGTCTACCAACACTTTCTAGACGTTTTGTATCAGTCTACCAACACTTTCTAGACGTTTTGTATCAGTCTACCAACACTTTATAGACGTTTTGTATCAGTCTACCAACACTAGATATAGACGTTTTTGTACCAGTCTACCAACACTAGATATAGACGTTTTTGTACCAGTCTACCAACACTAGATATAGACGTTTTTGTACCAGTTTACCAACACTAGATATAGTCGTTTTGTATCAGTCTACCAATACTAGACATAGTCGTTTTGTATCAGTCTACCAACACTATATAGACGTTTTGGTACCAGTTTACCAACGCTAGATATAGTTGTTTTGTACCAGTTTACCAACGCTAGATATAGTTGTTTAGGTACCAGTTTACCAACGCTAGATATAGACGTTTTTGTACCAGTCTACCAACACTAGATATAGACGTTTTTGTACCAGTCTACCAACACTAGATATAGACGTTTTTGTACCAGTCTACCAACACTAGATATAGACGTTTTTGTACCAGTTTACCAACACTAGACATAGTCGTTTTGTATCAGTCTACCAATACTAGACATAGTCGTTTTGTATCAGTCTACCAACACTATATAGGCGTTTTGGTACCAGTTTACCAACGCTAGATATAGTTGTTTTGTACCAGTTTACCAACGCTAGATATAGTTGTTTAGGTACCAGTTTACTAACGCTAGATATAGACGTTTTGGTACCAGTTTACCAACTCTAGATATAGTCGTTTTGTAGCAGTCTACCAACACTAGATATAGACGTTTTGTATCAGTCTACCAACACTATATAGACGTTTTGTATCAGTCTACCAACACTATATAGACGTTTTGTATCAGTCTACCAACACTATATAGACGTTTTGTACCAGTCTACCAACACTATATAGACGTTTTGTACCAGTCTACCAACATTATATAGACGTTTTGGTACCAGCCTACTAACACTAGATATAGACGTTTTGTATCAGTCTACCAACACTAGATAAAGACGATTTTGTACCAGTCTACCAACACTATATATAGACGATTTTGTATCAGTCTACCAACACTAGATATAGACGATTTTGTATCAGTCTACCAACACTAGATATAGACGTTTTGGTACCAGTCTACCAACACTATATAGACGTTTTGGTACCAGTCTACCAACACTATATAGACGTTTTGGTACCAGTCTACCAACACTATATAGACGTTTTGGTACCAGCCTACCAACACTAGATATAGACGTTTTGGCACTAGTCTACCAACACTAGATATAGACGTTTTGCTACCAGCCTACCAACACGAGATATAGACGTTTTGGTACCAGCCTACCAACACTAGATATAGACGTTTTGTATCAGTCTTCCAACACTAGATATAGACGATTTTGTACCAGTCTACCAACACTAGATATAGACGATTTTGTACCAGTCTACCAACACTAGATATAGACGTTTTGGTACCAGTTTACCAACATTAGATATAGACGATTTTGTACCAGTCTAGCAACACTAAATATAGACGTTTTGGTACCAGTTTACCAACACTAGATATAGACGTTTTGGTACCAGTCTACCAACACTAGATATAGACGTTTCGGTACCAGTCAACCAACACAAGATATAGACGTTTTGTATCAGTCTACCAACACTAGATAAAGACGATTTTGTACCAGTCTACCAACACTATATATAGACGATTTTGTATCAGTCTACCAACACTAGATATAGACGATTTTGTATCAGTCTACCAACACTAGATATAGACGATTTTGTATCAGTCTACCAACACTAGATATAGACGTTTTGGTACCAGTCTACCAACACTATATAGACGTTTTGGTACCAGTCTACCAACACTATATAGACGTTTTGGTACCAGTCTACCAACACTATATAGACGTTTTGGTACCAGCCTACCAACAATAGATATAGACGTTTTGGCACTAGTCTACCAACACTAGATATAGACGTTTTGCTACCAGCCTACCAACACGAGATATAGACGTTTTGGTATCAGTCTACCAACACTAGATATAGACGCTTTGGTACAAGTCTACCAACACTATATATAGACGATTTTGTATCAGTCTACCAACACTAGATATAGACGTTTTGGTACCAGTCTACCAACACTATATAGACGTTTTGGTACCAGCCTACCAACACTAGATATAGACGTTTTGGTACCAGCCTACCAACACTAGATATAGACGTTTTGGTACCAGCCTACCAACACTAGATATAGACGTTTTGGTACCAGCCTACTAACACTAGATATAGACGTTTTGTATCAGTCTAACAACACTAGATAAAGACGATTTTGTACCAGTCTACCAACACTATATATAGACGATTTTGTATCAGTCTACCAACACTAGATATAGACGATTTTGTATCAGTCTACCAACACTAGATATAGACGTTTTGGTACCAGTCTACCAACACTATATAGACGTTTTGGTACCAGTCTACCAACACTATATAGACGTTTTGGTACCAGTCTACCAACACTATATAGACGTTTTGGTACCAGCCTACCAACACTAGATATAGACGTTTTGGCACTAGTCTACCAACACTAGATATAGACGTTTTGCTACCAGCCTACCAACACTAGATATAGACGTTTTGCTACCAGCCTACCAACACGAGATATAGACGTTTTGGTACCAGCCTACCAACACTAGATATAGACGTTTTGTATCAGTCTTCCAACACTAGATATAGACGATTTTGTACCAGTCTACCAACACTAGATATAGACGATTTTGTACCAGTCTACCAACACTAGATATAGACGTTTTGGTACCAGTTTACCAACATTAGATACAGACGATTTTGTACCAGTCTAGCAACACTAAATATAGACGTTTTGGTACCAGTTTACCAACACTAGATATAGACGTTTTGGTACCAGTCTACCAACACTAGATATAGACGTTTCGGTACCAGTCAACCAACACAAGATATAGACGTTTTGTATCAGTCTACCAAGACTAGATATAGACGGTTTGGACCAGTCTACCAACACTAGATATAAACATTTTGGTACCAGTCTACCAACACTAGATATAATCGTTTTGGTACCAGTCTACCAACACTAGATATAAACGTTTTGGTACCAGTCTACCAACACTAGATATAGACGATTTTGTACTAGTGTACCAACACTAGATATAGAGGTTTTTGTACCAGTCTACTAACATTAGATATAGACGTTTTTGTATCAGTCTACCAACACTAGACATAGTCGTTTTGTATGAGTCTACCAACACTATATAGACGTTTTGGTACCAGTTTACCAACACTAGATATAGACGTTTTGGTACCAGTCTGTCAACTCTGTTGTGACGTTTTGGTTCCACTTTACCATCACTAGATACAGACGTTTTGTACCAGTCTACCAACAATAGATATAGACGTTTTGGTACCAGTTTACCAACACTAGATATAGACATTTTGGTACCAGTCAACCAACACAAGATATAGACGTTTTGTATCAGTCTACCAACACTAGATAAAGACGATTTTGTACCAGTCTACCAACACTATTTATAGACGATTTTGTATCAGTCTACCAACACTAGATATAGACGATTTTGTATCAGTCTACCAACACTAGATATAGACGATTTTGTATCAGTCTACCAACACTAGATATAGACGTTTTGGTACCAGTCTACCAACACTATATAGACGTTTTGGTACCAGTCTACCAACACTATATAGACGTTTTGGTACCAGCCTACCAACAATAGATATAGACGTTTTGGCACTAGTCTACCAACACTAGATATAGACGTTTTGCTACCAGCCTACCAACACGAGATATAGACGTTTTGGTATCAGTCTACCAACACTAGATATAGACGCTTTGGTACAAGTCTACCAACACTATATATAGACGATTTTGTATCAGTCTACCAACACTAGATATAGACGTTTTGGTACCAGTCTACCAACACTATATAGACGTTTTGGTACCAGCCTACCAACACTAGATATAGACGTTTTGGTACCAGCCTACCAACACTAGATATAGACGTTTTGGTACCAGCCTACCAACACTAGATATAGACGTTTTGGTACCAGCCTACCAACACTAGATATAGACGTTTTGGTACCAGCCTACTAACACTAGATATAGACGTTTTGTATCAGTCTACCAACACTAGATAAAGACGATTTTGTACCAGTCTACCAACACTATATATAGACGATTTTGTATCAGTCTACCAACACTAGATATAGACGATTTTGTATCAGTCTACCAACACTAGATATAGACGTTTTGGTACCAGTCTACCAACACTATATAGACGTTTTGGTACCAGTCTACCAACACTATATAGACGTTTTGGTACCAGTCTACCAACACTATATAGACGTTTTGGTACCAGCCTACCAACACTAGATATAGACGTTTTGGCACTAGTCTACCAACACTAGATATAGACGTTTTGCTACCAGCCTACCAACACGAGATATAGACGTTTTGGTACCAGCCTACCAACACTAGATATAGACGTTTTGTATCAGTCTTCCAACACTAGATATAGACGATTTTGTACCAGTCTACCAACACTAGATATAGACGATTTTGTACCAGTCTACCAACACTAGATATAGACGTTTTGGTACCAGTTTACCAACATTAGATATAGACGATTTTGTACCAGTCTAGCAACACTAAATATAGACGTTTTGGTACCAGTTTACCAACACTAGATATAGACGTTTTGGTACCAGTCTACCAACACTAGATATAGACGTTTCGGTACCAGTCAACCAACACAAGATATAGACGTTTTGTATCAGTCTACCAAGACTAGATATAGACGGTTTGGACCAGTCTACCAACACTAGATATAAACATTTTGGTACCAGTCTACCAACACTAGATATAATCGTTTTGGTACCAGTCTACCAACACTAGATATAAACGTTTTGGTACCAGTCTACCAACACTAGATATAGACGATTTTGTACTAGTGTACCAACACTAGATATAGAGGTTTTTGTACCAGTCTACTAACATTAGATATAGACGTTTTTGTATCAGTCTACCAACACTAGACATAGTCGTTTTGTATGAGTCTACCAACACTATATAGACGTTTTGGTACCAGTTTACCAACACTAGATATAGACGTTTTGGTACCAGTCTGTCAACTCTGTTGTGACGTTTTGGTTCCACTTTACCATCACTAGATACAGACGTTTTGTATCAGTCTACCAACAATAGATATAGACGTTTTGGTACCAGTTTACCAACACTAGATATAGACATTTTGGTACCAGTCTACCAACACTAGATATAGACGTTTTGTATGAGTCTACGAACACTAGATATAGACGTTTTGGTACCAGTTTACCAACACTATATAGACGTTTTTGTACCAGTCTACCAACAGTAGATATAGACGTTTTCGTACCAGTCTACCAACACTAGATATAGACGTTTTGGTACCAGTCTACCAACACTAGATATACACGTTTTTGTACCAGTCTACCCACACTAGATATAGACGTTTTCGTACCAGTCTACCAACACTAGATATAGACGTTTTGGTACCAGTCTACCAACACTAGATATAGACGTTTTTCTACCAGTCTACCAACATTAGATATAGACGTTTTTCTACCAGTCTACCAACATTAGATATAGACGTTTTTCTACCAGTCTACCAACATTAGATATAGACGTTTTTCTACCAGTCTACCAGCACTAGATATAGACGTTTTTGTACCAGTCTACCAACACTAGATATACACGTTTTTGTACCAGTCTACCCACACTAGATATAGACCTTTCGATACCAGTCTACCAACACTAGATATAGTCGTTTTGTATCAGTTTACCAACACTATATAGACGTTTTGGTACCAGCCTACCAACACTAGATATAGACGTTTTGGTACCAGTCTACCAACTCTCTTGTGACGTTTTGGTACCAGTTTACCAACACTACATACAGGCGTTTCGGTCCCAGTCTACCAACACTACATACAGGCGTTTCGGTCCCAGTCTACCAACACTACATACAGGCGTTTCGGTCCCAGTCTACCAACACTACATACAGGCGTTTCGGTACCAGTCTACCAACACTACATACAGGCGTTTCGGTACCAGTCTATCAACACTACGTATAGACGTTTCGGTACTAGTTTACCAACACTAGATATAGACCTTTTGGTACCGGTCTACTAACACTAGATATAGACGTTTTGGTACCGGTCTACTAACACTAGATATAGACGTTTTGGTACCGGTCTACCAACATTAGATATAGACGTTTTGGTACCGGTCTACCAACATTAGATATAGACGTTTTGGTACCGGTCTACCAACATTAGATATAGACATTTTGGTACCGGTCTACCGACATCAGATATAGACGTTTTGCTACCGGTCTACCAACACTAGATATAGACGTTTTGGTACCGGTCTACCAACACTTGATATAGACGTTTCGGTACCGGTCTACCAACACTAGATATAGGCGTTTCCCTACCAGTCTACGTGTGTTTACACGATTTTTGCTATCTTTGGTAAGATACTTCGTTCCTCGAAGGTACCAAAGGTTCATTTTGTACCGGAAAGTTCCAATGTGTACTTGAAGTCAGAATGGTATTTTTACCATGGCTCTCAGTGGCAGAACTTTATGATCTTCGTACTCACACTGCCAGAAAACTGGTTTCAACCCGTGGTTGGCAGAGCACAAATAGCCCATTGTGTAGCTTTGTGTTTAATTCTAAATAAATCTTTTTACCACACGTTAAAAATGGAATTAGGCATAGGACGTGTACGAAATAAATAATGGTGGTAAAAATTGTTCTTTCATATATATTTTTGCCAGTTGTTTGTTTAAATGTTATATTTTGTAATTAAATATAACCTTGGGGTCTTAATGAAAGTAGACAAAACGTTAAGTAAAATATTCTTATTATATAGCTAAGCTGTTTATATTAATATTAAATAAATAATGTACATTGTGAGATTTGATTCTGTTTTTCATAAAGCTAATTTGACAATATTTGTTAGTAAGATAAGTAACTTTACGGTACCTAATCTAGGCCTAGTCACTTCAGACAGTTTTCTACACTGTAACCTTTTTCGTCTTCTCAGAATCCTCTTATTGATGTATTACATTTCAAATCAGGAACGTGTAAAAATAGTATTTTAACTCTATTATTTGTCTGCCGTAAGGAAAGCTCTTTGGAAAGATTTCGTTTCACGTAATACCTTGATTTAAGTTGAACTCGCGTTAAACATAATTCCTTCTGAAGTGCACTGTGCCAAAAATCGTAGTTTTTAGGCTTAAGAAATGTGAAAAAAACGTTACTTTAGACGCAAAATGGTTTGATGTAATTGCTACAACGTCATTTATGGATTTGAAAGAACGAACGTGTTTCTGAAAATATTATCACCTCATGTCTCGGTTCTGTTATTTTTATTTGGCCTAAATCACCTCCCAGGAGAATCTTCTGGATGGTGACTCGTGATAAATAATAGAGATCCCTCAAAATTTCTATAATAAATATGTAATGTCATAAAGGAAGAAAATTTTCTGGTATACAGGAAACCTTGTAGTATGATAATGTTTAAAACTGTTACATTGTGGTATACAGGAAACCTGGTAGCATGATAATGTTTAAAACTGTTACATTGTGGTATACAGGAAACCTGGTAGTATGATAATGTTTAAAACTGTTACATTGTGGTATACATGAAACCTGGTAGTATGTTAATGTTTAAAACTGTTACATTGTGGTATACAGGAAACCTGGTAGTCTGATAATGTTTAAAACTGTTACATTGTGGTATACAGGAAACCTGGTAGTATGATAATGTTTAAAACTGTTACATTGTGGTATACAGGAAACCTGGTAGTATGATAATGTTTAAAACTGTTACATGGTGGTATACAGGAAACCTGGTAGTATGACAATGTTTAAAACTGTTACATTGTGGTATACAGGAAATATGGTAGTATCATAATGTATAAAACTGTTACATTGTGGTATACAGGAAACCATGTAGTATGATAATGTTTAAAACTGTTACATTGTGGTATACAGGAAACCTGGTAGTATGATAATGTTTAAAACTGTTACATTGTGGTATACAGGAAACCATGTAGTATGATAATGTTTAAAACTGTTACATTGTGGTATACAGGAAACCATGTAGTATGATAATGTTTAAAACTGTTACATTGTGGTATATAGGAAACCTGGTAGTATGATAATGTTTAAAACTGTTACATTGTGGTAAAAAGGAAACCTGGTAGTATGATAATGTATAAAACTGTTACACTGTGGTATACAGGAAACCTGGTAGTATGATAATGTTTAAAACTGTTACATTGTGGTAAAAAGGAAACCTGGTAGTATGTTAATGTATAAAACTGTTACATTGTGGTATACAGGAAACCATGTAGTATGATAATGTTTAAAACTGTTACATTGTGGTATATAGGAAACCTGGTAGTATGATAATGTTTAAAACTGTTACACTGTGGTATACAGGAAACCTGGTTGTATGATAATGTTTAAAACTGTTACACTGTGGTATACAGGAAACCTGGTAGTATGATAATGTTTAAAACTGTTACATGGTGGTATACAGGAAACCTGGTAGTATGTTAATGTTTAAAACTGTTACACTGTGGTATACAGGAAACCTGGTAGTATGATAATGTATAAAACTGTTACACTGTGGTATACAGGAAACCTGGTAGTATGTTAATGTTTAAAACTGTTACATGGTGGTATACAGGAAACCTGGTAGTATGATAATGTTTAAAACTGTTACATTGTGGTATACAGGAAACCTGGTAGTATGATAATGTTTAAAACTGTTACATTGTGGTACACAGGAATCCTGGTTGTATGATAATGTTTAAAACTGTTACATTGTGGTATACAGGAAACCTGGTAGTATGATAATGTTTAAAACTGTTACATTGTGGTGTACAGGAAACCTGGTAGTATGATAATGTTTAAAACTGTTACATTGTGGTATACAGGAAACCTGGTAGTATGATAATGTTTAAAACTGTTACATTGTGGTATACAGGAAACCTGGTAGTATGATAATGTTTAAAACTGTTACATTGTGGTATACAGGAAACCTGGTAGTATGATAATGTTTAAAACTGTTACATGGTGGTATACAGGAAACCTGGTAGTATGATAATGTTTAAAACTGTTACATTGTGGTATACAGGAAACCTGGTAGTATGATAATGTTTAAAACTGTTACATGGTGGTATACAGGAAACCTGGTAGTATGATAATGTTTAAAACTGTTACATTGTGGTATACAGGAAACCTGGTAGTGTGATAATGTTTAAAACTGTTACATTGTGGTATACAGGAAACCTGGTAGTATGATAATGTTTAAAACTGTTACATTGTGGTATACAGGAAACCTGGTAGTATGATAATGTTTAAAACTGTTACATGGTGATATATAGAGGAAACCTGGTAGTATGATAATGTTTAAAACTGTTACATGGTGGTATACAGGAAACCTGGTAGTATGATAATGTTTAAAACTGTTACATTGTGGTATACAGGAAACCTGGTAGTATGATAATGTTTAAAACTGTTACATTGTGGTATACAGGAAACCTGGTAGTGTGATAATGTTTAAAACTGTTACATGGTGGTATACAGGAAACCTGGTAGTGTGATAATGTTTAAAACTGTTACATTGTGGTATACAGGAAACCTGGTAGTATGATAATGTTTAAAACTGTTACATTGTGGTATACAGGAAACCCGGTAGTATGATAATGTTTAAAACTGTTACATTGTGGTATACAGGAAACCCGGTAGTATGATAATGTTTAAAACTGTTACATTGTGGTATACAGGAAACCCGGTAGTATGATAATGTTTAAAACTGTTACATTGTGGTATACAGGAAACCTGGTAGTATGATAATGTTTAAAACTGTTACATTGTGGTATACAGGAAACCTGGTAGTGTGATAATGTTTAAAACTGTTACATGGTGGTATACAGGAAACCTGGTAGTATGATAATGTTTAAAACTGTTACATTGTGGTATACAGGAAACCTGGTAGTATGATAATGTTTAAAACTGTTACATTGTGGTATACAGGAAACCTGGTAGTATGATAATGTTTAAAACTGTTACATTGTGGTATACAGGAAACCTGGTAGTATGATAATGTTTAAAACTGTTACATTGTGGTATACAGGAAACCCGGTAGTGTGATAATGTTTAAAACTGTTACATTATGGTATACAGGAAACCTGGTAGTATGATAATGTTTAAAACTGTTACATTGTGGTATACATGAAAACTGGTAGTGTGATAATGTTTAAAACTGTTACATTGTGGTATACAGGAAACCCGGTAGTATGATAATGTTTAAAACTGTTACATTGTGGTATACAGGAAACCCGGTAGTGTGATAATGTTTAAAACTGTTACATTGTGGTATACAGGAAACCTGGTAGTATGATAATGTTTAAAACTGTTACATTATGGTATACAGGAAACCTGGTAGTATGATAATGTTTAAAACTGTTACATTGTGGTATACATGAAAACTGGTAGTGTGATAATGTTTAAAACTGTTACATTGTGGTATACAGGAAACCCGGTAGTGTGATAATGTTTAAAACTGTTACATTATGGTATACAGGAAACCCGGTAGTATGATAATGTTTAAAAGTGTTACATTGTGGTATACAGGAAACCTGGTAGTATGATAATGTTTAAAACTGTTACATTGTGGTATACAGGAAACCTGGTAGTATGATAGTGTTTAAAACTGTTACATTGTGGTATACAGGAAACCTGGTAGTATGATAATGTTTAAAACTGTTACATTGTGGTATACAGGAAACCTGGTAGTATGATAATGTTTAAAACTGTTACATTGTGGTATACAGGAAACCCGGTAGTATGATAATGTTTAAAACTGTTACATTGTGGTATACAGGAAACCTGGTAGTATGATAATGTTTAAAACTGTTACATTGTGGTATACAGGAAACCTGGTAGTATGATAATGTTTAAAACTGTTACATTGTGGTATACAGGAAACCTGGTAGTATGATAATGTTTAAAACTGTTACATGGTGGTACACAGGAAACCTGGTAGTATGATAATGTTTAAAACTGTTACATTGTGGTATACAGGAAACCTGGTAGTATGATAATGTTTAAAACTGTTACATTGTGGTGTACAGGAAACCTGGTAGTATGATAATGTTTAAAACTGTTACATTGTGGTTTACAGGAAACCTGGTAGTATGATAATGTTTAAAACTGTTACATTGTGGTTTACAGGAAACCTGGTAGTATGATAATGTTTAAAACTGTTACATTGTGGTATGCAGGAAACCTGGTAGTGTGATAATGTTTAAAACTGTTACATTGTGGTTTTAAACTACATTTGAAGTGTTGAAATAACCAGTCACTGCACCAACTCAAAGCGTGTGTTTTTGTGTTTTCTTATAGCAAAGCCACGTCGGGCAATGTGCTGAGTCCACAGAGGGTAATCGAAACCGTGATTTTAGCGGGGATTTACGGAGTGTAAATCCGTAGAATTACCGCTGTATTAGCGGGGTGCTCCAACTCAAAGCATCATTAAAACATAGGAACCGTGAGAGTTGCAAAGAGAGGTTTTTTCAAACACCGACCCTTCGTGTCATTTCGTAGATTTTGTAACATTAAACGTGTAGATAAGTATTCTGTAACTCTTAGAGTGAATGCACTGGTTAGGTGAAATCTGTTTTCTTTCCCATCAGGACTTTGTGTACAGCTTATATTTTTTGTTCTTCTAATTGTTCGTTTAGTCTCCTTGTAGGTGGGGATTTATAAAAGTTTTATTTTTATGCGCAAAGCTATACAAAGGAGCATCGGCGCGTAGCTCATTCTTGTTTTGAACTTTGTTCTGATGTGTGTGACAAGCATAGTTTTTTTAAACTGATATACTAGAACGAAAGAATACACTTCTAACCTGTTCTTCGGCTATTTCAATTTCATAACACACCCACAATCCGAAAGTGTCGAGCGGGGTTTTGTGGTCATGTAATACGAACCACGGGTTTTCGGATTTAGAATTCTGACAACTTAACGACTTAAATCACGCCCGGCGTTTATTTCTCGTTTTTAAATTAACAGTGTACTGTGACTATGTAGAAGTCTCGTTTTTAAATTAACAATGTACTGAGACTATGTAGAAGTCTCGTTATTAAATTAACAATGTACTGAGACTATGTAGAAGTCTCGTTATTAAATTAACAATGTACTGAGACTATGTAGAAGTCTCGTTATTAAATTAACAATGTACTGAGACTATGTAGAAGTCTCGTTATTAAATTAACACTGTACTGTGTCTATGTAGAAGTCTCGTTATTAAATTAACAGTGTACTGTGACTATGTAGAAGTCTCGTTTTTAAATTAACAATGTACTGAGACTATGTAGAAGTCTCGTTATTAAATTAACACTGTACTGTGACTATGTAGAAGTCTCGTTTTAAATTAACAGTGTACTGTGACTATGTAGAAGTCTCGTTTTTAAATTAACAGTGTACTGTGACTATGTAGAAGTCTCGTTATTAAATTAACACTGTACTGTGACTATGTAGAAGTCTCGTTTTTAAATTAACAATGTACTGAGACTATGTAGAAGTCTCGTTATTAAATTAACACTGTACTGTGACTATGTAGAAGTCTCGTTTTTAAATTAACAGTGTACTGTGACTATGTAGAAGTCTCGTTATTAAATTAACACTGTACTGTGACTATGTAGAAGTCTCGTTTTTAAATTAACAGTGTACTGTGACTATGTAGAAGTCTCGTTATTAAATTAACACTGTACTGTGACTATGTAGAAGTCTCGTTTTTAAATTAACAGTGTACTGTGACTATGTAGAAGTCTCGTTATTAAATTAACAGTGTACTGTGACTATGTAGAAGTCTCGTTATTAAATTAACAGTGTACTGTGACTATGTAGAAGTCTCGTTATTAAATTAACAGTGTACTGTGACTATGTAGAAGTCTCGTTATTAAATTAACAGTGTACTGTGACTATGTAGAAGTCTCGTTTTTAAATTAACACTGTACTGTGACTATGTAGAAGTCTCGTTATTTAATTAACAGTGTACTGTGACTATGTAGAAGTCTCGTTATTAAATTAACAGTGTACTGTGACTATGTAGAAGTCTCGTTATTAAATTAACAGTGTACTGTGACTATGTAGAAGTCTCGTTATTAAATTAACAATGTACTGTGTCTATGTAGAAGTCTCGTTATTAAATTAACACTGTACTGTGACTATGTAGAAGTCTCGTTATTAAATTAACACTGTACTGTGACTATGTAGAAGTCTCGTTATTAAATTAACACTGTACTGTGACTATGTAGAAGTCTCGTTATTAAATTAACACTGTACTGTGACTATGTAGAAGTCTCGTTATTAAATTAACAGTGTACTGTGACTATGTAGAAGTCTCGTTATTAAATTAACAGTGTACTGTGACTATGTAGAAGTCTCGTTATTAAATTAACAGTGTACTGTGACTATGTAGAAGTCTCGTTATTAAATTAACAGTGTACTGTGACTATGTAGAAGTCTCGTTATTAAATTAACAGTGTACTGTGACTATGTAGAAGTCTCGTTATTAAATTAACAGTGTACTGTGACTATGTAGAAGTCTCGTTATTAAATTAACAGTGTACTGTGACTATGTAGAAGTCTCGTTATTAAATTAACAGTGTACTGTGACTATGTAGAAGTCTCGTTATTAAATTAACAGTGTACTGTGACTATGTAGAAGTCTCGTTATTAAATTAACACTGTACTGTGACTATGTAGAAGTCTCGTTATTAAATTAACACTGTACTGTGACTGTGTAGACTATGTAGAAGTCTCGTTATTAAATTAACAGTGTACTGTGACTATGTAGAAGTCTCGTTATTAAATTAACAGTGTACTGTGACTATGTAGAAGTCTCGTTATTAAATTAACAGTGTACTGTGACTATGTAGAAGTCTCGTTATTAAATTAACAGTGTACTGTGTCTATGTAGAAGTCTCGTTATTAAATTAACACTGTACTGTGACTATGTAGAAGTCTCGTTATTAAATTAACAGTGTACTGTGACTATGTAGAAGTCTCGTTATTAAATTAACACTGTACTGTGACTATGTAGAAGTCTCGTTATTAAATTAACAGTGTACTGTGACTATGTAGAAGTCTCGTTATTAAATTAACACTGTACTGTGACTATGTAGAAGTCTCGTTTTTAAATTAACACTGTACTGTGACTATGTAGAAGTCTCGTTATTAAATTAACACTGTACTGTGACTATGTAGAAGTCTCGTTATTAAATTAACACTGTACTGTGACTATGTAGAAGTCTCGTTTTTAAATTAACACTGTACTGTGACTATGTAGAAGTCTCGTTATTAAATTAAATTAACACTGTACTGTGACTATGTAGAAGTCTCGTTATTAAATTAACACTGTACTGTGACTATGTAGAAGTCTCGTTATTAAATTAACAGTGACTATGTAGAAGTCTCGTTATTAAATTAACAGTGTACTGTGACTATGTAGAAGTCTCGTTATTAAATTAACAGTGACTACTGTGACTATGTGACTATGTAGAGTCTCGTTATTAAATTAACAGTGTACTGTGACTATGTAGAAGTCTCGTTAAAATTAACACTGTACTGTGACTATGTAGAAGTCTCGTTATTAAATTAACAGTGTACTGTGACTATGTAGAAGTCTCGTTATTAAATTAACAGTGTACTGTGACTATGTAGAAGTCTCGTTATTAAATTAACAGTGTACTGTGACTATGTAGAAGTCTCGTTATTAAATTAACAGTGTACTGTGACTATGTGTAGTAGAATGTCTCGTTATTAAATTAACAGTGTACTGTGACTATGTAGAAGTCTCGTTATTAAATTAACAGTGTACTGTGACTATGTAGAAGTCTCGTTATTAAATTAACAGTGTACTGTGACTATGTAGAAGTCTCGTTATTAAATTAACAGTGTACTGTGACTATGTAGAAGTCTCGTTATTAAATTAACACTGTACTGTGACTATGTAGAAGTCTCGTTATTAAATTAACACTGTACTGTGACTATGTAGAAGTCTCGTTATTAAATTAACACTGTACTGTGACTATGTAGAAGTCTCGTTATTAAATTAACAGTGTACTGTGACTATGTAGAAGTCTCGTTATTAAATTAACAGTGTACTGTGACTATGTAGAAGTCTCGTTATTAAATTAACAGTGTACTGTGACTATGTAGAAGTCTCGTTATTAAATTAACAGTGTACTGTGACTATGTAGAAGTCTCGTTATTAAATTAACAGTGTACTGTGACTATGTAGAAGTCTCGTTATTAAATTAACAGTGTACTGTGACTATGTAGAAGTCTCGTTATTAAATTAACAGTGTACTGTGACTATGTAGAAGTCTCGTTATTAAATTAACAGTGTACTGTGACTATGTAGAAGTCTCGTTATTAAATTAACACTGTACTGTGACTATGTAGAAGTCTCGTTATTAAATTAACAGTGTACTGTGACTATGTAGAAGTCTCGTTATTAAATTAACAGTGTACTGTGACTATGTAGAAGTCTCGTTATTAATTTAGTAGTGTACTGTGACTATGTAGAAGTCTCGTTTTTAAATTAACAGTGTACTGTGACTGTGTAGAAGTCTCGTTATTAAATTAACAGTGTACTGTGTCTATGTAGAAGTCTCGTTTTTAAATTAACAGTGTACTGTGACTATGTAGAAGTCTCGTTATTAAATTAACAGTGTACTGTGACTATGTGAAGTCTCGTTATTAATTTAATAGTGTACTGTGACTGTGTAGAAGTCTCGTTATTAATTTAGTAGTGTACTGTGACTGTGTAGAAGTCTCGTTATTAAATTAACAGTGTACTGTGTCTATGTAGAAGTCTCGTTTTTAAATTAACACTGTACTGTGACTATGTAGAAGTCTCCTTTTTAAATTAACAGTGTACTGTGACTATGTAGAAGTCTCCTTTTTAAATTAACAGTGTACTGTGACTATGTAGAAGTCTCGTTATTAAATTAACACTGTACTGTGACTATGTAGAAGTCTCGTTATTAAATTAACAGTGTACTGTGACTATGTAGAAGTCTCGTTATTAAATTAACACTGTACTGTGACTATGTAGAAGTCTCGTTATTAAATTAACACTGTACTGTGACTATGTAGAAGTCTCGTTATTAAATTAACACTGTACTGTGACTATGTAGAAGTCTCGTTATTAAATTAACACTGTACTGTGACTATGTAGAAGTCTCGTTATTAAATTAACACTGTACTGTGACTATGTAGAAGTCTCGTTATTAAATTAACACTGTACTGTGACTATGTAGAAGTCTCGTTATTAAATTAACACTGTACTGTGACTATGTAGAAGTCTCGTTATTAAATTAACACTGTACTGTGACTATGTAGAAGTCTCGTTATTAAATTAACACTGTACTGTGACTATGTAGAAGTCTCGTTATTAAATTAACAATGTACTGTGACTATGTAGAAGTCTCGTTATTAAATTAACACTGTACTGTGACTATGTAGAAGTCTCGTTATTAAATTAAATTAACAATGTACTGTGACTATGTAGAAGTCTCGTTATTAAATTAACACTGTACTGTGACTATGTAGAAGTCTCGTTATTAAATTAACAGTGTACTTGAAATTAACAGTGTACTGTGACTATGTAGAAGTCTCGTTACTGTTAAATTAACAGTGTACTGTGACTATGTAGAAGTCTCGTTATTAAATTAACAGT
This sequence comes from Tachypleus tridentatus, assembly GCF_004210375.1. NCBI lineage: Eukaryota > Metazoa > Arthropoda > Merostomata > Xiphosura > Limulidae > Tachypleus > Tachypleus tridentatus. Next base: position 109,398,262 of record NC_134827.1, read on the forward strand.
GTACTGTGACTATGTAGAAGTCTCGTTATTAAATTAACAGTGTACTGTGACTATGTAGAAGTCTCGTTATTAAATTAACAGTGTACTGTGACTATGTAGAAGTCTCGTTATTAAATTAACAGTGTACTGTGACTATGTAGAAGTCTCGTTATTAAATTAACAGTGTACTGTGACTATGTAGAAGTCTCGTTATTAAATTAACAGTGTACTGTGACTATGTAGAAGTCTCGTTATTAAATTAACAGTGTACTGTGACTATGTAGAAGTCTCGTTAAAATTAACACTGTACTGTGACTATGTAGAAGTCTCGTTATTAAATTAACACTGTACTGTGACTATGTAGAAGTCTCGTTATTAAATTAACAGTGTACTGTGACTATGTAGAAGTCTCGTTATTAAATTAACAGTGTACTGTGACTATGTAGAAGTCTCGTTATTAAATTAACAGTGTACTGTGACTATGTAGAAGTCTCGTTATTAAATTAACACTGTACTGTGACTATGTAGAAGTCTCGTTATTAAATTAACACTGTACTGTGACTATGTAGAAGTCTCGTTATTAAATTAACACTGTACTGTGACTATGTAGAAGTCTCGTTATTAAATTAACACTGTACTGTGACTATGTAGAAGTCTCGTTATTAAATTAACAGTGTACTGTGACTATGTAGAAGTCTCGTTATTAAATTAACACTGTACTGTGACTATGTAGAAGTCTCGTTATTAAATTAACACTGTACTGTGTCTATGTAGAAGTCTCGTTATTAAATTAACACTGTACTGTGACTATGTAGAAGTCTCGTTATTAAATTAACACTGTACTGTGACTATGTAGAAGTCTCGTTATTAAATTAACAGTGTACTGTGACTATGTAGAAGTCTCGTTATTAAATTAACAGTGTACTGTGACTATGTAGAAGTCTCGTTATTAAATTAACAGTGTACTGTGACTATGTAGAAGTCTCGTTATTAAATTAACACTGTACTGTGACTATGTAGAAGTCTCGTTATTAAATTAACACTGTACTGTGACTATGTAGAAGTCTCGTTATTAAATTAACAGTGTACTGTGACTATGTAGAAGTCTCGTTATTAAATTAACAATGTACTGTGACTATGTAGAAGTCTCGTTATTAAATTAACACTGTACTGTGACTATGTAGAAGTCTCGTTATTAAATTAACACTGTACTGTGACTATGTAGAAGTCTCGTTATTAAATTAACACTGTACTGTGACTATGTAGAAGTCTCGTTTTTAAATTAACAGTGTACTGTGACTATGTAAAGTCTCTGTTATTAAATTAACACTGTACCGTGACTATGTAGAAGTCTCGTTAACAGTGTACTGTGACTATGTAGAAGTCTCGTTATTAAATTAACAGTGTACTGTGACTATGTAGAAGTCTCGTTATTAAATTAACAGTGTACTGTGACTATGTAGAAGTCTCGTTATTAAATTAACAGTGTACTGTGACTATGTAGAAGTCTCGTTTTAAATTAACAGTGTACTGTGACTATGTAGAAGTCTCGTTATTAAATTAACAGTGTACTGTGACTATGTAGAAGTCTCGTTATTAAATTAACAGTGTACTGTGACTATGTAGAAGTCTCGTTATTAAATTAACAGTGTACTGTGACTATGTAGAAGTCTCGTTATTAAATTAACACTGTACTGTGACTATGTAGAAGTCTCGTTATTAAATTAACACTGTACTGTGACTATGTAGAAGTCTCGTTATTAAATTAACACTGTACTGTGACTATGTAGAAGTCTCGTTATTAAATTAACAGTGTACTGTGACTATGTAGAAGTCTCGTTATTAAATTAACAGTGTACTGTGACTATGTAGAAGTCTCGTTTTTAAATTAACAGTGTACTGTGACTATGTAGAAGTCTCGTTTTTAAATTAACAGTGTACTGTGACTATGTAGAAGTCTCGTTATTAAATTAACAGCGTACTGTGACTATGTAGAAGTCTCGTTATTAAATTAACAGTGTACTGTGACTATGTAGAAGTCTCGTTATTAAATTAACAGTGTACTGTGACTATGTAGAAGTCTCGTTATTAAATTAACACTGTACTGTGACTATGTAGAAGTCTCGTTATTAAATTAACACTGTACTGTGACTATGTAGAAGTCTCGTTATTAAATTAACACTGTACTGTGACTATGTAGAAGTCTCGTTATTAAATTAACAGTGTACTGTGACTATGTAGAAGTCTCGTTATTAAATTAACAGTGTACTGTGACTATGTAGAAGTCTCGTTATTAAATTAACAGTGTACTGTGACTATGTAGAAGTCTCGTTATTAAATTAACAGTGTACTGTGACTATGTAGAAGTCTCGTTATTAAATTAACACTGTACTGTGACTATGTAGAAGTCTCGTTATTAAATTAACAGTGTACTGTGACTATGTAGAAGTCTCGTTTTTAAATTAACAGTGTACTGTGACTATGTAGAAGTCTCGTTTTTAAATTAACAGTGTACTGTGACTATGTAGAAGTCTCGTTATTAAATTAACAGCGTACTGTGACTATGTAGAAGTCTCGTTATTAAATTAACAGCGTACTGTGACTATGTAGAAGTCTCGTTTTTAAATTAACAGTGTACTGTGACTATGTAGAAGTCTCGTTTTTAAATTAACAGTGTACTGTGACTATGTAGAAGTCTCGTTATTAAATTAACAGTGTACTGTGACTATGTAGAAGTCTCGTTTTTAAATGAAATTAATTGTGTACTGTGACTATGTAGAAGTCTCGTTTATAAATTAATTGTGTACTGTGACTATGTAGAAGTCTCGTTTATAAATTAATTGTGTGCTGTGACTATGTAGAAGCAAGAAGAGAACAACAAGAAACAGAAAAGAAATCGTGGTTATTTTCTAAGTTATGAACGTTTAGTGCAAGATGGAGAAAATACCACAAAGTTGGACTGGACGCAAACAGATAAATAACATTTTAGAGCTAATGTTAGTTATACGTAATTAGGCTAAGCTAAAATCGAAGCACGTGAGGACCTGAAAAAAATCGATACATTATAACCATTAACGAGATGTTTCGAAACTCTGTTTGTTTTTGAATGTCGCGCGCAGCTACATGAGGGCTATCTGCGCTAGTCGTTCCTAATTTAGCAGCGTAATACTAGAGGGAAGGCAACTAGTCATCACTAGCCACCGCCAACTCTTGGGCTACTCTTTTACCAACGATTAGTGTGATTGACGGTACATTAGAACGCTCCTACGGCTGAAAGGACGAGCATGTTTGGTGCGGTTTCGGAACTGATGTTAACAGATGAGTGGAGACCACGTGATCATTTTGATTCTAATAACGTGTAGAAAGTACAATAAAGTTAATTTTTTCTCTTACATGTTACTATATTTTCTATATTTTGTGTTAAAATAATTAGAATAACAAATTTCATTCAGGACACTATTTCTTTTTGAATTTATATAATTATACTAATAAATAAGGAATTTTAAAAATAAATGAAAGGAAAAACTCATATCGCACGATGAGATTTATTAACATATCACAATCCCGGGTACTTCAGTTTCCTGAAAAATATGTTAATTTTTTTTTTTCGTGTTTTGTGTTCGTATTTTTAGGGGTAATAATTTATTGCATATAATCGAGATGGCGCTGTGTACTGTACTACGAGCTCATTAATCTTACCATAGTAATATTTCAAAGCGTACCTAGATCGTTCTCTAACCTTTTTATTCGATATACTTGGACATATTTTGCTGATCCATAGCGTAAGGGTTAACTTAAGCCTTATTCGTAATGTAAGGGTTAATTATTTTAGACACTTTAGTTTTTTTATAAAATAATAGCTTTGTTATTATTGAGGTTTTCTCGTTTTCAAAATATTAATAAATATATATTATATGCTGTGCTTTAGAAAAAATTAAATAGAAACCCATAGCCAGTTATTCAGACCTTTTAAGTTGAACTAAAAATCGAATGAAATTATCTAAGCAAAAGACGTTTTCCCTTTGTGACAAGAAACCCACTTGAAATAATTAAAAAAAAATGTACCTCGTAACGGCTGATATGGGTATTAACACTTACTGATAAGCAGAGAACAACGGCCCAGCATGGCCCGGCTGAGTGAAGGCCTTCCACTCGTAATCTGAGGGTGGCGGGTTAGAATCCCCATCACACCAGACATGCTTGCCCTAATTTTGCAGTGTAAGACTAGAGAGAAGGCAGCTAGTCATGACCACCCACCGCCAACTCTTGGGTTGCTCTTTTACCAACGAATAGTGGGATTGACTTTGACATAATAACGTACACACGGCTTAATGGGCGAGCATGTTTTACGGCTTAGTGTGTGTCAGAGATTTGGAATAACTCACCTTTTGGCCATTATAATCTTTGTAGAACATTCAAGGATTCAGACGTACTATAAATAAATGTTGTTCACGTGAGCTTCTCCATATGAAATAGATTCTTCGCGAGGTCTCGATTACTATGGCAACTGTAAGTTACAATAATAATACAAGAAGTTTTAGACTGTGCACGTGTTTGGAAATTTATGAGAGAAAGGATGCGTTGCTGTCAACAAAAAATAAGCTAAAACTGCTGTTAAAAATTATTTTAGTTATTGAATCGCACAAGATGTGAATGTGCAAAAAATAATAAAGTATATTTTTAATATAAAGAACGGTTCAAAATTCTGATTAAATATCTTTTAAAAACTTATTTAATGACAAACACCAATTTATGTCGCACGTGACCGTGCACGTTCTAGATTATATACCTAAGGGTGAAAGTGAACAATGTTTTTGCATATGAAGTGTTTTGGTTTTTGAATTTCGCGCAAAGCTACACGAGGGCTATCTGCGCTAGCCGTCCCTAATTCAGCAGTGTAAAACTAGAGGGAAGGCAGCTAGTCATCACTACCCACCGCCAACTCTTGGGCTACTCTTTTATCAACGAATAGTGGGATTAACCGTCACATTATGATGACCCCACGGCTGGTAGAGCGAGTATGTTTGGTGTGACGCAAATTTGAACCCGCAACTCTCACATTACGAGTCGAACGTCTCAACCCACCTGGCAATTCCTGGCTGGTTTTTTGAAGAGTATAGGCGTATAACTTCTCCATGCACCAGAATCTGTCATTTCACACTGTGTTAATACATTAACACAGCTGTTAGTTAAACTAATCATCTATGTACAGGGTTAGCCAAAAACTACAGTGAGCAGTGAAACTGTACTAGTCTTTCCTCCATTGTTTCAAGATAAATATTTATTGTTATGTATTCAACCATCGAACAATTAATTTGAATCTGAAAAAATGGTAGAACTCTATACATCTATTTTTTGTTTTCCTCTCACAAAAACAAAGCGAGCTGCTATTAAAACACACGCCCAATCCCCGATTGTATTCAGTCACAAAACAGGTATCGTTTGATGTAGTTGAAATAAAGGTGCGAAGAATGAACAGTTTTATTATTATGAATCTAGAATGATTGACTTGATGTTTTATCATGTCAGTTCAACGAAAACAAACAACAAAAGGCTTAATAAACAAAGAAAAATTCGTTTATCATCGGACAAGTGTTTGTTGTCGTGTTGTTTTTGTTTTTTTTTGCAAATATTTATAACTTACTGGAATCTTATATTGTATGTTCGAAATGGTTTACTAATGAATCGGTAATACAATCAAAATTAAATCGCGTGTTTGTCTGTTTTGATTTTTTTAAAACCGATGAGTGAAGTAGCGAACACAAGTCTATCAAACAATAATAAGGAAACCTTCGTGAACGTGTAGACAAATCGATGAAAGCCTTAGGCGAGCGTTTGGTCTTCCATCACGTTCCTATAACAGACAAAGCCGAGTTTTATTACGAGTTTTCGTAGACTGAAAGCTTAGAAAGACAGAAAGAACTCAAAATGTTCTATGTTAAGTTATGAATAATGGCTCGACCACAGTAGTAATTTTACTTTTATGTATTTCTCGAAAAGCCTTTTTTTTTTTTCCTATATGGTAATCGCTAAAATCAAGGTAAAACCTGAAATAATTGTTTGTTTTGGCTGGTAACAACGAAGCAGCGGTTGTAACAGTGTGATCATATACATTGTAACAGTTAGGAGGTACACTTTCAGTCACTGTCTTATGTTGTCCTCATACGGTTGTATCATATGTTGTCAATATATTCACACGTTTGTTTTCTAGTACAATAACTTGGTGTAATGTTTTAAGTCTGTTAGTGTTTTTATGTAATTCTCTATCTGGGCTCGATCTTAGCCACCTGGTCAATATCTGAGGGTCCCGAGTTCGAATCCCCGTCACACCAAACATGCTCGCCCTTTCAGCCGTAGGGGCGGTGTAATATTACGGTCAATTCCGCTATTCGTTGGTAAAAGGGTAGCTCAAGAGTTGGCGGTGGGTGGTGAAAACTAGCTGCGTTTCCTCTTGCCTTACACTGTTAAATTAGGGACGGCTAGCCCAGATTGCCCTCGTGAAGCTTTGCGCGAAATCCACAAACAAGCAAACTTACTTGCTGGAAGCTCTTGTGTCTGTTATCATACAGTTCGACCAATGAGAATCGTGTATTGATTCTAGCTTTTATCTTCGGTTATTTAAATAATGAGAAATGTCTTCCATTTCGTTACAGTTGTGCATGTCGAAAATTTCGTTTAGGGTTAACTAGTCGCTCGAATTATAATCTTTATTATAACCTGGTACTATGATTAATAAATACGCACGAGAGACGTAGACGGAACAATATTATCGGTGTTTGTACGAAGTTATGAAAATATTAATTATCATATGAACACAAACAACTCATCACCTGAGGATACCGTGGACATAAATGTTGGCTAACTCGTACCCGTGAAATGTTGTTAGCCCGAGGCTCATCCAATCCACGAATAATCAATCCGGTTTGCCAACTTTCTGGCAAACGCGAGTTCTGTTTCAACACATTTAGATTCATGTAAAGATTGTTAGCTAGTGTTATACAAACTGTAACTGATGTGAAAAGTGTAACGTTGCTACATAAGATGTACGTTATTATAAAGCTGAAAGCCATCTTCATTTTGTAATTTTTTTTTTTTGTATTTTCCATACTAAACTACAGAAGAAGGGGACGTGAACTGTCCTATAAAGTTCATCATAGGCCCGGCATGGCCGGGTGGGTTAAGGCGTTCGACTCGTAATCTTAGGGCCGCGGGTTCGAATCCCCGTCGCAAGAAATATGCTCGTCCTTTTAGCCGTGGGGGTGTTATAATGTGACGGTCAATCCCACTATTCGTTGGTAAAAGAGTAGCCCAAGAGTTGGCGGTGGGTGATGATGACTAGTTGTCTTTCCTCTAGTCTTACACTGCTAAATTAGGGACGGCTAGCGCAGATAGCCCTGGTGTAGCTTTGCGCGAAATTCACACCAAAAGTTCATCACATATCAGCGTAAATTGAAAAGGTGAATTTTTTTATCTTGGAAACTGACCTCGTATCTCTTTTTTGGCATATTGATTGAAACACAAAAAACAGATATTTTAAAACTGCAAAGTTATAGCACTTAGTCGCGCAATGCTCTCACCCAGTGACACAGCGGCGTGTCTCCGTACTTACAACGCTAGAAAATTGTGTCGCTTTGTGCTTAATTACAAACAAACAAACAGATGTAAAAATAACATTTGGAAAATGTCTCATTGCGTCATTAAATAATGAAATTCGCAGATTCGCACGAACTAACGCATCTCGTTAATTTCATAGCATAATTCTTAATTAGTTACATGTATTTAAAATAGAAACTGCTCACGCGAAATACGGACGCCTTAAGGCTTAACCTAAGGTAGACATTTCAGAGTTTATTGGCTATTTCAACTAACCAATTTACTATTACTCTTATAACGCATGCACCATTGAAAGTGCGAAGTTGGTTCAGTTGCAATGCGGCGCGAAATTTGGACCTTTCCACCCGCAGCCCAGCTCGCTAACCACTTGGCTACGTCCTGACATTGAATAATAACAATACATACGTTTATGAACAGAACTTTGTATTTAACCAGTTATATCGGTAACAAAGTAAATGTTCTATATTAAACAACAATCGACATCTTCATGAACAAATTAAACATTTTTGTTTAAACTGAGTTATAAAATTATTTGTTAAATTACGATTGATAAAGATATTGGTTCTGACACATTATGTCACGGTTTTACTGATTAATGAAGTAAATGTAAACATATTTCGTGTTGTACATATAATTTGAATATTACCATTACCTGCGAACATTTTAGATGTTCTTTGTTTTTAACGTGATGAATGTAAATGTTGAAGAAGGATTTTTTTTTCCTCCTTGGTTCTATATTGTTGCAACGAATATTTGAGTCTAGGAAGGCATCTCACCATTCTAACTTTGTTCAACATCTCTTAAGGAATATTCCTAGTCCTGGCTTAATTTCTCATTAGAGAAAACATTTATAGTGTAAGCCTAAGACGTGGTCGTTTTTTTTTTTTAATTGTCGTTATGACGTCAAATACTCATTTTGCGATTAATTATAAAATCAGAACAACACACGTTATATATTATTTCAAATTGACTAATTTTTGTAACAATATTCGACACTTGCCTAGAGTTAGAACTTATATTATCAACCCATTCAAAGCACAGATAGCCCTTGAGTAGCTTTGTGCGAAATTCAAAAACAAACAAACAAACCCATTCAAAATCTGAGAATGTAAATAATAATATTCAAAATCCATTTTAACCTCGCACCTACTGATGCTGATTGGATGTTACTACTGCATTATGTGGTACACGGCTTCTGATTGGATGTTACTACTGCATCATGTGCTACACGGCTTCTGATTGGATGTTACTACTGCATCATGTGCTACACTGCTTCTGATTGAACGTTACAATTGGACGATTTGTTACACCGCTTCTGATAGGATATAACTCAGTGAACTTAATGTTGCACGAAATAATGAAAATCCATTGTGGGTTTTAATTTTTTTGAGAAACGTATGATTAAAGTGTCACACACAATAATCTCTGTTTACAGCGTGACTTAAAATGTTTATGTGGGAGTAATAGAAAATAAAATCAAAGTGTGAACATCCAGGTGACGCTCTGTGTATGACACATCTCAGTCAATTATATTTATCTCTCCATTTTGTTTGAACAGTGACTCTACCAAAACAACAAAAACTCTGCTCCCAATCTCTTCTAATCCCGTCAGAAACTTCGCAGTTTACCAAGAACTTCCTCAACACATCGTGAGACCTGGCTTCACCATCATGGGGAAACCTCATACGGTCAAACTTCTTATCTCTGGACTCCGTGAGTTGGCCTTCTATAAATGTTACAGCAATACAGATCAATAATAGTTTTCTACTGTTACACAAACGTACATCACAGTAACAGCTTTCTTCTACTGTTACAGAAACATACACCACAGTAACAGCTTTCTTCTACTGTTACACAAACGTACACCACAGTAACAGCTTTCTTCTACTGTTACAGAAACGTACACCACAGTAACAGCTTTCTTCTACTGTTACACAAACGTACATCACAGTAACAGCTTTCTTCTACTGTTACACAAACGTACATCACTGTAACAGCTTTCTTCAACTTGGTACAGAAACACGCGTCACTGTAACAGTTTTCTTCTACTGTCACAGAAACACGCGTCACTGTAACAGCTTTCTTCTAACTTGTTACAGAAACACACGTCACTGTAACAGTTTTCTTCTACTGTTACAGAAACACGCGTCACTGTAACAGCTTTCTTCTACTTGTTACAGAAACACACGTCACTGTAACAGCTTTCTTCAACTTGTTACAGAAACACACGTCACTGTAACAGCTTTCTTCAACTTGTTACAGAAACA
>NC_134827.1:109408621-109481222 GCF_004210375.1 Tachypleus tridentatus
GATAAGGTAGGTGATGTCCGACTTGCTCCAACTCTCACCCTGTACGATAAGATTGTCTGATGTCCGACTTCCTCCAACTCTCATCCCGATGAGTAAGTGACATCTGACTTGCTCCAACTCTCACCCACGATAAGGTGGGTGACATCCGACTCGCTCAACTCGCGCTACGATAAGGTTGGTGACGCGTCATTCGCTCCAACTCTCACCCTTACGATAAGGTGGGTGACATCAGAACTGTTGACATGCACAACTCTCACCCCTTACGATAAGGTAGGTGACATCCGACTCGCTCCAACTCTCATCCTTACGATAAGGTTGGTGATGTCCGACTTGCTCCAACTCTCATCCTTACGATAAGGTGGGTGACGTCCGACTCGCTCAACTCTCACCCCAACGATAAGGTGGGTGACATCCGACTCGCTCAACTCTCACACCCATACCCGATGGGTTGGTGGGGTCCGACTCGCTCCAACTCTCACCTTACGATAAGGTTGGTGATGTCCGACTCGCTCAACTCTCACCCTTACGATATGGGAGGTGATGTCCGACGCTCCGTGTTCAACTCTCACCCTTACACGATATGGTAGGTGATGTCCGACTTCGCTCCAACTCTCATCCCTTACGATAAGGTATGTGATGTCCGACACTTGCTCCAACTCTCATCCTAATGGGTATATGTTGCAGTAATCCGACTTGCTCCAAACTCTCACCCTTACGATAAGGTAGGTGACACTTGAGCATCTCTCACGATAAGGTGGTGACTGTCCGCTTCATCCCTTACGATAAGGTACGACATGTCCGACTCGGCTCTGCTTTCAGCCTACCGATAAGGTAAGGTGATGTCCACATCCTCACTCCAACTCTCTTAATTACGATAAGGTGAAGTGACGTCCGACTCGCTCCAACTCTCATCCTTACGATAAGGTGGGTGATGTCCGACTTCAACTCCATCTCTAAGGCCATACGATAAGGTAGGTGACATCAGACTTGCTCCAACTCATCTTCCTTACGATAAGGTGGGTGACATCCGTCTCGCTCCAACTCTCACCCCTACGATGGGGTAGGTGACGTCCGACTCGCTCCAAACTCTCACCCTTACGATGGGTTGGTGACGTCCGACTCGCTCCAACTCTCACCCTTACGATAAGGTAGGTGATGTCCGACTCGCTCCAACTCTCATCCTTACGGTGAAAGGTGGGTGATGTCCGACTTGCTCCAACTCCTCAACCTCACCCTAAGGTATGTGATGTCCGACTTGCTCCAACTCTCATCCCTTACGATAAGGTAGGTGACATCCGACTTGCTCCAACTCTCCTCCTTACGATAAGGTGGGTGATGTCCGACTCGCTCCAACTCTCATCCTTACGATAAGGTAGGCGACGTCCGACTTGCTCCAACTCTCACCTAACGATAAGGTAGGTGATGTCCGACTCGCTCAACTCTCATCCCTTACGATAAGGTGGGTGATGTCCGACCTGCTCCAACTCTCACCCTTACGATAAGGTAGGTGACGTCCGACTCGCTCCAACTCTCACCCTTACGATAAGGTGGGTGATGTCCGACTCGCTCCAACTCTCACCCTTACGATAAGGTGGGTGATGTCCGACTCTCCAACTCATCTCCTTACGATATGATAGGTGATGTCCGACTTGCTCCAACTCGCCACTAACGATAAGGTATGTGATGTCCGACTTGCTCCAACTCTCACTCTTACGATAAGGTAGGTGATGTCCGAGTTGCTCCAACTCTCATCCTTACGATATGGTAGGTGATGTCCGACTTGCTCCAAATCTCACTCTTACGACAAGGTGGGTGATGTCCGACTTGCTCCAAATCTCACTCTTACGACAAGGTAGGTGATGTCCGACTGCTCCAAATCTCACTCTTACGACAAGGTAGGTGATGTCCGACTTGCTCCAACTCTCATCCTTACGATAAGGTATGTGATGTCCGACTCGCTCCAACTCTCATCCTTACGATAAGGTGGGTGATGTCCGACTCGCTCCAACTCTCATCTTACGATATGTGGTGGGTGATGTCCGACTTGCTCCATCTCTCTCTTACGATAAGGTAAGTCATCGTTAACGCTAGTTGATACAGGGTTATGGAACTATACTATCGTATCACGCTGTCACCTTTAGTTTTACTGACCAATTGGTTATTTAGAACCTGGGCTGAAGAACTATAGTGTAACCTTACGGTATTTTACTGACCAATTGGTTATTTAGAACCTGGGCTAAATAACTATAGTGTCCCTTACGGTAGTTTTACTGACCAATTGGTTATTTAGAACCTGGGCTGAAGAACTATAGTGTAACCTTACGGTAGTTTTACTGACCAATTGGTTATTTAGAACCTGGCGCTGAAGAACTATAGTGTAACCTTACGGTAGTTTTACTGACCAATTGGATTATTTAGAACCTGGGCTGAAGAACTATAGTGTAACCTTACGGTAGTTTTACCGACCAATTGGTTATTTAGAACCTGGGCTAAATAACTATAGTGTAACCTTTCTACGGTAGTTTTACTGACCAATTGGTTATTTAGAACCTGGCCTGAAGAACAATAGTGTAACCTTACGGTAGTTTTACTGACCAATTGATTATTTAGAACCTGGCCTGAGAACTATAGTGTAACCTTACGGTAGTTTACTGACCAATTGATTATTTAGAACCTGGGCTGAAGAACTATAGTGTAACCTTACGGTAGTTTTACTGACCAATTGGTTATTTAGAACCTGGGCTGAAGAACTTTAGTGTAACCTTACGGTAGTTTTACTGACCAATTGGTTATTTAGAACCTGGCCTGAAGAACTATAGTGTAACCTTACGGTAGTTTTACTGACCAATTGATTATTTAGAACCTGGCCTGAAGAACTATAGTGTAACCTTACGGTAGTTTACTGACCAATTGGTTATTTAGAACCTGGCCTGAAGAACTATAGTGTAACCTTACGGTAGTTTTACTGACCAATTGATTATTTAGAACCTGGGCTGAAGAACTATAGTGTAACCTTACGGTAGTTTTACTGACCAATTGGTTATTTAGAGACCTGGGCTAAATAACTATAGTGTAACCTTACGGTAGTTTTACTGACCAATTGGTTATTTAGAACCTGGCCTGAAGAACTATAGAGTGTAACCTTACGGTAGTTTTACTGACCAATTGATTATTTAGAACCTGGCCTGAGAACTATAGTGTAACCTTACGGTAGTTTTACTGACCAATTGATTATTTAGAACCTGGCCTGAAGAACTATAGTGTAACCTTACGGTAGTTTTACTGACAATTGGTTATTTAGAACCTGGGCTGAAGAACTTTAGTGTAACCTTACGGTAGTTTTACTGACCAATTGGTTATTTAGAACCTGGCCTGAAGAACTACAGTGTAACCTTACGGTAGTTTTACTGACCAATTGATTATTTAGAACCTGGCCTGAAGAACTATAGTGTAACCTTACGGTAGTTTTACTGACCAATTGATTATTTAGAACCTAGCCTGAAGAACTATAGTGTAACCTTACGGTAGTTTTACTGACCAATTGATTATTTGAGACCTGGCCTGAAGAACTATAGTGTAACCTTACGGTAGTTTTACTGACCAATTGATTATTTAGAACCTGGCCTGAAGAACTATAGTGTAACCTTACGGTAGTTTTACTGACCAATTGATTATTTAGAACCTGGCCTCAAGAACTATAGTGTAACCTTACGGTAGTTTTACTGACCAATTGATTATTTAGAACCTGGCCTGAAGAACTATAGTGTAACCTTACGGTAGTTTTACTGGCCAATTGATTATTTAGAACCTAGCCTGAAGAACTATAGTGTAACCTTACGGTAGTTTTACTGACCAATTGATTATTTAGAACCTAGCCTGAAGAACTATAGTGTAACCTTACGGTAGTTTTACTGACCAATTGATTATTTGAACCTAGCCTGAAGAACTATAGTATAACCTTACGGTAGTTTTACTGACCAATATAACTTGGAGTTACATCGATTTATTTGAATCTCGTAACCCACAGCTGGTGGGCATACTATGAAGTTATCCAAGTGAAATTGTCATTGGTAAAGATGAACTGTACTTGAAACCAATATTAACATGTATACAGAACACTGTACTTGAAACCTTCTGTATTGACATATACAGAACATTGTATTTGAAACTTTCTATATCTACGTGGATAGGCTGGTTTATCTTGCACTGAAGTCAGTATAACATTAGTAATAAACTTTCCATATCTACGTGGATAGGCTGGTTTATCTTGCACTGAAGTCAGTATAATATTAGTATTACACCTCCTCTACCCGTGTGGATAGGCTGGTTTATCTTGCACTGAAGTTAGTATAACATTAGTATTACACCTCCTCTACCCGTGTGGATAGGCTGGTTTATCTTGCACTGAAGTCAGTATAACATTAGTATTACACCTCCTCTACCCGTGTAAATAGGCTGGTTTATCTTGCACTGAAGTCAGTATAACATTAGTAATAAACTTTCTATATCTACGTGGATAGGCTGGTTTATCTTGCACTGAAGTCAGTATAATATTAGTATTACACCTCCTCTACCCGTGTGGATAGGCTGGTTTATCTTGCACTGAAGTCAGTATAACATTAGTAATAAACTTTCTATATCTACGTGGATAGGCTGGTTTATCTTGCACTGAAGTCAGTATAACATTAGTATTACACCTCTCTCTTCCCGTGTGGATAGGCTGGTTTATCTTGCACTGAAGTCAGTATAACATTAGTATTACACCTCTCTACCCGTGTGGATAGACTGGTTTATCTTGCACTGAAGTTAGTATAACATTAGTATTACACCTCCTCTTCCCGTGTGGATAGGCTGGTTTATCTTGCACTGAAGTCAGTATAACATTAGTAATAAACTTTCTATATCTACGTGGATAGGCTGGTTTATCTTGCACTGAAGTCAGTATAACATTAGTAATAAACTTTCTATATCTACGTGGATAGGCTGGTTTATCTTGCACTGATGTCAGTATAACATTAGTATTACACCTTCTATATCTACGTGGATAGGCTGGTTTATCTTGCACTGAAGTCAGTATAACATTAATATTAAACCTCCTCTTCCCGTGTGGATAGGCTGGTTTATCTTGCACTGAAGTCAGTATAACATTAGTATTACACCTTCTATATCTACGTGGATAGGCTGATTTATCTTGCACTGAAGTCAGTATAACATTAGTATTACACCTCCTCTACCCGTGTGGATAGGATGGTTTATCTTGCACTGAAGTCGGTATAACATTAGTAATAAACTTTCTATATCTACGTGGATAGGCTGGTTTATCTTGCACTGAAGTCAGTATAACATTAGTAATAAACTTTCTATATCTACGTGGATAGACTGGTTTATCTTGCACTGAAGTCAGTATAACATTAGTAATAAACCTTCTATATCTACGTGGATAGGCTGGTTCATCTTGCACTGAAGTCAGTATAACATTAGCATTAAACCATCTATATCTACGTGGATAGGCTGGTTTATCTTGCACTGAAGTCAGTATAACATTAGTATTAAACCTCCTCTACCCGTGTGGATAGGCTGGTTTATCTTGCACTGAAGTCAGTATAACATTAGTATTACACCTCCTCTTCCCGTGTGGATAGGCTGGTTTATCTTGCACTGAAGTCAATATAACATTAGTATTACACCTCCTCTACCCGTGTGGATAGACTGGTTTATCTTGCACTGAAGTCAGTATAACATTAGTATTAAACCTCCTCTACCCGTGTGGATAGGCTGGTTTATCTTGCACTGAAGTCAGTATAACATTAGTATTACACCTTCTCTACCCGTGTGGATAGGCTGGTTTATCTTGCACTGATGTCAGTATAACATTAGTATTACACCTCCTCTACCCGTGTGGATAGACTGGTTTATCTTGCACTGAAGTCAGTATAACATTAGTATTACACCTCCTCTTCCCGTGTGGATAGGCTGGTTTATCTTGCACTGATGTCAGTATAACATTAGTATTAAACCTCCTCTACCCGTGTGGATAGACTGGTTTATCTTGCACTGAAGTCAGTATAACATTAGTATTAAACCTCCTCTACCCGTGTGGATAGACTGGTTTATCTTGCACTGAAGTCAGTATAACATTAGTATTAAACCTCCTCTACCCGTGTGGATAGGCTGGTTTATCTTGCACTGAAGTCAGTATAACATTAGTATTACACCTTCTCTACCCGTGTGGATAGGTTGGTTTATCTTGCACTGAAGTCAGTATAACATTAGTATTACACCTCCTCTACCCGTGTGGATAGGCTGGTTTATCCCAACGTGAATTTCTATAAGCTTTCTTTTGTTTTTTCAGGGTTATTAATAGTCATTCTTGCATATACCATCTCTACGCAGGTCAGAGGTCGATGTTCCTACCCATGTCACTGTCCATCTGGTAACCCCATCTGTCCGGAGGGTGTTGCGATCGTCACGGACGGATGTGGCTGCTGTCCTATTTGCGCCCGCCAACAAGGAGAGGGGTGTGACAAAGTGTATGTGTGTGACGACACCCGAAACTTAGAGTGTCTCTACCCAGAACCCCTCGATACGACAGGAACATGTAACGGTAACTTCGTGCTGTTACTATGGTAACCTCCCTCAGAAAACGTTTAAACTGTCTTTATTATACCAGTGGCGGTCTCGAGATAAAAGAAGTCATTAACAGTTTGCATATTTAATTTTCAGATTCACTTAATACTGTTACATCTATTTACGGTAAAACATTGACCCCTATTTATGGGACAGCTAACTGGGAACTATTGACCACAGAGAAAGTATGTTAATTTATGTACAGAGCCACTCAAAGTCAAACTATGCACGCTACCCGTTCCTAATTCTGAAATGATAACCTGCAAAAAAGGTGGTTAGTCTGTACTGTCCACCGCCAAATACTGGGCTACGTTTTAGATATGAATAGTGATATATATTGTCACATTATAACGTTCGATCCGGCGACCCGCGCGCCTTACCAACCAGACCACTCAAATACCTCCCGCTCTCGTAATTCTAAACTTTGTAAAGGTAGAATTTTGTTGGCAGAAATTATAATAAATAGTATCATGTAAGACACCCTAGCAAGCGATAAGTTTACGAACTTAAAACAGCTAAATCCGAGGTTCGATTCTCCGCGGTGGAAGGAGTGTACAAGTTTCACTGTTTAGCTTTGCTCAGAAATAACATTTACTTTTTATAGGCCTAATTATAGCACGTTTACATCAATAAAGGTGAGTGTGGGTACATATAAAATAACTTGTTATATATTTTACAAACACCTATAAGGTTATATGATTACAGTAGATATATATTAAAAACATTACATTTTACAACTAACGAATTTAAACATTGGTTACTTAAATTGTTTGTTTTTTTAATTTCGCGCAAAGCTACACGAGGGCTATCTGCGCTAGCCGTCCCTAATTTAGCAGTGTAAGAATAGAGGGAGGGCAGCTAGTCATCACCACCCACCGCCAACTCTTGTGTTAGTGTTTTACCAACGAATAGTGGGATTGACCTTCACATAACGCCCCGAGGGCTGAAAGGGCGAGCATGTTTGATGCGACGAGGATTCGAACCCGCGACCCTCAGATTACGATTCGAACGCCTTAACCCACCTAGCCATGCCGGGCTCGGTTACTTAAATCTCGTGGGATTACTATATACAAATTCCAAGATCCAGAGAAGCTACTTGGGGCTATTATATGTATACACAAAGCCCTTGGAGTTACTAGGTACAAATCTCGTGGGACTTCTATATAGAAATTCTCAAACAATTCCCAAAAAACTACTTGGGTCTAGTATGTACACAGTCTCTTGGGATTACTACATATAAATCCCATGGAATGTTATGCAGAAGTCCGCAGGTCCCAATAAACTACTTTGGGATATTACAAACACAATCCCTTGGGATTACCGTATATGAATTCTATGGAACCACTCTATTAAAGTGTTATGAGTTTATTATATACAGATCAAATGGTATGTTATATTTAAACTCCACGCGACTGTCTTATAAAGCACATTTCTTATAGTACATACAAATTCCAGGATCCACTATATAATGTTTCATATGTATATACTTTTCAGTTCGAAAAGAAATTGGCTGTCAAGTAGGCGGCGTGTCCTACGCAGATGGGGAGACTTTAAGCTGGACTGTAAAACTAAGTGCACGTGCCAAAATGGATCGTACGGGTGCGTGTCCTTATGTCCTCACGAGAATGTACGCCCTTCCCCCAAATGTCGGAACCCTCAACTTGTACCGATAACTGGTGCGTGCTGTAAGGAGTGGTTATGTGAATCGAACGAAGGTAAACACGTTTTCTCTCTTTTCTGAAAATCAAAGGTACAGCGACTGCACGTTCAAGCCAAACGCTACTAAAATATAGAAGAATTTACTTTATCCCGAGAGAGCTTCCTGAAACTACTGTCATGTTATCGCAATACATTTAAAACAAAATACGGCAGTTTTCTCCACGTAATAAATACGTTTCGTTTCACTTAACGTTTCGTTAGTACGGCTTCAACAGACTAGCACTACATAAACTGTTTCACGAGCAGTTCTTGTATCGCTAACCTACTGAAGTCGTAGCGGCGAAACGTTGAGTGAAACAAAACGTTTTATTACGTGGACAATACCCTGTCGTGTTTGTTTACAGTTTCCATTTCCAAAGTGGCTAATAATTAAATAATTCGGTATGAAATTGTTTGAGTATTTATATACAGACGTTTCAAATACCCGTAATCCATTAGAACTGTTTTTAACTTCATAACAGCACGCGATGAAATGGCCTACATAAAATTTTGCTTTAAAGTGTTGATTTATCATCCGTTGAGTGAATAAAATATTTCTATAGGCTCTTTAATGTTTTAACTACAAGGCTAGTTTGTTAAAACATTTAGGCCTGATTAGACGGGTTGGGTTACGGAGAGATTTTTGCACTCTTGACCGAAACATTGAACAGTGTAGTTTAAAAATAAAGAAAAACGTGCTTTTATCTATGTATACATAATCTGTTAATGTATATACCATTATATATATATATATAATTTAATCTTGGAAAGGTCCACCCTTCCAAAGCGTCTGGGTTTAAGGGTTTCATATTTTTGTGACAAACTTAATTTAAGAACAAGCTAACAAATGAACCGAAATAAGCAACGATATCAAAATGTGAACTGGACAGCTTGAATTTCTTCCGATTTAGACAAGAAAGGTGGTTGTGTCCGACACTTCTCGCCATGGAGCGCGTGCTCAGTGACGTGCGGAATAGGAATATCCCACAGGACGACGAACAACAACAATGAGTGCTTACAGCGGAAGGACACAAGATTGTGTCAGCTGCGGCCTTGTGAGACGGTCACCATGGAAACAGGTGAAAGCACAGCTACACGTCACGGACGATTGAGGGTATTTTTCAAGTTTTTTTATATATTACTTTGTGTTAGTAAATTATTTATTTTCTGTTTAATTTTATTATAAATAATGAGGCTTTTCTCTCTCTGATCAGTGTATAAAAATGTGGCTGCAGGTTGAACAAAGTTAAGCTGTATTGGTTTAAAGTAACACAAAACTATATATAAAAAACTTACTAGTGTTATGACACAAAGTGTGTTAAAGCGTTCGACTCGTAATCCGAGGGTCGCGGGTTCGAATCCCGGTCGCACCAAACATAAGCGCCCTTTCAGCCGTGGGGACGTTATAATGTGACGCTCAATCCCACTATTCGTTGGTAAAAGAGTAGCCCAAGAGTTGGCGGTGGGTGGAGATGACTAGCTGCCTTCCCTCTAGTCTTACACTGCTAAATTAGGGACGACTAGCGCAGATAGCCCTCGAGTAGCTTTGCGCGAAATTCAAAGCAAACAAACAAACACAAAGTTATAGCGACCATATTGAGTATTTTAAAAGCTGATATTATATTCATTATTGTTAGGTCATGAAGGTAAGACGTTGAATGCTGTCCCCTTGTCCCCCCCCAAGACCTTATCATGCTAAATTCGCAGTAGGTAGAGCACAGACAGCCCATATAGTTTAAAAGCCAAGCACAATACTTGGGAAACTTCAGACTCGTCATCAATATAAATATTTAATGGAGAAGCTGACAGGGGACACGTATCCCCAACTTTTGATTCGGCAGTAAAAATGCACCTTAGAATTATCAGGAAAAT
This sequence comes from Tachypleus tridentatus, assembly GCF_004210375.1. Taxonomy (NCBI): domain Eukaryota; kingdom Metazoa; phylum Arthropoda; class Merostomata; order Xiphosura; family Limulidae; genus Tachypleus; species Tachypleus tridentatus. The sequence continues at coordinate 109,418,819 of NC_134827.1, forward strand.
TCGTTGTTTCAACATAACAAATAATATGCCCCCAAACGTCGGTCCCCCGTAAAAAAATCAAATTCATTCCTCACCCTATCCATCAGACACTATAATCTGTCTACGAAAACGACCAAAGGAACACTTTCTATGAGACAGTGATGTACGATATGTCAGGTCGTTTAATTCCGACTATGACAATTCATAACGGGTAGACATGTTTGTGTGTTGTTAAGACCAAAGCTTTATAGTGGGCAGTTTGTGCTGTGCCCGCCACTGAGAACAAATCCGGTTTTATCACTATAATCCTTTAGGCTTAGCGTTGAGCCACAGGATGGAGAAACGTACAAGAAATATTAGCCGATTTCTCGTGAAGCCAGTGCATTAGATCCGCGTTTGACGTATTTCTGACGACATATTTGCACCTTGAGAATAGAGAAAAATAAAGTCTTCTGTGATGGGAAACGGAGGCGAAACGGGAAAATCGTGATCCATATTGCAAATTTAATTTCACATAGAATAAAAAATTCGCGAAGTTGGGAGTTTCACATCGCGTAATAAAACAGTTTTTTCCAGTATCATATAAGCAAGACTTTTATTAAAGTATGATGTTTGTGTCGCTGCTTAAAGTTAGCATTGCGATATATTAACATAAATTACCTTTATTTACAGCGCCATCGCCACTGCCGAAGTACAGTGAAAAGTTTTCTTCCCGCCAAAATCACGGATGACGGAAACTGTACCAGTGTCAGAGCTTACCGTTCTACGTTTTGTGGAATGTGTGACGGGTACCAGTGTTGTCAACCTCAGTTGTCCACTACAGTCAAAGTGCGCTTCCGTTGCGGTCATCCTGATGGGGAAAATGAAAACATTGTTACTAAAAACGTAATGTTCACAGTGAAGTGCGTGTGTACAGACAACTGCTGAAAAGGCTGTGAGAAAGATACAAAGATTAGAAAAAAAAACAAACGAAAACTAAAGGAAAGAAACTATTTTATAAAATGAGTTTTTTTTTAACGCGTGAAACGTATTTATCACGTTTTGAAAGTCATATTCCTAATCAAATGAATGTAAACCTATGTTATAAACATGTATACTAACCAGTCGTTTTCTCCTTATGATCATTTATTAGAAATAATGATAAAAACCGATTTAAGTAAATATAATCTTAGGATTAAAGTATGACTTCATAATGTGATTAGAAATGGCTGATAGAAAAATCGAGACTTGTAGTTAAATGAGTTTAAACTAACTTGCAAAGAGAGATCTCCAATCGTATGAATGTTAGGGTATTACTATTTTTGTTATTGTTAGGAAAATGTAGGATATATTCTTTTGTTTTTGTGTAGATTTTAAAGAAATGGCAAATTCAAACCTCTGACTTTGCGGTTATTAAATACATGATGAAGTGAGATATCTGGTCCAAAAATGGTAACTTCTAATCTCTTGTCTTGTTAAAATATGTAAGAAATGGGCAAATTAGAGTAGTAATGATGTGGAACAAGCAGGGCACGTTTATTTTATCATGTTTTTGTAGTCCGAACAAAGTATGAACTGGAAAAAAACGTATTGTAAACGTACTTTTAACAATGGATAGGCTGGAAAAAACGTATTGTAAACGTATTTCTAATACGATCTTATTGAAAACAAACTCATAAAAACTTATGGGATGCATGACCAATTGTTTTGACTTGCTCCTGTACTGCATAACTTAGAAAATCATACCGTAAGTAAAAGTCTAACAACGCATCACCTGGAAACTCTGTTTCTACACGTATTTCTATATTGCATAAGCTATCAAAACCTATTTTAATAAACTTGTAAGAATTTTGAACTGGAAAAGAATCTTATTGTAAACATAGCTTCAACAACATATAAGCTAGCAAGTATTGTTGTAAACGTAGCCTCAACAACGTATGAGCTAGCAAGTATTGTTGTAAACGTAACCTCAACAACGTTTTAGCTAGCAAGTATTGTTGTAAACGTAGCCTCAACAACGTATAAGCTAGCAAGTATTGTTGTAAACGTAACCGCAACAACGTATAAGCTAGCAAGTATTGTTGTAAACGTAACCGCAACAACGTATAAGCTAGCAAGTATTGTTGTAAACGTAACCTCAACAACGTTTAAGCTAGCAAGTATTGTTGTAAACGTAGCCTCAACAACGTATAAGCTAGCAAGTATTGTTGTAAACGTAACCTCAACAACGTTTAAGCAAACAAGTATTGTTGTAAACGTAACCTCAACAACGTATAAGCTAGCAAGTATTGTTGTAAACGTAACCTCAACAACGTATAAGCTAGCAAGTATTGTTGTAAACGTCAAATAATTCATATAAAAGAAACAGTGTTCGTCATCAACGCATCATTTCGGAGTAAACATATCCAGAGATATATTTAAAAAAAAAAAAACATGATTATGATATAATTTATCTACAAGGGGGCTACACAACAACAATATAGCCAACAATTTACCGACCTAACAATGGGACCATGTAATAGAAATTGTCTTAATTTGCTGTTATCATGTATTCGGTAAATAATGTAAAATGTATCTAAACTTATTACATTCAGCTGTATTGTCCAATGAAAAAGCTGCTTTCTTTATGACGTCACAAACTTTACTTTGTATATCAGAGCGACGTGCATACAGTTATATAAGATAGAAATCAACCTCTTAATGGAAATTTTTAACTTGTCATTTCTCTATGTACCAACTGTACAAATGTTCTAGATTTATATATGTTCTATATTTCTAAATATTAGTTTTAAAACTATAAAAGTTAGGTAATTTAATATCTTTACTGGTTTAAAAAACAACAACTAAACCGGTTATTTATAATAGAAATTCATTACTTCTGTAAAATGTCTCTATCGATTGATTTTGAAACTTAGTCGTGAAAAATAAAATTCAAATGAACACGAGTTAACTTTCAAACAGCGGCCATCATCAACTGATATGCTACCTACAACATACCTTCTGTTTAAGGGTTAAACGTATGTAAATCAGTGTGTCAACTTTGTAAGTTTTATTCAATTATACTTGTGTGTGTGAATAGACTGGAGTTATCTTTGTCCTAATAAAGGAAATATTTATTCGTTTAAGGCTATGGTTCAGGATTTCTTTACTTTGTCTCAGTTAAGAAAGAAAAGTTGTGTAGATACATGAAACATGCCGAAAAGCTGTGTAGATACATGAAACATGCCGAAAAGCTGTGTAGATACATGAAACATGCCGAAAAGCTGTGTAGATACGTGAAACATGCCGAAAAGCTGTGTAGATACGTGAAACATGCCGAAAAGCTGTGTAGAAACATGAAACATGCCGAAAAGCTGTGTAGATACATGAAACATGCCGAAAAGCTGTGTAGATACATGAAACATGCCGAAAAGTTGTGTAGATACATAAAACATGCCGAAAAGTTGTGTAGATACATGAAACATGCCGAAAAGCTGTGTAGATGCGTGAAACATGCCGAAAAGCTGTGTAAAACATACGAAACACCCGAAAAGCTGTGTAGAAACATGAAACATGCCGAAAAGCTGTGTAGATACGCGAAACATGCCGAAAAGCTGTAGAAACATGAAACACGCCGAAAAGCTGTGTAGATACGTGAAACACGCCGAAAAGCTGTGTAGATACATGAAACATGTTGAAAAGTTATTGTGATACGCGAAACATGTTGAAAAGTTGTGTAGATACATGAAACATGTTGAAAAGTTGTGTAGATACATGAAACATGTTGAAAAGTTGTGTAGATACGTGAAACATGCCGAAAAGTTGTGTAGTTACGTGAAACATGCCGAAAAGCTGTGTAGAAACATGAAACATGCCGAAAAGTTGTGTAGATACGTGAAACATGCCGAAAAGCTGTGTAGAAACATGAAACATGCCGAAAAGCTGTGTAGAAACATGAAACATGCCGAAAAGCTGTGTAGAAACATGAAACATGCCGAAAAGCTGTGTAGATACATGAAACATGCCGAAAAAGCTGTGTAGAAACATGAAACAATGCCGAAAATCCGTGTAGATACGATGAAACATGCCGAAAAGCTGTGTAGATACGTGAAACATGCCGAAAAGCCAATAGAAACATGAAACATGCCGAAAAGCTGTGTAGATGCGATGAAACATGCCGAAAAGCCAGTAGATACGTGAAACATGCCAAAAGCCGTGTAGAAACACGAAACATGCCGAAAAGCTGTAATAAAACATGAAACATGCCGAAAAGCTGTGTAGAAACATGAAACATGCCGAAAAGCTGTGTAGATACGTGAAACATGCCGAAAAGCTGTGTAGAAACATGAAACATGCCGAAAAGCTGTGTAGATACGTGAAACATGCCGAAAAGCTGTGTAGATACATGAAACATGTTGAAAAGTTGTGTAGATACGTGAAACATGTTGAAAAGTTGTGTAGATACATGAAACATGTTGAAAAGTTGTGTAGATACATGAAACATGTTGAAAAGTTGTGTAGATACGTGAAACATGCCGAAAAGTTGTGTAGTTACGTGAAACATGCCGAAAAGCTGTGTAGAAACATGAAACATGCCGAAAAGTTGTAGATAATGCATGAAACATGCCGAAAAGCTGTGTAGAAACATGAAACATGCCGAAAAGCTGTGTAGAAACATGAAACATGCCGAAAAGCTGTGTAGAAACATGAAACACGCCGAAAAGCTGTGTAGATACATGAAACATGCCGAAAAGCTGTGTAGAAACATGAAACATGCCGAAAAGCTGTGTAGATGACGATGAAACAATGCCGAAAAGCTGTGTAGATACGATGAAACAATGCCGAAAAGCCGTGTAGAAACATGAAACATGCCGAAAAGCTGTGTAGATACGTGAAACATGCCGAAAAGCTGTGTAGATGCGTGAAACATGCCGAAAAGCTGTAGAGAAACATGAAACAATGCCGAAAAGCTGTGTAGATGCGTGAAACATGCCGAAAAGCTGTGTAGAAACATGAAACATGCCGAAAAGCTGTGTAGATACGTGAAACATGCCGAAAAGCTGTGTAGATACGTGAAACATGCCGAAAAGCTGTGTAGATACATGAAACATGTTGAAAAGTTGTGTAGAAACATGAAACATGCCGAAAAGCTGTGTAGATACGATGAAACATGCCGAAAGCTGTTAGATACGTGAAACATGCCGAAAAGCTGTAGATACGATGAAACAATGCCGAAAAGCTGCTTAGATACGTGAAAACATGCCGAAAAGCTGTGTAGATACGCGAAACATGCCGAAAAGCTGTAGAAACGTGAAACATGCCGAAAAGTTGATGTGTAACGATGAAACATGCCGAAAAGCTGTGTAGAAACGTGAAACATGCCGAAAAGCTGATAGAAACATGAAACATGCCGAAAAGCTGTGTAGATACATGAAACAATGCCGAAAAGCTGTGTAGATACATGAAACATGCCGAAAAGCTGTGTAGAAACGTGAAACATGCCGAAAAGCTGTGTAGATACGTGAAACATGCCGAAAAGCTGTGTAGATACGTGAAACATGCCGAAAAGCTGTGTAGAAACATGAAACATGCCGAAAAGCTGTGTAGATACATGAAACATGCCGAAAAGCTGTGTAGAAACATGAAACATGCCGAAAAGCTGTGTAGAAACATGAAACATGCCTAAAAGCTGTGTAGAAACATGAAACATGCCTAAAAGCTGTGTAGAAACATGCCCGTCAAGATGTGCTTGTGTCTTCATAAAGTTAGGTTTTCATGATCGAGGTATGATTAGGAATACAGATAGAACTGTAATCAGTTGAAAATACCACTTGACATAATGCAACCTTCTAGCAGTGTTGAAATAGTTACAAATGTAACGGGCCGATAGTTATTATTACTGTTGCTTCTAACAATGTTCACACACATAATTATACATTTGTAATGGACCAATAATACTATTAAGTATTCTGTAAGCTTACAGCCTTATAACAAAGATTAGACACTTAACGATGCATTTGTAGCAAAAACAATTCATTATGTGTTATTCATTTCCTACAACGAAAATAGTTTTGGACTAAAATGATTGTGCTCAATAAATGTTTGTTTGTTTGTTTGTTTTTGGAATTTCTCGAAAAGCTACACGAGGGCTATCTGCGCTAGCCGTCTCTAATTTAGCAGTGTAAGACTAGAGGGAAGACAGCTAGTCATCACTACCCACAACCAACTTTTGGGATACTTTTTTACCGAGGAACAGTGGGATTGGCCGTCACATTGTAATGCCCCCACGCATGAAAGGATGGGCATGCTTGGTATGACAGGGATTCGAACCCGCAACCCTGGGATTACGAGTCCAGCGCCCTGACCACCTGACCACCCACGAAATGGACTGAAGAGTTTGTTATTTTTTTGGTCTAAATAAAAACACTCGCGCCAACAGTTTCCTTCTATTCATTGTCCCCCTGGCCCGGCATGGCCAAGCGTGTTAAGGCGTGCGACTCGTAATCTGCGGGTCGCTGGTTCGCATCCCCTTCGCGCCAAACATGCTCGCCCTTTCAGCCGTGGGGGCGTTACAATGTGACGGTCAATCCCACTATTCGTTGATAAAAGAGTAGCCCAAGAGTTGGCGGTGGGTAATGATGACTAGCTGCCTTCCCTCTAGTCTTACACTGCTAAATTAGAGACGGCTAGCACAGATAGCCCTCGAGTAGCTTTGTGCGAAATTCAAAAAACAAACAAACAATCATTGTTCCCCAGTGACATAGCGGTATATCTGCGGACTCACATCGCTAGAAAGCAGGTTTCGATACCCGTGGTGGGTAGAGCACAGATAGCCTATTGTGCAGTTGTGTGCTTAGTTCAAAAGAAACAAACAAATGTTGCTCTTATTGTATCGGAGTTGGTGCGCTATTAATAAAGTTAAAAAGATGGCTCATACTAAAAATAATAATACATCGTGTATTTTTGTTCGGAGTATATTTATATAGTTTCTTCTGACACATTTCTCTCGACTAGTTATCCTAGGTCGTACAGTGGTATTAGATATACATAGGAAGTATATAAAATACCTTTTCTTTTCTGTGTGTACTTGAGGCTGTTGGTGAAGTCCTAAGACGGACAAGGAAACTTCTAGAAGAACTATTAGTCTTGTTAAGATTGTTTTTCAACGTTACTGGATTATCCACGGAGAAGATGATGAACCGCTAGCATGGGTATAAACACTTTATAATTTAGAGTGTAAGACTAGAGGGAAGGCAGCTAGTCATCACCACCCACCGCCAACTCTTGGGCTACTCTTTTATCAACGAATAGTGGAATTGACCGTAACATTATAATGCCCCCAAGACTGAAAGGTGGATCATGTTTGGTGAGAGGGGTATTCGAACCCGCGACCCTCGGATTACGAGTCGAACGCCTTAACACACTTTGTGTCATAACACTAGTAAGTTTTTTTATATATAGTTTTGTGTTACTTTAAACCAATACAGCTTAACTTTGTTCAACCTGCAGCCACATTTTTATACACTGATCAGAGAGAGAGAAAAGCCTCATTATGTATAATAAAATTAAACGGTTAACTTGAAGATGACCAGAGAATGTCGAAACGTCGTTCTCTGCTTTATTAGTAAAAGTTACAACACCCACACCAGCCGTTCTGAGGTACATTTTTCCTTCAAGAGGGTTTCTCGTCATCACGGAGGAACTGATACTGTTTTAATTTTGGGACCACAGTTGTTGTTTTCTTCTAAGCATTTCTACCAGTACGTTTCTCAACATCCATTCACCAGACACATTTTATTAGTTTTTTCTTTATACGACTTGTTATTTTTGTTCTTATTTTCAATAAATTGTATTTCTAAGTTTTGTCTGGTGATACGTCTCTGTCTTTCTTGTTTGTTGTTTCCATATGAGTTACATTTTACCTGTTTTAGGCGTGACCCAAAGGTTACCGTGCCCGTAATAAAAATCATAGAGTTAACGGACTTTGATTCGTTGTACAAGAACTGACTCTATCCTTTATGGCCTTGAGTATGCCATTAAAATGCTGCCGAAATTCTAATGTTTGGCCAGACAAAAGTAGCACAAAAGCTGGTAGAGGGCACTGTTTGACTAGTTGCCTTCCCTCTGGTGATCAGTTTAAAAATTAGGGAAGATTCGTGAATGTTTTAGCGAAATACTGTAACAAACAACCTATAATTGATTTTCTGCCAGCTTGTCTTAATTCTCGCTAGAGGTCGTTATTTTGTACCCTGATAATCGGTGGTCATCAGCAAAAAGTGACTCCTCTCTATCTCGTCTTGTGATAAAAACAAGTAAACTCGGTGTCGACTACGATATGCCGACAAAATAACGTGAATACATTATTTGTTTTAACCCTAAATTCGCGACTTATAAAGATAGGTGGTAAATTTGGTGTATCGGACTTAACCTGCTCAGTGCCGTAGACGAGATAACTCGTCTAATCCGATCGGTAACAGAGTGCCACGGACGAGTAAATTCTATAGATTCTGCGCACATGAAGTATTAGTACCTTCGTGTAGATTCTGCGCACATGAAGTATTAGTACCTTCCGTTCAGTTTTCTGAGCCTTTCTTTTCCCAATTTTTAAAACTTTTTTCTTTTGAATTTCGCGCAGAGCTACACGAAGGTTCACTCACCTCCAACTCTTGGGCTGCTCTCTTGCTAACGAATAGTGGGTTGACTGCAATTATGGCGCCCTGGCAGCTGAAAGGGCAGACATGTTTGGTGGGACGGAGGATTCGAACTCACGACTCTCAGACTGCGAGTTAAAAGACCTAATCAAGTGGCCTTTTGGGTCTTTTAAAACGAACTTAAAAATGATATCAATATATAAGCATAATAAGATGATTTTATTCCTATTACTTACAAGAACGAAAGGAAATGTTTGAAAGCGGAATAAAAACATTTGATAAGTCCTAGATGGACAATCGATCAAAGTTATCAGGTAAAACAGGAACAAAAAGGTGTAAAAATGCAAAGAAAACTAGAAGAGGGAAAAGAAAGCTTGTCTTTGGATTTCGAGGATGATTTGTGTGTCATCATCTATTGTTCGTTTTACTGGAAGATCAGATCATTTTATGCATCTTTCATTCAAATATGTCTGGTCGTTGTTTGTCCTCAAATATTCTCAAAAGTAGCAACCAATTCTCGTGATAACAGGTCAGTTTTGACTATTTTGAAGGCTGTATTAAAATACGTTTTACACTCTTGTGCAAATTAATTGAAACAAATAGTCATTTTATAATATTTTCAGCATGGCGGCCGGTGCAGACTCGCTGATTTCCTTTAATAGTCATTTTTTCACACAGATGGCGTCATTAGCTGTGTTTTGCAGTGAGGTCGATCTATTTTTGGGATATATGACGAAATTTTGAGGAATATTACATCATTTGAAATTACGTTAGAAGGGCAAGGAGACCAGTCAAAAAAACAACTTATTACCAACTCAATGAAGAAAAAACGGAATCAATGGGGTCTGAAATACAAGAACTGGATGCAAGAACAATGGAGGAAGGTGCTTTTCAGTGACGAGACTCATTTCTTCGTACAGGGTCAAAGAAGTCTGCATGTTCGCAGATCTCCAGGTGAGAAACTTCGAGAATCTCACATCAATCAGTTCGTAAAACATCCCTTGAATGAAGATTTTTTGGGGTTTTCTCAGTTACTATGGCGTCGGAAACTTACATATCGTAGAAGGTATGATGCGAGGATCACAGTACATACAAGTTTTGCAGAGAAGAGTCGTTCCAGAATTGAAAAAGAGATTTCCAGATGGATCTGGCATTTTTCAGCAAGATCTGGCTCCATGCCACACATCGAAACTTGTGAAGAATTTTATGACTACAACGTGGACAAAGGTGCTGGACTGGCCTGGAAACTCTCCGGACTTAAATCCTATTGAAAATCTTTGGGCGATTTGTAAAGAAAGACCTCGGGGAAAAGACTGTACTACGAAAGATAAGCTAATTGAGACCATAATTGAGGTGTGGTACAGTGATCCAAAAATTAGTAAAGATTGCAGTCAACTCGTGGACTCGATGCCAAAGCGGATTAATGATCTTCTGAAAAATAAAGGCAGTCATATCATGTATTAATTTGTGAGTAATTTTTTGGATTCTCAGAAATAAAACGCAAAAAATTGAAAAAATCGTAATTTTCCATCTTGTTTCAATTACTTTACACAAGGGTGTAAGTTTTTCAAGATGAAAGACCAAACAAGGAACATTGAAAAGTGAAAATGTTGGTTTGATGAATTCAAGGTTTTGCCTTGTGAAATACAATCAATTTTTTATGTTTCAAGCGTATATGAAGAAACAATAATATTATATCAATGTAGGTAAATTTGGGGCAAGCAGTACAATATGGAGATGTTTGGTTGGTTCTCTAGAATTTCTCGCAGAGCTACAGAAGAGCTATATGCGCTAACCCTAGCAGTCCCAAATTTAGCAGTGTAAGACTAGAGGAAAAGCAGCTAGTCATCACCACCCACCGCCAACTCTTGGGATACTCTTTCACCAACGAACAGTGGGATTGATCGTTACATTATAACGCCCCCACGGCTGATAGGGTAAGCATGTTTGGTGTGACGGGGATTCGAACCTGTGATTACGAGTCGAGTGCCCTAACCACCAGATAGAGAAAATTATACATTTTCGTTAGATAAAAATTGTTTGTAGCTAAGCACAAAACTGCACAATGAGCTACCTCTGCTTTGCCCACCACGGGTGTTAAAACCTAGAGTTTAGCGTTATAAGTCCACAGACTTGTTACTATGCCGCTAGGGGGTATTTAAAAACTAAAAATATGTATTGAATGCACTATATAACACGTGCAGAAAAGTTTTATTTCAGGCCCAAGTGGGGCTTAGTAGTTAACGTGTCTCAACTGTGAATCTGAGGGTTAATGGTTCGCGTTCCGCTGACGTGGGTGTAATATAAAAGTGATGGTCAAACCCCACTATGTGGTCAGACAGACAGAATACAAACAGTCAGTACTGTTTACTAGCTTCCTTCTCTCTAGTCTATCTGTTCAGAATTAGGGCTATGTGCAGACAGCCCTCTGTGTAGCTTTACCCAAACGTTTTAAAACAAACATGTCACGTTTCACTTAAATCGAGGAAGTGAATATAACATGAACACGAATTTACGGGTTTCATGAACACGAGTTGGCTGAAGAAATATTTTGTAACGAACACGTTACTGTTTTAAGGTTTGGTTTGTTTTGAATTTCGCTCAAAGCTACTCGAGGGCTATCTGCGCTAGCCGTCCCTAATTTAGCAGTACAAGACTAGAGGGAAGGCAAGTTGCCATCACCACAAACTCTGGGTTACTCTTTTACCAACGAATAGTGGGATTGACCATCACATTATAACGCCCCCACTGCTGAGAGGGCGAGCGTGTTTGGTGTCACGGGGATTCGAACCCGCGACCCTCAGAGTGGCCATGCCGGGCCTACTGTTTTATTGTTCAGTTGTGATCCTTGTTAAAGTTACTCAAAGAAATTTCTTTCCAGAAACGACGAGCACTTTTCCCCTCTAGAGAAATTAATTAATTAATCTGTTGAATTTGTAAAAGCTTTAATGAATGGCTTACCTTAATTAGTGAAAAACAAAAAAACTTCTGTGTGTTAGAAACAAAAGGAACCAACATGATATCTCTCAGCGGAGACAATTAATATGAATAGGGCTTCCAAAAAGTTGGAAATCGTGGCATTTGTCGCAAAATTCACGTATTAAACAGGAAAATAATTAATTGCGTGACACTGAGCTATGAACTTGATATGCGATTCGCAAGGTGAAAAGATATTTAACGCGGACGAATGTGATTAGCTAAAGAGTCTGTGTTAGGAATTGGATAAACATGTTTAAAGTAAATATAAACAGGAGATGACGAATTATAAACTTTTGGACATAGTTTACGTCACTTTAACCTAAACATTTATGAGCACTTTCAAGAACTACACTCACGACACAGATATTTTGACAGAAAGAGAGCAAGCGTGACAGCGCCACCTAGCGGGTTAAAATAGGTTAAAACAACATCCCATAAAATGTAAAATTTATTTATCAATGACGTCAAAGAAAATGAAATATAGCCAAACTTTTGGAAGTAATTTCACGCCTCAAAAGTAAGGTTGCTGTTTACAACCAACATGGTTAAAATATCAATTATTACAGAATTAAATGTAATGTTTCGCATATGACCAGGGCCCGGCATGGCCAGGTGGTTAAGGCACTCGACTCGTCAGGTGAGGGTTGGCGGGTTCGAATCCCCGTTGCACCAAACATAAGCGCCCTTTCAGTCGTGTAGGCGTTATAAGTGACGGTTAATTCCACTATTCGTTGGTAAAAGAGTAGCCCTAGAGTTGGAGGTGGGTGGTGATGACTAGCTGCCTTCCCTCTAGTCTTACACTGCTAAATTAGTGATGGCTAGTGCAGATAGCCCTCGTGTAGCTTTGCGCGAAATTCAAAACAAACCAAACAATTTGACCACAGCCTCCATGATATAAAATGGACCCCAGGAGAGACCAGAGATGAGGGCCTTGGCCCATCAACTTCTACCGTATCCTTTATTCCATTTTTGGCAAGTCCCGTGATTGCCTCTGTGTCCCGGGATAAATGCCCTAACTACTACCCCATTTATTGATGGTCCTACCTCTGATTCCATATTAATGTCTATTAATATCTTGGAATTAATGTCTGTATGTTGAATGTGTGATTGACAAAGATAAATAAACATTAGCAGACAAGAGTTGAACGGTTTATTCCAGTTTCGTCTAATCTTCATTAAGAATAAAGATTTTTTTAAAGTTATGATGTGACAAACAACATAATATCTGTGACAAACAACATAATACCTGCTGTCTGAAACAATTATAACAATAACATTAAATTAGTGGCTCACTATTTTTTCTAACAATAAAATTAGATTTGTGGCTCACCAATTTTTCAACAATAAGATGAAATTTGTTTGTTTTTGAATTTCGCACAAAGTTACTCGAGGGCTATCTGTGCTAGCCGTCCCTAATTTTGCAGTGTAAGACTAGAGGGAAGGCAGCTAGTCATCACCACCCACCGCCAACTCTTGGGCTACTCTTTTACCAACGAATAGTGGGATTGAGCGTCACATTATAACGCCCCCACGGCTGAAAGGGCAAGCATGTTTGGTGTAAGCGGGATTCGAACCCGCGACCCTCGGATTACGAGTCGAACGCCTTAACTCGCTTGGCCATGCCGGATTTCAATGTAAATGGTTCAGTGATACAAAAGCACATGTGATGTTTTTGTGAAAAGAAATCTGTACGTGATGGAGAAAATGGATGTAATTTTCGGATTCAGCGTACAGGAATTATTGTAGAAAATGTAAACATTTCAAGACCATAAAACCATCGCAGTCCTGTGCAACTTATCACACTGGAAACCAGATTAATAAAACACAGAATATTAATATTTATTGTACAAGTTTTGAAAAATCAGCCACCATGAAAAATCCAAAATTCTATAAATATTTATATTCTATAAATAGCCAAGTATTCCATTATGAAGATAAAGTCCCTAACAATATTAATATATCAACCGAAGTGTTTACTCAGACTCATTGTAAAGAGACATCGCTGCTCGTCGTAAATTTTACAAATTGTATACATAATAATTTAAAATCACAATACTGCTTTTCTACAGTGGGTAAAGCACAGATAGCCAATTTTACAGTCTTGTATTCAAGAAAAAATCACGAGTTAGTATCATACAGAATACATGAAGTAAAATGAACAATCCACTTCTACTGTAATAAAAACACAACTTCACTTATTACGTGCCCGCCATGGTCAGGTGGGTTAAGGCGTTCGACTCGTAATCTGAGAGTCGCGGGTTCGCATCCCGCTTACACCAAACATGCTTGCCCTTTCAGCCGTGGGGGCGTTATAATGTGACGGTCAATCCCACTATTCGTTAGCGAAAGAGTAGCCCAAGAGTTGGCGGTGGGTGGTGATGACTAGCTGCCTTTCCTTTAGTCTTACACTGCTAAATTAGGAACGGCTAGCGCAGATAGCCCTCGTGTAGTTTTGCGCGAAATTCAAAACAAACAAACAATACATTGAAATCGGGTAACATTTTGTTATGCTTAAAATGTTGACAACCGCTGGATATAGATTTCTCTAGACCAATCGCGACGTGAGAGACTTATCGTTCTAAAACCCAATTATAAGAATAAAAAAACGTTCACTGTGGTAAACGAGATAATAATTTGATCTAAGTAAGAGTTTATTTATTTGGAACAAATCCTTACGTGATAAAAAAATTTCGAAAAATGCGTAGCTGAATTATGGGAAGTCCGTTATTAAAACAAATACAACTGTTATGATGTTTAAACTCATAGGCATGTGTTATGCGTTATTCTTAATCTGTGACGTCCAGTTACTGCCACTGATCAGGGTTCGTAATTGGGTAATGTAATAAATGACGAATGTCTTGCAAGTGACATGGCCTTTGTCTTAGTTTAAACGTAAGAATTCAGCATCTATTTCAAAATATTTATCCAGGCCTAATTCCCAAGGAGCAACATGAGAGCTCGTTCTAAAACATAACTGTCAGTTATGTTTTGCAATGTATTCATTTTCTTTCATTCTAATCTTACAGTTCTTACTTATCGTGATAAAAATCGGTGGCGACTCTAGCGACCCCTAGTTGGCCATGGTCTCTCCTCCCAAACTGTCCAAAATGTCTTGCCCCATCAGCCTCCTTGTCCTTTCGTTTCTGTACATTTTCTCTTGTGGAGGGGGCGGGGCTACATACCCGAACTGACCCTGAAGACAATTTTAGAGAACTTTCAAAAAATACCAAATTGGTATTTGTATTTTTTTAAATTTCCTGCAAAGCTTCACGCGGGCTATCTGCATTAGCCGTCCCTAATTTTGCAGTGTAAGACTAGAGGGAAGACAACTAACTAGTCATCACCACACACCGCCAACTCTTGGGCTACTCTTTTACCAACGGATAGTGGGATTGACCGTAACATTATAACGCCCCCACGGCTGAAAAGACGAGCATGTTTGGTGTGACAGGGATTCGAACCTGCGACCTTCAGATTATGAGTTGATCGCCTTAACCCACCTGGCCATGCCGGGCCTTCAAATTGGTTTCCATACCAATTAAAGAATATTTTGTTAAGGTGTTTTAAAGGTGAATTTTACAGAAACAAGAAAACTTTGCTGTCAAAAGAACTACTCATACTGATTAATTTTGCAGGTTCACATTTTTTATAAAAAATATGTGCTAATAAATGAAACATAGAACTTGGTGCAGAAAGAGACCTTTCCGAGCGGCAAACCGAACGTTTTAGTTTTTACGTTTGCCGCTAGGAAAAGTACTGTGACGTAATATTTGCCAAACAAACCGCCAACGCCAGCTCGTTGAATGTAATTAAACATGTCCAGTGTATACTGAGAAACAGAGGCGGAGTATGTTTTGACTTTGTGTTCTGAACAGTGTTGAGTAGCACCATATCAATTCGAACCTACTCTGAACGAACCTAGAACAGTTACTTTTGACACAGATCTGACAAGTTCTAGTGATGAGGACAGTTCCACGAGCGAGAGGAGCAAAACTGTGAGTGATACTGATAGCACCCAGGCCGGTTGCGAGTCGGTCATACCTCCAGTGGAAGAATGGTAAGCCTAAGTCATGACAACAAATATGGTCTGTATTATTTCACGTGCAGTTTTAAGCATCTCGAAACCTGTCTGGTGTTTATAAATTATTGGTATCACAGACTGGGTTTTATTTGTTTATACTTTGCCGACTATGGTAACTAATACTCGGCCCTTCCACAATCATTGTATCGAGTATTTATGACTCGTAACAAAATGAATTTCAATTATACGTCATAATTCTCTCTATAAAATCAAACTAGATGTAGCAGTCTGAATAGTTAATTTAATATTTACCATAAATGTATAATTTATATGACGTATTTCGTATGTTTGTGCAAGGTGTAGGTGTGGTTTATACGAGCAGATGCCAACCAGGAGAGAGTGCGTTTGTTGTCGCTCATACGACAAGGTGTCAAACCGATTAAAAGATGAAGAATGCATTACCCAGACTCGAGGTTTTGACGGAAATTGTCTGAATGTCGATGTCTTGGAAGCATCATACTATGAATTTGTTGACTTGAATGATGAGAAGCCAAGTCACGAGTGTGTATTTTTAAGATGTAGTTAAACCTAAAATAGTATATTTGAGTTTAACCTACAATTAAAGATACTGTTTATCCAAAACTACGAACCTACTTGAAACCCACGGAATCCAAAACAGTGGGATCCGACACAAAACATGAGCGTTCAAAGTGATCTTGACAAAGCTTTGCATAGTGTAAGTGTCCAGTTCTTCCTATTGACCATCCACACCCACTGTCACCACCTTTCCGGTTCATTCTCCTTGCACGGAAACGAAAAGAACCTTTTGCCCAATGCCGAACCGTTTTTACAACCATAAGCAACGCAGTAAACCATGTTATCATAAAACAAACATAAAGTAGCAATATCAAGACAAAAAATAGTCTCTCAAAGTATGTAATCCGATAAAAAAGCACCGATAGATTTACATAAAACACCAGCACTGAAAGGAACAAAATGGTCAGCGCTCAACGAAGCGTGTTTGGCAACTATTACGTCATAGTTGAAAACGTCACGGAAACAGCCGAAACACCGAGAGGAACTTGAGTTTGAGGGCCCGCATACTTTATTTCATTGTTTACTCAAAAACTAAAGTGTTTAAAATATGTTAACCACACAGGAATTATACCTAACCAAAATACAGTTTCTAAGGCAATTATTAAATTTGTTGAAAATTCACCTTTAAATTTTACCTAAATGAAATGGGGACCAACCTTTAATAAACATTCAGATACAAATATAAATCAAAAAAGGCCCATAAAAGGTTTCGAAGACATTATTGAATCATTTTGAGAGAACTAAAGTACTGCACAAATGTGAACCTCATGAAACGCATGTTTAAACGTCGGTGGAGCATTAGCAGTTATGTGAAGAGACACTACAAAAAGATCAACTGTTGTATCTCACAACATAGCAAAAACAAGAAACAACGCCCTCTGGACAAAATCAGAAAAAGGTTCCAAATAGAATAATAATGATATAAACACGGGTTGTTCCAATTACATCAGAGCCGTAGAAAACAAATATATATAAACGGAAACAGATACGTAAATTAATGACAGCACGTGCTGACTGCCCTCAGGGGATGTGATCTAGATATATTTACGCATCATAGGGGGCCAATAGACGTCCTGTAACTCGCTGTCGAGAAGAACGCGTTTCATTCTTTGAGGTCGCACTTTTATAGTAATGGGCCAACAAAGATAGTTCTCGAGTTGGTGATGTGTACTGTTTCCCTTCTGTATCGATCAGATCGAAACCTGAGGCGTCTATACCCGGCTATCCCTTGGGAAACGTGTCCAAATTTCTGAAGAAAACAAACGATAACAGAGGTAAACTGATTTTGTTGCGCATCAACCGGGCGTGAAACATGATTGTATTAATACTCAGTTCCGTCGTTAGGAGGAGATTTCATAACTGGTGACGGAACACTGGTTTCATCAAATCCGTTTAGATCAATATCCTCTTTGCAACAAACTAACATTATATTACAATAAACACCAATACACTCCCTGTTAACGAAAGTTATGTAACAATAAACACAACCTTAACGAAGGATATATCACAAAATAAACACCAATACACCCCCTGTAAACGATAGTTATGTAGCAAAATACTCCCAATAACGGTTATGTAACAATAAGTACCAATATACTCCCAATAAACGACGGTTATGTAACAATAAGCACCAATATACTCCCAATAAACGACGGTTATGTAACAATAAGCACCAATATACTCCCAATAAACGACGGTTATGTAACAATAATCACCAATATACTCCCTATAAACGACGGTTATGTAACAATAAGCACCAATATACTCCCAATAAACGACGGTTATGTAACAATAAGCACCAATATACTCCCAATAAACGACGGTTATGTAACAATAAGCACCAATATACTCCCAATAAACGACGGTTATGTAACAATAAGCACCAATATACTCCCAATAAACGACGGTTATGTAACAATAAGCACCAATATACTCCCAATAAACGACGGTTATGTAACAATAAGCACCAATATACTCCCAATAAACGACGGTTATGTAACAATAAGCACCAATATACTCCCAATAAACGACGGTTATGTAACAATAAGCACCAATATACTCCCAATAAACGACGGTTATGTAACAATAAGCACCAATATACTCCCAATAAACGACGGTTATGTAACAATAAGCACCAATATACTCCCAATAAACGACGGTTATGTAACAATAAACACCAATATACTCCCTATAAACGATGGTTATGTAACAATAAGCACCAATATACTCCCTGCTAACACTACATACTCTATAATTATCCATTTGTAGTTCACACTACACTTTTCTCTATAATTATCCATTTGTAGTTCACACTACACTTTTCTCTATAATTATCCATTTGTAGTTCACACTACACTTTTCTCTATAATTACCCATTTGTAGTTCACACTACACTTTTCTCTATAATTACCCATTTGTAGTTCACACTACACTTTTCTCTAATTATCCATTTGTAGTTCACACTACACTTTTCTCTATAATTATCCATTTGAAGTTCACACTACACTTTTCTTTATAATTATCCATTTGTAGTTCACACTACACCTTTCTCTAGTTATCCATTTGTAGTTCACACTACACTTTTCTCTATAATTATCCATTTGTAGTTCACACTACACTTTTCTCTATAATTATCCATTTGTAGTTCACACTACACTTTTCTCTATAATTATCCATTTGTAGTTCACACTACACTTTTCTCTATAATTATCCATTTGTAGTTCACACTACACTTTTCTCTATAATTATCCATTTGAAGTTCACACTACACTTTTCTCTATAATTATCCATTTGTAGTTCACACTACACTTTTTCTATAATTATCCATTTGAAGTTCACACTACACTTTTTCTATAATTATCCATTTGAAGTTCACACTACACTTTTCTCTATAATTATCCATTTGTAGTTCACACTACACTTTTCTCTATAATTATCCATTTGTAGTTCACATTACACTTTTCTCTATAATTACCCATTTGTAGTTCACACTACACTTTTCTCTATAATTATCCATTTGTAGTTCACACTACACTTTTCTCTATAATTATCCATTTGAAGTTCACACTACACTTTTCTCTATAATTATCCATTTGAAGTTCACACTACACTTTTCTCTATAATTATCCATTTGTAGTTCACACTACACTTTTCTCTATAATTATCCATTTGTAGTTCACACTACACTTTTCTCTATAATTACCCATTTGTAGTTCACACTACACTTTTCTCTAATTATCCATTTGTGGTTCATGATCCAATCTTTTCTCTAAATGTAAAGCTATAGTTATTTTGTTATTAGGTTTAAACAAAACATGACTATAGTTTAACAATTAGACACCATGACTATACTATAGTTTAACAATTAAACACCATGACTATACTATAGTTTAACAGTTAGACACCATGACTATACTATAGTTTAACAGTTAGACACCATGACTCTACTATAGTTTAACAGGACACCATGACTATACTACAGTTTAACAGTTGACTATACTATAATTTAACAGTTAGACACCATGACTGTACTATAGTTTAACAGTTGACCATACTATAATTTAACAGTTAGACACCATGACTATACTATAGTTTAACAGTTGACTATACTATAATTTAACAGTTAGAGACCATGACTGTACTATAGTTTAACAGTTGACCATACTATAATTTAACAGTTAGACACCATGACTATACTATAGTTTAACAGTTGACTATACTATAATTTAACAGTTAGACACCATGACTGTACTATAGTTTAACAGTTGACTCTACTATAGTTTAACAGTTAGACACCATGACTCTACTATAGTTTAACAGTTAGACACCATGACTCTACTATAGTTTAACAGTTAGACACCATGACTGTACTATAGTTTAACAATTAGACATCATGACTGTACTATAGTTTAACAGTTAGACACCATGACTATACTATAGTTTAACAATTAGACACCATGACTCTACCATTACAATAGATAGTTCACACTATATCTTAAATAACGTATCTGTACTACTCATAAACCACAAACAAAACGTCGGAGTGGGTGTAGCGAGTAGAGTGTGAAAACAAGGTTCGTATCTCGATGGCCCAAGAAACAAACATGGAGCGCAAGAGTAAGCGACGTGTGCTGTTTATTATTTATCCTTCCTCTAGTCTATTAGTTCAAGACTAGGACGGCTAGCACTAACATTGTAAACAGAAATGTGAGTGTAAAAAATCGTCAGATGTATGACTTGTTCGTAAGCTCTGTATAGAACACATCATTAAAGTTCACATTACCTTACTCGAAATAGATTTAACTAGCACAATAAATGGCATTCTACTCATCCACCAAGCCCTCTATTTGTTTAACTTTCTTTTTGTTTAAATATTTATCTAGTTTTCACGTAGCTGCTTGTTTGAATGTTGAAGTTCCTCTGATAAACCTCTCTCCTCCGCTTTGTCATGCTTTCTATGTCACAGATTAAAATCCTTTAGGTAGGTAAAATATAGAAGCAAAGAACTTAGGCCTTCCTTATGGTTGTCGTAAACAAAGACTATTATTAGTTTTGTAATGTCGCGATCGGAGACGAGAGAAACAAAACTAATAATTTGTCATAATCAGAAGAATAGTAAACACCAGTGTGAATTATCCTCGGGCTAAATTCACTTCACAGCTGATTGGCGAGGTGCACGTGTTATTTCGCATAAAACGAATCTTCCTCTTATAAATTACATCCTTCTAATTCCCCTGGCATAATTTTTAGTTGTTTGCTTTCAAAATGATTATAATCTATGACGCTTGTCTGGTTACATTGCTGGGCGATTTCACGATATTCCAACTAGATACAAGGCAGTTTCTTCAGTATAATTTCATGTCGGTATCCTAGTCGCACGTGGCGTTCGCTTATCCAGGTCATCATAGTTCTGCTGAGTTTTTAAGCGTAGTTTAGAGATAAGTTAAGGTACTGAGTTTACTAGACAACTGTTTAAAATATTTTTTTCCTTTCATTTGTTCGTAACCTGCCATAATAAAGTTAAACTGATATCAAATACTAAAGGCCTGAAATGATATACAAAAGTAACAAAAAATTCGAACTAGAAATACGAAATAAGGCCCGGCATGGCCAGGTGGGTTAAGGCATTCGATTCGTAAACGGAGGATCGCGGGTTCGAATCCCCGTCGCACCACACATGCTCGCCCTTTCAGCCGTGGGAGCGTTATGTTACAGTCAATCCCATTATTCGTTGGTAAAAGAGTAGCCCAGGAATTGTCGTTGGATGGTGATGACTAGCTGCCTTCCCTATAGTCTTACACTGCAAAATTAGGGCGAGCATGTGTGGTGTGAGAAGAATGCGGACCAGTCACTCTCGCATTATGAGTCGAGTACCTTAACCACCTACATGGCTATGCTGGCTCTGACAGAATAAGTGGGTTTAGTAAATATATGTTTGCACAACCAAGAGGTTTATCAATCGACGTGTATATATTATTCATAGCATTTGATAATTCAACCAGAGATAACAAATTATATTTTTATCAGAAACAAAACGACACACGTGTGTCTAGTTAAATTCGTCATTTTGAAATAAATTAGGTGAAACTGTCTGATAAAGTATTTTAACATATTTAAATAGCAGGTGTTGTACTTTTGTGTTCTATTATAATTGGTTCAGTTTGAAAGACTGATTGACTTATAAAATATTATTATTTGATTGTATCAACAAGACATTACATAACTCAAGTACATTCATGTGAGTACATAGTAGGTTTTGACTTGAAGAATGAAATACGAATTTGATATAGTTTCTATAATTAGTTTTTCAGTGTAAAGTTACATAATGCACTCTCAGCACCGCGTGGAATCGAACCTCGGACTTTAACTTTGAAAATCCGTACGTTTACTGCTGAACCAGCGGGGTACAAAAATTGTTACTGTTACTTATTATTTGCGTAAAGTTACTTAACTGCCTATCTATGTTCTGCCCAATGCGGCAAATCGAACCCTGAACTTTAGCGTTGTAAGTCTGTAAACTTATCGAATGCCAAAATCAGACTGGAAAGAAGTTTTGCTCCTAAATATTATAATCATGTTTAGTACTCTAACGTAACAGAAACCACATACTTTATCGGTCACTTCAGTTCTCATCTGATCGATCAATTTTGATCAGAACTGACCCTATTAGACAAACAGTTTCTTTAGAAACTTCCATACTCCGTGCAGGTATTCAATACTAGGCCTGAACTTCCATATGACAGTATGTTATTTATGACTTCAATTTCATTGTATTACAAGTAATACTTGTTTTAGAATTCTGCCAAATGTCCATAAGATTTTAATAAAATTTGTACAAGAATCAGATCTTCAGTCGTTTCATGTCAAAGCTCTCTTTCTTCGACTGAGGTAAAAAAATGACTCGAATTAGTAATTTGTTAACAAAATAACACCAAATTACTTTGAAACTTCCGAGGATGTCACAGGTCTATTGTTTCTTTCAACTATTTAAGTGTTGAATTACTCTTAGGTACATGGCTGTTGTTTGCAAGGTCCCTCAGAACCAACAAACTAGAGGCAAACAAAAACTCCTTTAAATAGCAGATAATTCTGCTAATTACCGCTAGGGTTGGGCTTTCACCTATATCGTTTGGTCTCACAGTAAAGGGAAAAATAGACAGTTGTTCAAAAGTGACGCATTACGTAAATAGAACCGCCGAAGAGTAGCATGAAGACAAATTGGTGATATAAGAATTATTGATACGATCCCAGCATAACAACTCTGTACTCTGTAGCAAAGTGTCAGGATACACCCCTGGATCTCGGGATTGTACGGATGTCAGTTCACTCGACTCGTAATCTGTGACTTGCGAGTTCCAATCCCCTCAGACGTGGGAGGGGATGTGTGTTGTTTGTTATGTGATGCTTAATCCTGTTATTTGGTGGTAAAGTTCGGTTTGTTTTGAATTTCACGAAAAACTACATGAGGGCTATCTGCACTAGCTGTCTCTGATTTAGATGTGTAAGACTAGAGAGAAGGCAGCTAGTCATCACCGCCAACTTTTAGGCTACTCTTTAACCAACGAATAGTGGGATTGGTCGTCACGTTATAACATTCCCATGGCAAAAAGGGCGAGCATGTTTAGCATGACGGGGATTCGAAATCACGACCCTCAGATTTTGAGCCGAGAGACCTAACCACCTGGCCATGCCGGGCCTCGTTGGTAAAGAGTAGCCCATGATCGGGCGGCGTTGACTGTCTTCCCTTTAATCTACCACTTTCTAAATGAGAAACGGCTGGCGAAGATAACCTCGAGTAGGTTTAAGAAAATTAAACAAACCATCAGGATATATTCATTAAACTCTCTCCCCCCCCAAAAAAAAATAAAAATAAAAGAAAGAGATCCATTTAAAGTCGAAAATATGGTTTTCCTACAAGTTTTAATATCTAAACTCCCGTGATCCATGTGAAACAAGCGAGGACGGTAAGAGCTCCATCTATGGTTGTCGCTGATAAGACCGAATGTTAGTGTTTAGTATCTTTATTGTACAATACTACTGTCTGGGTTTTACAGATAATCTTGTGACAGATGTGATTCTGTTCTTTCTTGTCATCTCGGTATTAACGAACCTCCGGCTGTCTTCCGATAACTCGAAACTGATCGACATCATTTTGCTCCAAACTCCAAATTCCTTGAAAGAAAATGGTATCCGTTTTCTCTCTGTCCGTCTATTCAACGATCCAAGTGTCTATTTGTCCGTCATCACCTACATGTATATGTATGAAAACCAATGGGAATATTTTGATCGTTGTGAAAGAACGGCCTGATAAGGGTTAGTGGAACTCACTACAAACCAACACGGTTTGACAATGCTGTACGTGAACTTTAACACCTGGTTTAGAATATTGACCTTATTTTCCTAATAAGGAATAACGATCGCTACAGGCTAACAGTGACATCTAGCTATATGAAATAAAACCAGAGTATCAAAAGATGTTGAAGGTATGTTAACAGGCCCATCATGGCCAGGTGAGTTAAGGCGTTCGACTCGTAATCTGAGGGTCACGGGTTCAAATCCCGTCGCACCAAACATTCTCGCCCTTTCAGCCGTGGGGGCGTCATAATGTGACGGTCAATCGCACTATTCGTTGGTAAAAGAGTAGCCCAAGAGTTGGCGGTGGGTGGTGATGACTAGTTGCTTTCCCTCTGGTCTTACATTGCTAAATTAGGGACGGCTAGCGCAGATAGCCCTTGTGTACCTTTGCACGAAATAAAAAACAACAACAAACAAACAAGTTTTCAAAGAGGCTTGAAATACCCGCTCTCTGGTGGCCAGGTATAACTCCTAGATTCTGTGGAAGGCCATTAGGCCTGCGACCTTTTCTCGAATTTTCTGATAGTTCTACATCATATATAACATTCAACAACGAGAAAAATAATTTTGTTGAAATTTAAGTTTAAAAATGAGCTGTCGTCACAGCATTACGTCACAGAGTAGATTTTATTCAGGTGTACCTTTGTAGACACACAGTGGTAAATTAAGATACCTTGTTTTTCAGATACAACACTTATGAGAGTTTCACTAAACATAAAAAAATATTTTTAAATTTATTTTTAATTGTTTTATACTTAAAACGTACTTTTTTTGCCCCCCCCCAGTGGCTTAGCGGTATGTCTGCGGACTTACAACGCTAAAAACCGGGTTTCGATACCCGTGGTGGCTAGAGCACAGATAGCCCATTGTGTAGCTTTGTGCTTAATTCAAAACAACAACAACTCTTTTGTGTTTGTAATTTTTATCATTAGTTTTGAAACGTCAATTTTGTGGAGATTTCAGTTGTTTTATTTATTGCTCAGCTATAAAAATACTGCCTGTTAAACAGCTTTGATTGGCGATGCTCGGTGTTGCAGTTTTCAAAACTAAACGTTGGATGCATACATCGATAAATCCATTGTAATAACGGGAGAGAATATATGACTGAAGATGTTATTAAAGTAAAACAGGACAAAGATATGATAAATAATGCACAATCAGAAACAGTTGGAATAAAGAGAGAATCGTGAATAACTGAGACAGTGAATCACTGACAGTAAACTCGTTTTATTTTCGCCTGTGTTCCAACTTCTTTGCTTGTTCCTTCAATATCCAATTTTCTCGTCCGCGCAATTGTTTTATTGCTGAGTCTCTGCAAATTGCGTGAAAAGTTGCTATAGCAACAAACACAAAGGGATTATATACCTTTAAAATATCGTATACATATTTATAGAAAAGGTCTTTTCTTTTATATTTCGAGCTTTCGTCCTTAACCAGACGACTTCCCTTCGCGCCAAACATGCTCGCCCTTTCAGCCGTGAAGGCGTTATAATGTGACGGTCAATCCAACTATTTGTCAGTAAAAGAGTAGCCCAAAGAGTTGGCGGTAGGCGGTGACGACTAGCTGCCTTCACTCTAGTCTTAGACTGCTAAATTAGGGACGGCTAGCACAGATAGCCCTCGAGTAGCTTTGTGCGAAATTCAAAACAAACAAACAAGTACTATATATAATATATGCTTCGAAGTTCTGGAAATCGGAAGTAATAAATCGCTTCAGGCCAATATTCTGTTAAGATTTACAAGAGAGGAAATGAGAAACATTGATTTCCAAAGTAATAAATGGGAGTTTAAGCTAGCACAAGGTAAACACGTGTAATTTAACTCGAAAGTTAAATATCTTGTCAAGATGAGATCGGACGAAGTTTTACTGATTCGTGTTAAGTCCGCAGTTCTGTAAGTACTGGTTTCTTATTGGCTTATAAAAAATAAAACTGCCTGACCTGTCTCATAAGGTCTGACAACAAAACGTCCATTTGACTGCAAGTTTTCACGACCTAGGACTAAAATCTGAAAGCGCATGCTCCATTCACTGAAAATAAATCTGTTTTTGTAATCATTAGTTAGTGACGCTTGATTAATTTATTTGATTGTTTGCTTCTAAATTTCGCGCAAAGCTACACGAGGGCTCTCTGCGCTAGCCGGCCTCAATTTAGCAGTGTAAGACCAGACAGAAGACAGCTAGTTATCACCACCCACCGCCAACTCTTGGGCTACTCTTTTACCAACGAAGAGTGGGATTGACCGTAACATTATAACGCCTCACCGGCTTAAAGTGCGAGCATATTTGATGTGACTGGGATTCTTATAACAGATTAGAATCCATGAACACAAAGGTCAGGGAAAAAAAATCCTTCACTTGCCCCAGGCCACAGTATGCAACATTTCAAGAGAGGTCTCCGTCTGAAAAACTAACATGACTCACATTAACATGAGCTGCTTCCACGACATATCTGTTTAACAGGTGCATATCTCAAGCGTCTGAATAATAAAACGGATAGCCATATAATTACATACAAAGATATATACCGATCAAGTCGTCTTTAGATTGTCAAAATAGACGCTGGAAAACTGTTGTCCTCAAACACTAGATGGAATGAGTATTGTTTGCTGGACTGTTGTCCTCAAACACTAGATGGAATGAGTATTGTTAGCTGGACTGTTGTCCTCAAACACTAGATGGAATGAGTATTGTTAGCTGGACTGTTGTCCTCAAACACTAGATGGAATGAGTATTGTTTGCTGGACTGTTGTCCTCAAACACTAGATGGAATGAGTATTGTTAGCTGGAAAAAGAGGTGTATTTTAAACATAGCAGCTTCACCTTAGGACCTTTTGCAAAGCTTACTACGTTTCATGGCTATTGTCAAGACTCGTGGTCGTCAGACCAAGTATGGCTGGACAAGACGACATTGGTGAGACTCCAACATCGTTTTGGTATAACGTGTTCGGGCTCTGTTATAATTAAGCTTATTAAATAGAAAACACTGAATGAAGCGTTACAATTTACAGAGAAACCTTAGATTCTCGACTCAGTTTGTTATTTACGCTTTTATATAATTTTACTTGTATTTCTTAAAATAATAAAATTATCTTATTTCTAATAGACTGCGCTGGCTTAGTGGTTAGCTTCTATAGCCGAAGATCAGAGGATCGGGTTTCGAACACTCTTCACACTTTCAGCTGTTGGTGCGTTATAGAAGTAAAAGTCAATTCCTTTATTTGCTTCAGAGGTCCGGAAATAGCTCTTTCTGAGGTGGATCCTTCTTTTTAGATCTTCGGGGTCTATGACCTCTACTTTTAAATCGCGTACACATAAGTCACCTTTGAACTTAAAAATTCCAACTGTTGTTGTTTCTAAACTTGAAAAACATTATTCCAAACATTTTCTTTAAAAAATGCAGACACTCAAATCAGTACTAATGTTGCTATGTAATAATATTTCTCGATAGTTATAGATAGGTCTAAGTCCTAGCATCGGACAAGATCTTTTAACACAGAAGAAAAGGATCGTTTTGAAGTTATAGTGGCAGTCTATCACTACTCTTACCAGCTGACTATCAACAAGCAAGACATTATCCTAATGTGATAATCATTAGGCATTACCTTCCAAGCTGGTCGAATTTCTTGCGATTTATTGGGATTATGGCCGAAAATACCATTAGTACTGACGATACTAAATTATGATTTAAAACATTCTACTTATTGTAAGTTTTAGTTGTCTAGATTTGCAATATTTAGTAGATGGAGCTAGTGTATTACACAGAATCGGCTTCCCATTGTATATCCTGTCAGATAGCCATATCCTAGTAGCTGTAACAACCAGTTACAATCTTAGCTATGAATGTGTAACAGCCAGGTGTATATATATATATTTCAAGCACGAGGGCATGTGTTTATAATTGCTAACTTCGAGGCAAATGGGCGGTACCAAGTAGTTTGCGTCAGTATCTCGAAAAACGTTATTCAACGAGATTAGTAACAGTCACGTGCAATAGGTCCTTGTTCATGACAGACTTCGTTGTTGGACTCATTTGTTACATTTTTTGTTGTTGTTTGTTTCTGTTGATTAAGGCTTCACGACGTTTGTAAGAGATAATTGTACTAATTAAACTCAGACACTCACGCTATAAGTGTTTATATTTTTAGACGAGTTTAATTAAAACATTCCCCCTTGTGTTATTCTTTACAATCAGTGTTTTTGTAATCCTAGCGGTAAATAAAGAAATTAAAATTAAAACCAGGTGTACTTCGCAGGTTCCCCGACTGTTCCGTTTCGAGAGTATATGAAACCCAAATAACTAGTAACAAATATTTTTATTTCTCCCTTTGGAAGTTCACATGCCATATTGTATTGCAGCTTACGGAGTGCATAATTATTCTCGTGATTCATTACATACGCACGTTTTACTGACGCCACGGCAGCACAAATTGCAACATCAAGCATTCTTCATGTGATGTAATTTTACTGTCTGCTGACTGACTGACAGTGGTGCGAGTGGTTAAAAGATGTGACCCCCTCCCATCCAAGTAGCTTTCGAGGAAGCAAATCTGACGAAAAAATAGATTAAAAAACGGACTTGTATGATATAGAAAAAGTAACACATGCGTGGAAAACTATATGTACGTCGAGAGAAGATAATGTGACGAAATACTGCGGGACAGCGACAAGGCTACGGAATTAAAACTCTAAAATTAGGGATTCGATTCCTAGGTATCCATTCCACAAATCACATGTTTGACTAGATGTGGTGTAATGGAACCAAAAGTGTACCCACATGGTAATTTTTTTATTCACTGCCGCCATTCTTCATCCAGTGGGAGGCCCCGGCATGGCCAAGTGGGCTACGACGTTCGACTCGTAATTTGAGGGTCGCGGTGCGAGTCACAGGGGGACAATGAATAGTAGGAAACTGTCAGCGCGAATGTTTTTTTTTAGACCAAAGAAATAACAGCAAAATCTTCAGCCCATTTTTGAGTGGCCAGATGGTTAGAGCGTTCGACTCGAAACTTGAGGGTCGCGGGTTTGAATTTTCGCCGCACTAAACATGCTCGCCCTTTCAGCCGTTATAATGTAACGTTCAATCCCACTATTCGTTGGTAAAAAAGTAGCCCAAGAGTTGGCGGTGGGTGGTGATGACTAGCTGCCTTCCCTCTAGTCTTACACTGCTAAATTAGGGACGGCTAGCGCAGATAGCCCTCGAGTAGCTTTGCGCGAAATTCAAAAAACAAACAAACTAACAATCATCCAGTGAGTTAGCAGCGCGTGCGTAGCGACAACGTAATTACTTCATTAAACTGGATAATCGTCCTACCTGAAATCCAATTATCCTTGTAGTAACAGTTTTCGGACTATTATACTATCAAGTACCTCGTAGAAAATTTAAATGACCAAATTAATGGAAGAGAAATAGGAACTTTTCCAAAAATATTTTTCTATAAATAACAGTAATAAAACGCCATAAAGTGTTTCAACATTTAAGTTGGATTAAATACGATTTAACAGTTAGCGTCCTGGATTTCAAATTCGAGGATTCATGGTTCGCGACTGATTACCACAAAACTGTTCTTTGTAACAGTGAACGGTTAAATCTGTTTCTTTTATTTTTCCGATGTTGCGTCTTCCCGTTTTTTTTTAACCACCTGGCCATGCCGGGCCTTTCCCGTCTTTCCTCTGGTTCATCAGTTCAAAACTAGGGATGGTTACACGTGCAGATAGTCTTCACATAGCTTGGCAATAGAGTTACTGTTGACCTCATCAGTACTTGGATTCACCTCACCATATTTCTTGTAGTTAAAACAAAAAACCACTAAACCTATTTGCCGTTATCCCAAATTTTGAAATTCTGTTTATTTGTTTTTGAATTTCGCGTAAAGCTACAAGAGAGCTACCTGCGCTAGCAGTTTCTAATCTAGCAGTGTAAGGCTAAAGAGAGGGCAGCTATACATTACCACTAACCGTCAACTCTTGACTACTCTCTTACCAACGTATAGTGGGATTGAGCGTCACATTATAACGCCCATAGGACTGAAAGGGAGAGCATGTTCGGTGTGACGGGGACTCTAACTCGCAATCCTCATAGTACTAGTGGAGTGCCCTAACCACCTGGCCATGCCAGGGCCTTACTATGATTACGTTAGACAAAATTCAAAACTTTAAGGAACACGAGTGTTAAAGTTACAAACACGTGCATCGATTTCTTGAACGAACCGGTTTCAATGATTTTTTTAATATTATGCTTTTATTTTTAAGCAGAGGTTTCTGAAACTGATTCAGTCTACAACACTACAACATAATTCACAAAACAGGAATATTATTAAATGATCAGTAACTCAAAGATACGTCAAATGGTTAGGGTACTCGTCTCGTAAAGTTAAGGTTTGAATTTCATGTCCCTTCCCCAAAATGCTCTCCTTCTCAGTAAGAGGACGTTATAATCTAACGGTCAGTTTTATATTTGATTGGTAAAAAGTAGTCTGAGAGTTGACGGTGGGTGGTGTTGACCACCTAGCTGTATTTTCTCCAGTCTATTACTTCTAAATCAAAGACGGCCAGTGCAGATAGACCTTGATAACTTTGCACGAAATTCAAATTAAATAAATACCGGCGTAAGTCTAAGGGTTTAACTCCCTAAAAATCAGGGTTCGATACGTACAGAACACAAATTACTCATTTATTTAGCTTTAATCTTAACCACAAATAAAATATTATTTCGAAAAGTACAGTTAAGGTCTGTGTGGTTCATAGACGCTTACTTTATAATGGACTGGGTTTACTGTATCAGGCTTCAGATCTCAAGTTGCGATGCTACTGAACAATGATAGCTGTTGGTGCGTTACAGAGGTGACAGTCAAATTCATTCCTCAGTCCAAAGCCGGGTCATCTTTCCTTTAGTCAACAGTTAAAAAAGTCGGTACCTAAAATCCTGTTTGTTTGTTTTTAAAGCCGTTTGATTCACATGTCTGTCTGTTTATATTTTTTCGAATATATAAACAATTAAAATATATCCAGATGTCCTTAAGTTTGAACTTATAGAGTAGAGAGATAGAGGGAAGGCAACTAGTTGACAGCACGCACCGCCAACTCTTGGACTATTGTTGTTCGACCAAATAGTAGTATTGCACTATTTACCCCCTCAGTGAAACAGCAGTATGTGAGCGGACTCACTCAGCTAAAAATCGGGTTTCGATACCCGAGGTGGGCAGAGCTCTGATAGCCCATTGTGAAGCTTTGTGCTTAATTCCAAATAATCAATCAATCACTTGGACTATTACTCTTATAACGCAACCACAGCCCTAAAGTGCAGAATGGAACTATGAACCCCACGATTCACTAGGTCACACGAACCAGTCAACTTCCGCAGAAGGTGCAACTCAAATTGAAAATACAAACACACCTCCAAACCTAGAGATCGGTACTTTAGGATTTTAAAAACATATTAAATTTTTTAAAGCTACTGAATTATATTTTAATTATACGATATAAATGACACAAAACTCTAAGAGTGTAGCTAAGTATTTATAACTCCCTCTATTTATTTATATTCCAAGCACGTATGGGCCTCCACCAATTCAAGAATTAAAGTTTTATACATGTTTCAACTCAGAAAACAAAGATTGACATGACAACGAACGTGGCATCACAAACCGCTCTAAAATAGTTTCAAAATTCAGCACGATTTTAAAAAGTAATAAATTCCTTTATGCAGTAGCGCCATCAGGTGTGCAGAAAATAAAACAATGCCAATCAAGGTCATCACCGACATCTAAGATACCATACTAAAACGTAGTAAGAGATCAGTTATTTTTGTTTTCAGAAACAATAACTTAAAGATAGTTTAGATTAAACATGACCTGTATCTGTGCTATATAATCACAAGTTATAAGCTGTTAACACACAATAAAAAATGAACCTCACGATAGAGTGAGTGAAGGAAAGTAGAACCGATGATAGAGAGACTGCAAAAGTAAACTTTTACAACAATGGTCTGTAGTTTTCACGAGAGAAGTGGTAAGTTTAAGTACAGAACTGCACAGTGTTGTGGCGATTACAGCGATCGAACCTCAAATATTTCCGCTTCAAGCCCGTTAACTGACCGCCGAGCTGCCAGCGAGTATTTTATTATATAGCTCCATATGTGTGTTTGTGTGTGCTTTTCTTAGAAATAGCAAAGCTACATCGGGCTATCTGCTGAGCCCACCGAGAGGAATCGAACCCCTAATTGTAGCGTTGTAAATCCATAGACTTACCGCTGTACTAGCGGGGGGGGCTTATAGCTCTATTATATATAATCTGAAGTTAGAAAACAGTTATATCTATTGAGACAACTCGTTAAAATGAGAAGTAAAAATAAAATATTTTTAGGGTTAACATCAAACTAATTTTATACATTTATCAGAGATCCTCTATAGGAGAACAAAACGTTTATGGTGACTGTCAAATGGAATATTTTGGTAAATAACAAGTAAACTTCCTCGACGATAGCAAGTAAAACGATCTGTCAACCAGTAAAAAAATTGTTTTCGAAAGTAGCATTTAAACCTCTCCTGATGAGATGCAGGTAAGATGTTCTGAACAAGTAAACTCTTATGTTAAAAAACAAAAGTCATAACAGAACCTAATTCGCCCATGATGGAAATCACGGATTAATTTTTATTTATTATGGATTTCTGTTTCCTTTTGGAGCGGTTCATATCCTGAAATTCATGATTCAGGTTCTTAGTATTTCTACAAAATGAAATTTCTATACGAAATGTTATTGATACGTAAGAGCGATTAGTTATAGATGCTATACATTCTGAAGGCGGTGGAAAGCTTCCTATTCGTTGAAGCATCCACTCTTACTAACGTCATCTGATTACATCTGACGACGTCAGATGTCAACTTTGACAGAGCATATAGAAGTTCGCATGTTCTAATTCATTTGAAATACGCTGAAAACACTACCTCCAATAAATTGTCTCTTCACGCAAATTAGGCTTAACTCAGCTGCAAGGCCTCTGTGAAACAGTTACATTTAATAATGTTTATTATTGTTTTCTGATTTCAATTGATGCAAAGTCCTCAGAGTGATGAAAGAGAAACACGAGCGTGGGAACTTGTTAATTCTAGAAATTCTCCACAGGCAAAAGTATCGAATCGATTATTATTTTCTTGTTTTGATTTACTTCCACCAGATGACAGCACCATCTAGAAATTGAAAATTATGACTGCTAAAAATGATCAAATTATTGATTTAAAAAGTCAAATAATCATGCGTAAGGTGAGTTTGAAAGGTTTTATAATGGAAGATATGGTGAAAGGGCGCATCATCTGTTGAAGTCTTAGGTTACCTTACTTTCAACAATAGTTTTACAACTGTCAACTACATTGTAAACACGTTACATCTCAGGTTACCGTACTTTCAACAAGTCTAGTTTTACAACTGTCAACTACATTGTAAACACCTTACATCTCAGGTTACCCTACTTTCAACAAGTCTAGTTTTACAACTGTCAACTACATTGTAAACACCTTACATCTCAGGTTACCCTACTTTCAACAAGTCTAGTTTTACAACTGTCAACTACATTGTAAACACCTTACATCTCAGGTTAACCTACTTTCAACAAGTCTAGTTTTACAACTGTCAACTACATTGTAAACACCTTACATCTCAGGTTACCCTACTTTCAACAAGTCTAGTTTTACAACTGTCAACTACATTGTAAACACCTTACATCTCAGGTTACCCTACTTTCAACAATAGTTTTACAACTATCAACTCTATTGTAAACACGTTACATCTCAGGTTACCGTACTTTCAACAATAGTTTTACAACTATCAACTCTATTGTAAACACGTTACATCTCAGGTTACCGTACTTTCAACAATAGTTTTACAACTGTCAACTACATTGTAAACACCTTACATCTCAGGTTACCCTACTTTCAACAAGTCTAGTTTTACAACTGTCAACTACATTGTAAACACCTTACATCTCAGGTTACCCTAATTTCAACAAGTCTAGTTTTACAACTGTTAACTATGTGGTAAACACCTTACATCTCAGGTTACCCTACTTTCAACAAGTCTAGTTTTACAACTGTCAACTACATTGTAAACACTTTACATCTCAGGTTACCCTACTTTCAACAAGTCTAGTTTTACAACTGTCAACTCTATTGTAAACACCTTACATCTCAGGTTACCCTACTTTCAACAAGTCTAGTTTTACAACTGTCAACTACATTGTAAACACCTTACATCTCAGGTTAACCTACTTTCAACAAGTCTAGTTTTACAACTGTCAACTCTATTGTAAACACGTTACATCTCAGGTTACCGTACTTTCAACAATAGTTTTACAACTGTCAACTACATTGTAAACACCTTACATCTCAGGTTACCCTACTTTCAACAAGTCTAGTTTTACAACTGTCAACTACATTGTAAACACCTTACATCTCAGGTTACCGTACTTTCCACAGGTCTAGTTTTACAACTGTAAACTCTATTGTAAACATCCTACATCTCAGGTTACCTTACTTTCCACAAGCCAAGTGTTCCAACTGTCAACTATATTGTAAACACCGTTCATCTTAGGTTACCCTACTGTCCATAAATCTATTTTTCCAACTGTGAACTCCATTGTAAACAACTTATACTTTTGTTGTTTATATCATCCGCCACAGATGGTTCAGTCAGCACACACGCTAACATTATTATAGCATGAGATATTTAGAAGAATTTTAAAAGAAAATATTTATTTCATGCTGCCCCTAACAAGAATAAAATGAACGACTATTTTCTAACATGGCTGACATCTGGTTACCATTTTCTAACATGGCTGACATCTGGTTACCATTTTCTAACATAGCTGACATCTGGTTACCATTTTCTAACATGGCTGACATCTGGTTACCATTTTCTAACATGGCTGACATCTGGTTATCATTTTGTGTTAAACTTTAAGGTTGAGCAACGTACCAAAAAATGTAGGTAACAAGCGTGGCCTACAGGTTAGCTTTCGTACCCAAAATGCGAATCAGATGATTCATGGTTCACAAATGCGCTGCGACAAAGAAGTTGAGGTTTCGGTGGTTTATAACAATGACCATCAAACCCCACTAGTAGTCCAGACAATAAATTAATATTTTTTGTCTATTTAAAATAACCTCTTTCCCTCTAGTCGGTCAGTTGTACTAAGAGTTGATAGTTGTTATTGACAACAGCTTCTCCCCCTCTAGTTTATCTGTTGAACAAAAGTTGATAGTTGTTATTGACAACAGCTTCTCTACCTCTAATTTATCTGTTGAACAAAAGTTGATAGTTGTTATTGACAACAGCTTCTCTACCTCTAGTTTATCTGTTGAACAAAAGTTGATAGTTGTTATTGACAACAGCTTATCTACCTCTAGTTTATCTGTTGAACAAAAGTTGATAGTTGTTATTGACATCAGCTTCTCTTCCTCTAGTTTATCTGTTGAACAAGAGTTGATAGTTGTTATTGACAATAGCTTCTCTACCTCTAGTTTATCTGTTGAACAAAAGTTGATAGTTGTTATTGACAACAGCTTCTCTACCTCTAGTTTATCTGTTGAACAAAAGTTGATAGTTGTTATTGACATCAGCTTCTCTACCTCTAGTTTATCTGTTGAACAAGAGTTGATAGTTGTTATTGACAACAGCTTCTCTACCTCTAGTTTATCTGATGAACAAAAGTTGATAGTTGTTATTGAAAACAGCTTCTCTACCTCTAGTTTATCTGTTGAACAAAAGTTGATAGTTGTTATTGACAACAGCTTCTCTACCTCTAGTTTATCTGATGAACAAAAGTTGATAGTTGTTATTGAAAACAGCTTCTCTACCTCTAGTTTATCTGTTGAACAAAAGTTGATAGTTGTTATTGAAAACAGCTTCTCTACCTCTAGTTTATCTGTTGAACAAAAGTTGATAGTTGTTATTGAAAACAGCTTCTCTACCTCTAGTTTATCTGATGAACAAAAGTTGATAGTTGTTATTGAAAACAGCTTCTCTACCTCTAGTTTATCTGTTGAACAAAAGTTGATAGTTGTTATTGAAAACAGCTTCTCTACCTCTAGTTTATCTGTTGAACAAAAGTTGATAGTTGTTATTGACAATAGCTTCTCTACCTCTAGTTTATCTGATGAACAAAAGTTGATAGTTGTTATTGACATCAGCTTATCTACCTCTAGTTTATCTGTTGAACAAAAGTTGATAGTTGTTATTGACAACAGCTTCTCTACCTCTAGTTTATCTGTTGAACAAAAGTTGATAGTTGTTATTGACAACAGCTTCTCTACCTCTAGTTTATCTGTTGAACATGAGTTGATAGTTGTTATTGACAACAGCTTCTCTACCTCTAGTTTATCTGTTGAACATGAGTTGATAGTTGTTATTGACAACAGCTTCTCTACCTCTAGTTTATCTGATGAACAAAAGTAGATAGTTGTTATTGACATCAGCTTCTCTTCCTCTAGTTTATCTGTTGAACAAAAGTTGATAGTTGTTATTGACAACAGCTTCTCTACCTCTAGTTTATCTGTTGAACAAAAGTTGATAGTTGTTATTGACAACAGCTTCTCTACCTCTAGTTTATCTGTTGAACAAAAGTTGATAGTTGTTATTGACAACAGCTTCTCTACCTCTAGTTTATCTGATGAACAAAAGTTGATAGTTGTTATTGACATCAGCTTCTCTTCCTCTAGTTTATCTGTTGAACAAAAGTTGATAGTTGTTATTGAAAACAGCTTCTCTACCTCTAGTTTATCTGATGAACAAAAGTAGATAGTTGTTATTGAAAACAGCTTCTCTACCTCTAGTTTATCTGTTGAACAAAAGTTGATAGTTGTTATTGACAACAGCTTCTCTACCTCTAGTTTATCTGATGAACAAAAGTTGATAGTTGTTATTGACAACAGCTTATCTCCCTCTAGTTTATCTGTTGAACAAGAGTTGATAGTTGTTATTGACAACAGCTTCTCTACCTCTAGTTTATCTGTTGAACAAGAGTTGATAGTTGTTATTGAAAACAGCTTCTCTACCTCTAGTTTATCTGTTGAACAAGAGTTGATAGTTGTTATTGAAAACAGCTTCTCTACCTCTAGTTTATCTGTTGAACAAGAGTTGATAGTTGTTATTGACATCAGCTTCTCTTCCTCTAGTTTATCTGTTGAACATGAGTTGATAGTTGTTATTGACAACAGCTTATCTCCCTCTAGTTTATCTGTTGAACAAAAGTTGATAGTTGTTATTGAAAACAGCTTCTCTACCTCTAGTTTATCTGTTGAACAAGAGTTGATAGTTGTTATTAAAAACAACTTCTCTACCTCTAATTTATCTGTTGAACAAAAGTTGATAGTTGTTATTGACAACAGCTTCTCTACCTCTAGTTTATCTGTTGAACAAGAGTTGATAGTTGTTATTGACAACAGCTTCTCTACCTCTAATTTATCTGATGAACAAAAGTTGATAGTTGTTATTGACAACAGCTTATCTCCCTCTAGTTTATCTGTTGAACAAAAGTTGATAGTTGTTATTGACAACAGCTTCTCTACCTCTAGTTTATCTGTTGAACAAAAGTTGATAGTTGTTATTGAAAACAGCTTCTCCCCCTCTAGTTTATCTGTTGAACAAGAGTTGATAGTTGTTATTGAAAACAACTTCTCCCCCTCTAGTTTATCTGATGAACAAAAGTTGATAGTTGTTATTGAAAACAGCTTCTCTACCTCTAGTTTATCTGTTGAACAAGAGTTGATAGTTGTTATTGACAACAGCTTCTCTACCTCTAGTTTATCTGATGAACAAAAGTTGATAGTTGTTATTGAAAACAGCTTCTCTACCTCTAGTTTATCTGATGAACAAAAGTTGATAGTTGTTATTGACAACAGCTTCTCTACCTCTAGTTTATCTGTTGAACAAAAGTTGATAGTTGTTATTGACAACAGCTTCTCTACCTCTAGTTTATCTGATGAACAAAAGTTGATAGTTGTTATTGAAAACAGCTTATCTCCCTCTAGTTTATCTGTTGAACAAAAGTTGATAGTTGTTATTGACAACAGCTTATCTCCCTCTAGTTTATCTGTTGAACAAAAGTTGATAGTTGTTATTGACAACAGCTTCTCTACCTCTAGTTTATCTGTTGAACAAGAGTTGATAGTTGTTATTGACAACAGCTTATCTACCTCTAGTTTATCTGATGAACAAAAGTTGATAGTTGTTATTGACAACAGCTTATCTACCTCTAGTTTATCTGTTGAACAAGAGTTGATAGTTGTTATTGAAAACAACTTCTCTACCTCTAGTTTATCTGTTGAACAAAAGTTGATAGTTGTTATTGACATCAGCTTCTCTACCTCTAGTTTATCTGTTGAACAAAAGTTGATAGTTGTTATTGACAACAGCTTCTCTACCTCTAGTTTATCTGATGAACAAAAGTCGATAGTTGTTATTGACATCAGCTTCTCTTCCTCTAGTTTATCTGTTGAACAAAAGTTGATAGTTGTTATTGACAACAGCTTCTCTACCTCTAGTTTATCAGTTGAACAAGAGTTGATAGTTGTTATTGACAACAGCTTATCTCCCTCTAGTTTATCTGTTGAACATGAGTTGATAGTTGTTATTGACAACAGCTTCTCTACCTCTAGTTTATCTGTTGAACAAAAGTTGATAGTTGTTATTGACAACAGCTTATCTCCCTCTAGTTTATCTGTGGAACAAAAGTTGATAGTTGTTATTGACAACAGCTTCTCTACCTCTAGTTTATCTGTTGAACAAGAGTTGATAGTTGTTATTGACAACAGCTTATCTACCTCTAGTTTATCTGATGAACAAAAGTTGATAGTTGTTATTGACAACAGCTTATCTCCCTCTAGTTTATCTGTTGAACAAAAGTTGATAGTTGTTATTGACAACAGCTTCTCTACCTCTAGTTTATCTGTTGAACAAAAGTTGATAGTTGTTATTGACAACAGCTTCTCTTCCTCTAGTTTATCTGTTAAACAAAAGTTGATAGTTGTTATTGACAACAGCTTCTCTACCTCTAGTTTATCTGTTGAACAAAAGTTGATAGTTGTTATTGACAACAGCTTATCTACCTCTAGTTTATCTGTTGAACAAGAGTTGATAGTTGTTATTGACAACAGCTTATCTACCTCTAGTTTATCTGTTGAACAAGAGTTGATAGTTGTTATTGACAACAGCTTATCTCCCTCTAGTTTATCAGTTCACACTGAAGGAAGACTACTGTGGATTTAGGACTTGGCGGTGGAAGGGGTATGTATGTGAATAGCCATAACTAGTTAACCCTAAACTGTAATAATAATCATGGTTAGTTAACCCTTAACCGTAATGTTAGCCATAACTAGTTAACCCTAAACTGTAATAATAATCATGGTTAGTTAACCCTTAACTGTAATGTTAGCCATAACTAGTTAACCCTAAACTGTAATAATAATCATGGTTAGTTAACCCTTAACTGTAATGTTAGCCATAACTAGTTAACCCTAAACTGTAATAATAATAATCATGGTTAGTTAACCCTTAACTGTAATGTTAGCCATAACTAGTTAACCCTAAACTGTAATAATAATAATCATGGTTAGTTAACCCTTAACTGTAAAATTAAGGGTTATCAGTTAATCTTAAATATGAAGTTAATTGTCAGAAAATATTTGTCAAAAAATAATAATACTTCACTGTTTTCTGTGATTCACCCATTTCTCGTTATTGCCTAAAATACCACATTATTTTAGAAAGCTATTAAAAAGCACATGCGCTCTCTTACACCAGAACCCGTGTATATTCCAGCTGGTTCAAGTGTGGCGTGAGTTATCTTATTTGCAGGATCCCACAGTGACAGAAACTCCTGTACGCATGTGCTTTATAATAGCAGCCAATCAAAGCAACGGACACATTCAGATTGTAATGCAAGAAGAAACGCACGGGCGACAAACTTCAATATATCAGTAATTATTTATTTACAGTTGAAAACTCTGAGCTAACTCAACCTCTAGAAACCTGCCATAATAAATCCCAGAAACTCGATTTTTAAAAGTTGCAGGATATTGATCGCAACGGTCAGGGGTTGGAGAAGCAAACTAGCCTCGTCCTTCTGGTTCGCACCCTCGAGAAAATTCCACACGATTCCAGGTAGAAAGCACCCTGTGTGTTTAGTGTCGTTATGGAAAGAGCATCTACAATTGATGTCCAATCCCTGAAAAGTAACTGATGTAAGAAGGTAAGATGTGAGTTTTACAATGAACATAAAAACCACACTTTTAAATGTTGGCATTCCTTATTTCGAACGTCCAATATATAGCAGAGCACTAGCATATATGTAAACATTTAACACTGGTCATAGATTGGGCCTGAAGAAGAAAGTTCCACCTTACGTAAGCGCTTGGGTTATAAGGGTTTCTATTTCAGTTTTATCAAGACTTCTTGGACCTACGTGTTCTTAGCACATCATGAATGTAATAATAAAGGGAGAGACATAATGTTAGCACGATTGTCCAGTTGAGTTGTGGCTTTAAGAAAGGCCTTGTTTCTCAAAGTGTGACCCAGGGGTGCCATTTGGGGAGAAGCAAGGGGAATTTGCCTCACACCCATGTTTCACACCATTTTGTTTTTTAAGTTTTAGGAACATTACAGATATTTAAAACGTCTACTGTTTTTCATCTGCAGAAAACCCAACTGCACTTAAAGTTGTCCCTTCCTCACCTGATGAAATCTAAAATGGCGCCTCTTGCGTGACCAATAAGACGTGATAACGGAGTGTTGCTACTTCAAGAGTGACCACTAAAACGTAACTACAATTAACAGAAGCCTTGCTACTTCAAGAGTAACCACTAAGACGTAACCACAGTTAACGGAGTGTTGCTGCTTTAAAGCTACCTACTGTTCACGTAACTCCTAATGATCAGAAGTAAGTTTGTAGTTAAAGCTGTTACCGAGCTTAAACACTAAACCTAATGAAACAATTAATTAGTCTTAACACAGTTAGGGTAATAAGTTTATTAATTAGTCATAGGAAGTTTTGTTAGAGTAAAACTATTCATGCCGTAGTATACATGATAACCAATAACTTTTCACATGTTAAACTCTTGATTCATAAAATAGTACACGTGATGACAGAGAATGTTTCACAATTACAGAAAAGTGAAAATATTTAAAAAGTCGATTATTTTAATTTTATTATTTCCGTAACTGAGATACTGATAATATTAACTGATAATACTAAGTGTGGTGAGAATATAAATAGTTCTAATGGAAACAAGATAAAGTCAGAACTGAATTCGTTTTACATGATAGTACAGTTCACTTCCTTACTACTTGTACACAGACAGTCGGATTGCAAGTTGTATATTTAATACAATAGGTTAAAGAGTTTTTCTCTTGAAAATCATATATTTAATACAATAGGCTGCACTTGTTATGTAAATTCATACATGCTCGATTTGCCCACTATTTGACTTGGCGTCACAATTCGTTTCAAAATTGACTAAGACAGTTTGGAGACAATGAGTTACAGGAACTCAGGTAGATCCTTCAAATATTGAGTTTAAATGGCTTAAATAACTGGACGAGTATTTTGGCACATAAAGTTTACTGCTTTAATGCCGCGAAAAGTTGAGTAGCACAGCTCACGAAGCCAAAGGTAAAATTTACTATCGCGCTTAAACCGACCTTTGAAACGAACGAAAGGTTCATGTGGTACGGCTCAATATAGTGGAAGTGGGCGGCTCACTCTCCATTTATAACTTACTGTTAAGCTCAATAGTTATGGGTACATTTTGTTTCAGTAAAGCTTTAAAACTGCGAACAAGAGTGGCTTAAATGCTTAACAGAAAACACCTGCATGTAGAAAGCCAAGGATATATTTCATAAAGAAAACGTCAATAACCGGGAGATAGAAAGTGGGTTATCGTTTCGAAGGTTATTGGTAACCTCTACGCCTCATCTTTTCGTTCTTCCCCTCTAGATTTCTAGTGGTTCAGCGGTAAGTACGAAAGCTCATAACACTAAAAATTGGGTTTCGATACCTGAGGTGAACAAACTACAAATACCAACTTTGCGATTAACAACGAACAAATAAATAGTTCACTTTGACTATTCTGGGCGATAAACATGTATGTCAATTAAAACAACATTTGATTTTAGTTTTTAAAGGCTTTCGTTCAACACTATTAAACAACTTAAGATTTCATCTGAGAATATATCGCCGTATAAAAACTGCGAGATAAAACAGGACGTCTTTCTAAAGGCCTAAGACGTTATGTGGTTTATAGAAGAATGTGGTCAGACTACAGTTGTTAAAGTTAATAAAGTTCGAGCCCATAATGTATCGCGTGTAGGCTTAATAGAAGTGACAGTCAATTTCCAACTAGTATGTATGTGTATAATAAATGGTTGCTGAGGACCATCTGCTCTCCATAAAAAGACTTGTAAGGTTGAACATTAACCTGTGTTATGTTTTACTTTGTGTGTGTATGAACGTATTGGATTTTCAAATACTAATTAATACTAAACTGCACTAATAGATGACAGCTTTACAAGAACTCAATAAGACGAATATTCAGTAGAACTTTACCCGGTGTCAATAAGACGAACATTCAGTAGAACGTTACCAGGTGTCAATAATACGAACATTCAATGGAACTTTACCCGGTGTCAATAATACGAACATTCAATAGAACTTCACCCGGTGTCAATAAGACGAACATTCAATAGAACGTTACCAGGTGTCAATAAGACGAACATTCAATAGAACGTTACCAGGTGTCAATAAGACGAACATTCAATAGAACGTTACCAGTTGTCAATAAGACGAACATTCAATAGAACGTTACCAGGTGTCAATAAGACGAACATTCAGTGGAACTTTACCCGGTGTCAATAAGACGAACATTCAGTAGAACGTCACCCGGTGTCAATAAGACGAACATTCAGTAGAACGTCACCCGGTGTCAATAAGACGAACATTTAGTAGAACTTTACCCAGTGTCAATAATATGAACATTCAGTGAAACTTTACCCGGTGTCAATAATATGAACATTCAGTGAAACTTTACCCGGTGTCAATAAGACGAACATTCAGTAGAACGTTACCCGGTGTCAATAAGACGAACATTCAGTAGAACGTTACCCGGTGTCAATAAGACGAACATTCAGTAGAACGTTACCAGGTGTCAATAAGACGAACATTCAGTAGAACGTTACCAGGTGTCAATAAGACGAACATTCAGTAGAACGTTACCAGGTGTCAATAAGACGAACATTCAGTAGAACTTTACCCGGTGTCAATAAGACGAACATTCAATAGAACGTTACCAGGTGTCAATAAGACGAACATTCAGTAGAACTTTACTTGGTGTCAATAATATGAAGATTCAGTGAAACTTTACCCGGTGTCAATAAGACGAACATTCAGTAGAACGTTACCCGGTGTCAATAAGACGAACATTCAGTAGAACGTTACCAGGTGTCAATAATATGAACATTCAGTGAAACTTTACCCGGTGTCAATAAGACGAACATTCAGTAGAACGTTACCAGGTGTCAATAAGACGAACATTCAGTAGAACTTTACCCGGTGTCAATAAGACGAACATTCAATAGAACGTTACCAGGTGTCAATAAGACGAACATTCAGTAGAACTTTACTTGGTGTCAATAATATGAAGATTCAGTGAAACTTTACCCGGTGTCAATAAGACGAACATTCAGTAGAACTTTACCCGGTGTCAATAAGACGAACAATGAAATTGACAAAAAGTCCAAAACTACTAGATCTCTATATAAATCTTTTTTTCTTTTTATCCAGATCATTACAGTCAGGTGACAACATATTTTCAGTCAGGTAACATGATATTGTGTCAGTCAGATGACACAACATATTTTCATTCAGGTAACAGGATACTGTGTCAGTCATGTAAAACAATATTGTTATAGTCAGGTGACACAATATTTGAAATCAGGTAACAGGATACTGTGTCAGTCATGTAAAACAATATTGTTACAGTCAGGTGACACAATATCTGAAGTCAGGTTTGTAATTTTTCATCCAAAACGAATGTCAGTACTTGATGTTCAGTGTGGCGAAATATACTTTAGAGCACGCGAGTATTGACGTCACTGGAAGACCTCTACAGGCAAAAGTGGCAACTACATACACAAACCTGTATTATAGTACCTAACCGACGAAGTAGATGGCCGGAACATAGAAAAACCTAAACATACTTTAACCCTCTTTTTTAACACGTTAGAAACATGCACGTTAATAAGAAGATAAAGTTATTTAGTTTTATTATTTTAGTCTAAACTTAACGGCTTAAGAAGAAAAAGTGAAACGCATGAATCGTCACTTGGATCACTGTCTTACATCCGGGAACGTCCACACATAATTTAATAATATAACTCCATTTCTGAAGAATAACTCATAC
Organism: Tachypleus tridentatus; assembly: GCF_004210375.1. Lineage (NCBI taxonomy): Eukaryota > Metazoa > Arthropoda > Merostomata > Xiphosura > Limulidae > Tachypleus > Tachypleus tridentatus. Next base: position 109,463,301 of record NC_134827.1, read on the forward strand.
GTCATCATTGCTCCTATCAGAGTCTGTGGACAACAAAACACTCCTATTCGGAGTGAATTTCCTTTCATTGCTTTCGTTAAGAAATAAAGTCTGGAGTCCTGATTGGACAAGATTTAGCATCACGTCATCACAGACTAAAATGTCTGATGACGATTTTCTTTCGAGATATTTTATTATTTCTGGTTATCTACTTTGAATACTTCATTCTACATCAAAACGCCAGGAAATAAATAATCCTTCGGAGATACATGCAGTACTTTTTGCATACACTATCATAATTAATCAAAGTTGTAGATATGCAATTCCCATGATATTATTATGGATATAATTCCTTTTATGTGACGACATACACTTCTTCATGAGGTCATATCCCGTTTTCTAGAGTATTCGTAACGTCATTTCCTGTTTTCTAGATTTTGAAGAACTTTTGTTTATTCTGGGACAAACAATTTATGCTTAAAAGTATGACAATCCGGTTATATAATTATACACTTTCAGACACAACGCCATATAAAATATCTCGCACTAAGTTAACTTTTTTTTTTGATAAAAAAGTGGCTCATTCCTGGAAGCAGATGAGTGTTCACGCGCAGTGGGGGTCTGTGCTAAATTTTTATAGTTCCGTATCTCTGCCGAACTTTGTCAGACGTGTAACGTCACCATCTTGCACGCGAAACCCAATTCCCACTTACGTGAGTCTATTTTAAGTAATGAAAATATATGCAACACTAACCATCTAAAACTACTTACATTAGAAATAAATTAAATACGCATACGTTACCAACAGAAAACACGAAGATGAACGTCTTTTACATTAAGTAATTGGGAAAACAATGACTGTGCAACGTTTAAAAATTACTAATATTAAAACAAATATTAATACCGCATATCAACTGACTTCTGATCGTACCATCAAGACTTCTTGAACCAAGGTGTTTTTTTTTTACATCATGAATATATAGCATGCTATGTAAAAAATGAATACGTTTTAAATACAGAGTAAACTTATAAAATTATTTTATTGAGTGTTTTAATACCATATTAATGTACTTTAACAATTACGTGACGTATAACAAACCTAATCTATCATTTTAATGGTTTGATGCAGGCTATTAAGATAAAGCGATTGTAAAGTGCCTGACGCCAGATCCTGAAAGAGAGTGACAGATTGTGTGCTTGGAGATCTGAGCGAACTGTGTAAGTGGGTTCAGGAAGCGGTCGGAGGAAGTCAGAAACAACCATTCTCAGAGTTTGGTTATGAAATACATTTAATTTCATATGGAAACTGAATAATTTTTTTTTTTGTATATTCATATTTAGGCTTCCAAGTATCGGAAATCATCTGTAATTTCAGATGCCAGAGCAGAACGATCAAACCAATAACAAATCTAGGGGGGTGGGGGTGTGAACAAGAAACAACTGTGTTTTGAATGGTAATGAAAGTGAAGACCAAATTTCACTCTTTGGTGAAACTTGAGCTGACACTGGGTACTGTTATCGCTTTTACAGTAGTTCCATCAGTTCAAATATGTTTAGCTTACATTTGTGTGTAGTTACTCTCAAAATTCTGAACCAGAGGGCGCTACATTCACCCTCATTCTTGTGCTAAAATTAACTGTAAGACACTGGAGAATAATGGAAGCTTTGATAGTACTAGTGTTAAGATTTTGTATTACAAAGTTCACGTTTAAGATACTTAATTATGTTTATCCATCCCAAGAATGGACTACCTCTGTGAAAGGCTGCACGCGCTAAGGTCAGCCAGCTGGTCACCACGTCATCGAGCTAAGGTCTTCCAAAAGTCATCCTGTCATTCAGAGATGTCTGACAATTCTTCTCCTAGTAGAACGTGGTCACCTCAAGATGTAAAGAAGGTAGGAAACAAATATAAACCTGATTTGTTGACAAAGGAAAGTCTTAGATAGAAAAAAGAAAGGCCGAACATGACGACATCCACGGGACACAAAGAAACAAACAGAATGTAGTTGATGAAATACGTTTACACTACACAGTCGAATATACTAAAGAGACTTGAAAGACAATTTTATTTGTTTGTGAAGTTCGCACAAAGCTAGAAGAGGGCTACTTGCGTTAGCCGTACCTAATTTAGCAGTTTAAGACCAGAGGGAAGGCAGCTAGTCATCACCACCTACCGCCAACTCTTGGGCTATTCTTTTACCAACGAATAATGGGATTGACCGTAACATTATAACTCCCCGACGGCTGAAAGGGCATGTTTGGTGCGACGGGGATTCGAACCCGCGACCTTCGGATTACCAGTCGAGTGCCTTAACCCACCTGGTCATGCCAGGCCGGCGGGTATCGGAACCTACTTTCTTATTGTTATAAGGCCTTAAACGTACTACTGAACGACCAGTTGACAAAAAAGCTCAAAAAGAAAGCCGTTATGATTGAGGGCGCTCAACTCGCAGTCTGCGAGCTTGAACCCCATCGCCGCTCGTGGTTTCAACCTTGGGAAGAGCGTTGTAATATCACGATCAATCCCACTATTCCGTATTGAAAGAGTAGCCCTTAACAACGCTTTCAGACACGACGCCAAAGATAATATCTCACACGCAGTTGACCTTTCAGAACAGATAAAGTGCTTCAATCCTAGAAACAGATGATAAGAGTTCACGCGCAGATGGGGCTGTGACTAAATTTCATGGTACCGGAACAGCACGTTTTATCGATTGTCTTCTTAATTCCAATATAACATCAAACACTTTGACTTTATAATACAAACACGAATATACGATATATTATGGGCTACGAGTGCTTTGACCACTACAAATATTGAAAACTTTTTTATCGTTTATATGCTGGACGGCTGTCATTCATCCGTGAGGACGTTATGACGTCACAACGAATCCCACTATTCGTAGCTAAAAGAGTGGCCCAAGAGTTGGCGGTGGGTGGTAATGACTAGCTGCCTTCCCTCCAGTGTATCAATGCTAAATTGGGAACGACCAGCGCAGATAGCCCTCGACTAACTTTGCGCGAAGTCCCCAAAAATTAAACAGGCAGTCATATAGAATGATCTAAACAAAGAGGATATTGTTACATAACATACGTTGAAATTCTGGGCTAAACTTTGTGAAATTTCCTGCTTTCCATTACTGAACAGGGTAGCAACCAAGAAGTTTGGGGTTTTGAAACTTTGTTCTCTATTTTATTTTAATAAAAGTTTTAATACCCATACCAGCCGTCCTGAGATAGATTTTTACTTCAAGTAGGTCTCTCGTCATCACGGATAAACAACGTACAGCTGCGTTCGTTGTCTAATAATAATAACAACGTTTCGTAACAACAAACTGTTTCAACCTTTTGAAAAACAAAAATATTTTTTATTCTTCTCCGAAGCGCTCCCAGCGTCATATCTACGGACTAACAACGTTAGAAACCGGGTTTAGATATCCGTGGTCGGCAGTGCACAGATAGCCCATCGCATAGCTTTGTGTTTAACTTCAAACAAACACAATTTTTTCATAGTATTAATTTCACGCATGTTAAGTTTACGTAATTATTACTGGGTGTGTCAAGTTTGGCTTGTTCGATACTCACGACGGTCTTTCGCCGTAAAATCTGGAAAATTACGTTTCTTTGAGCCAATCACAGATTTGTTTGACAGGTAATCTTCCGCTAGGGTAGGTCACTGATACGCGCGGAGAAATAATAGCAATATATATCCTATTATTCTCCTGTTTTCTCCTGTGTTGAAACTAGCGACTAATACACAGCCTTTATCGGTTTGACAAATAAGGACCTAAATAAATAATATTTATACTGCTGCCTTAATTTTCAAACGAAAACTGGTTGTTTTGAATTAAGCACAAAGCTGCACAGTGGACTATCTGTGCTACGAAAATTGGAGGAATGAAAACAACCACCACCACCTAAAGATGATAAAATTAAACCTCATGAAATCTGTTTATTTTTTTTAAATTTCGCGCCAAGATACACGAGGGCTATCAACGCTAACCATCCCTAATTTAGTAGTGTAAGACTAGAGGAAAGGCAACTAGTCATCCCATCCACTGCCAACTCTTGGGCTACTTTTTAAACAACGAATAGTGGGATTGATCGTACATTATAACGTCCTCACGGTTGAAAGGACGAGCATAACTGGTGTGAAGGAGATTTGGAACCCTCACGAAATTAAAGTCGTTAAAAAAGGAAACTTAAACTTAATTATTTTTATTTACTTTATTTTAAATACAAAACAACAAGAGTGTTAAACTGAAACATTTCAGGTGATCTCCCCCTCCCCCAGTGGCTCAGCTTCAAGGAGTCGGGGGATAAAACGTGCTCTATTATTTAGTGCGCAATAAAGTAGATTGGAGGTTCTGCGGTTCGAGTACCGCACTTTGGGATGGTTTTGACTACTCGCCTACCATCTGGTCCAGGAGTGGAAAACTTACTTTTTATAGTGGCCACAACTCTGGCTAATGAAAACAACGTTGGCCACACTATTAAAAAACAATTGAAATATGTTAGTTTAATCAAAATAATTACATTTCAACTAACCTTCATTGTGAAAATTAATGGGGTTTTCATCAGCAAGTTTAATGAAATGTGGCTTAATATCTATGTTCAGTGAGCATTTTAGCTTTGCCTCTAAATTTATGTCAGTAAGTCAAGATCTGTATCTAGATTTGAAAAAATCTATCGTAGGAAATGTTGACTCACACACCCATGTGGATCCACACATAGAAAATAATTTTGAAATTGCTATCTTTAAATTTGGAAGACTTATCAGAATAGTGAGCCACATCTCGCTGATAGAATATTTTCGTTTACCTTTTATGTGTCCTTCCTTTTGCAGGGTAGGCATCTCGTCTTCAAATCACGCTTATCCAAAGACAAAAAAAAATGTAATTTCCTTACTGAAATTTCCTAACTCAAATTAAAATGGATCATGCAAAAATTCAAATATCATTTTCAAATTTTTAAAATCGGAGAAAAGTGTCAAATCATTATTTTGTAATTGTTCCGAAAGGAAGTTTAACTTTAAATAAAATTCATGAATAGGCTGTGATTGCTCGCTTGTTATTTTACGTCTTCCCTGAAGCTTCGTACTCAAATTATTCAAGTGAGCCATCATGTCGTACAGAAAGTACAAATCACACTGTCGTGACAAAGTTTCAGTTTTCATGATTCTCTTTTATTTGAGGAAATAATAAAGTGAATCGTTCCGAGACTTTTCCTCCACTTTATCATCTTACATCTGCAAAATCATCAAAAGTTCAGTCACTGCTTTTCTTCAGAGACTCGACAAACTGAAGCTATTGGCTACACATTAATGCCGTTTACTGACGAATAAGCTACAGCCTAGAGAACAACAATGCCTGTTGATCAGTTAGCAACAACTCGCAGTTGCCTGTTGACTCAATCGGTCTACCTATTAACATGGTCACGTGGTTAGAGCACTCGACTCGCAATCTGTGAGTAACGGGTTTGATTCCAGTCCGTGAGCATGCACTTTCAGCTTTGGGGCGTTATAATTGAGGGGCAAACCCACTATTCGTTGATAAATAGTAGCCTAATCACTGGGGGAGTGGGGGGAGTGTAGAGAGTGTAGACAAGCTGCCTCTTCTATATTCTATTATTTCAAAATTAGAAACAGACAGCCTCGGTTAGGTTTGCGAAAAATTTATAAATCAGAGCTATCTGCTAACCAATCAACAAGCTACAAGACAATAATTCCTGCTAATAAATCAGCGACAACCTGCAGAACAATACAGCCTGCTAACTTGTCACTGACAGTCTACAGGACAATACTGCCTGTTAACCAATCAAGGACAGTCATCACCGTAAAGGTATTATGTGGAAAGCAGGATGTTCCGTTTAGAGCCCAAAACCCAACATGTTCACTTCATCAAGATAGCAGGCATTTTTTCTTATAACTTAATTCGGTAAAATTTTACAAATGAGGGCGCCACATGTCTTCAGAAGAATGATTTCACTAAGCATAAAATTAACAAGATGAAACATAGAATGGATTTTACGCGTAACTACTTTACACATACAAGAACAACAGATGGAATGTTTTAAATCTACAGTGTAACTATTGTAATAACAATAAATAATTTAATATACACATGTATATGTGTTGGAGGTGTTATTATTGACTAGGTGTTCGTTTAATATGATTTCAATATTTAAGTCTTCTCTTTTTGTCATATTTTAAGATTATGATAAATCGACCTTTATCCATACGTTTCGACAAGGAAGGAAGTTGGACTTGCTATTCACAGAGTGACTTTGTCATGGAATGTCTACAGTGGCACAACACTTTCCGAAAACGTCACAATGTCCCTCCTCTAGAATTGTCGTATCAGGTAGGGAGTTCTGAAGTTCGATTGCACGTCTTTTAACGACAACATAAAAGATACGTTCAGAATATTCGCGCGTGCAAGGCTACACAGGGGCTATCTGAACAAAGCCGTCTCTCAGCTAGAACTGATAGATTAAAAGGACGAGGGTTCTTAAATTCTTGGTTTACTCGTGTCTGATAGAATAGTGGGATTTGACTGTAATTCTTATAACAGATCCACACTCTTAATGTGTAGAACATGTTCTTTTTTTTGGGAGGGGGGAGTGAACCACGAATCGCCCTCATCACATCCAGTAAAGAAACAGATAAGGTAATGTGGAATATTTAAGTATCTAAAGAGTTGAACAAAAAGAATATAGTTATTAGAAAGTGAGTGACATCTTTTGTGGACAGAGATAAATTGCCTATTACTGCCACACGTTTAATTTTTAACCTCTATTATTTCACAGATACATCACAGAGAAGAATAAGAGACTAGCTTTCCTAAAACCAACTTAGCTTAAAACATGAAACTGAACTTCGGTGTTTAAATAAAGTAGGGTTAAAGATTGGGTTAAGTTCGTTTGTTTATTGATTCAATAACAAATATTTCAACGTGTTATTTGTTGTTGTTTTTTCTATATATAAAACATTTAAAGCTCATGAAGCGCCCGAATGATTTTCCTGCCTTTTGGTCCCCCCGGGGGGGGGGGGGCAGGTAAAGTTCAGAGTTCGACTCCTATTTTGGACACAACACAGTTAGTCAATTTTGCAGCTGTGTGCGTGTTCGTATAGCAAAGCCACATCGGGTTGTCTGCTGTGTTGAGAGGAATCGAACCACTGATCCTAACATTGTAAATTCGAAGACTTACCATTGTTTCAGGTGGACTACACTTGAACAATGTGTGTGCGCTTTCTTATAGCAAAGTTACATCGGGCAATCTGCTGTTTTCACCGAAAGGAATCGAACCCCTGATTTTAACATTGTAAATCCGAAGACTCACTGCTGTCCACTTAAACAAAATCGAGAAAAATTTTAATATTATAGGTCAACCAGAAAGCACTGATTTGGTTTAGTTTGGCGGGTTTAGATTTCCCGACATAGAATTCCTTAAATGTTGTTTTTCAAGTGCTAAGCTACGCAACAGGATATCTGAACTTCGAAAAGACTCAAATATTGAATGTTAGTGTTTAAGTCCGTGAACTTACCGCTGAGCCACCTGGGGACAAGTATGTGTTGTCTTACAGCAAAGCTACATCGGGCTATCTGCTCTGTCCACCGAGGGGACAAGTGATTAATTGGTTACATTTAAACTCGGATGATTCCGAAATAGAGTCGCTCGAGAGGAAGGCTCTTCATAGAAAAACATTCTGTATTTTACTAGAGAAAATACGCCCTCTATACTCAATGTATCCATTTTATCAAGCAAGTTTTAGGATGAATTTAGTATTACAAATTTTTCTTAAAGTCCATGGCTGCGAAACCAAATAAACACATTTTACAAAGTATTTTAAAACGTGACTAGAAATCCATTAGTTTTTAATTGTGTTTAAACCGACAATAACAAACGAATCGTTAAACCTTTATATGGCATTCTTTCAAGTTTTTCACGTTAATAATATAAAATATTTTTATTACACATGAATTTCCGTCACTAAGCATGCCCGTCCTTTCATCTCGAGTGTGTGGTTAGAACGGCTAAAACAGATTGCCCTCGTGTAGCTTTTTGTGAAAATTTGAAATCAAATCCAATTGATTCCAAAGTATTAGTAGTTTTACGTGTACATACACACATACTAATAAAATCACTGATTTAGTAGTTACTCTCAAAATTTAAAATCGTTACGTAATCTTTCCTAATTTTTACTGAATTTTATACATTAGTAACAATTACCCAATGAATAGGAAAATGTGCGCCACCTATCGGGTATAATTAACACTAAGATATTTGTTTTTGCCACACACAAAAAAAAAAAAGCAAGGTATATTTACGTGTTTTTGGTGTCCTTAAATATTGTATTTTCATTTTCTCCATAATTCTGATATACCTACGTGTGTCGAATTTTTATTTTCTACACGACTCAGTATCCTTACATGTGTCATATTTTTACAGATGTGCAGCCGAGCACAATTCTGGGCTAATCATCTCGCGCATGCCAACACTTTCTACTACCGGAACAACAGAGACATCGGTGAAAATCTACTCTGCAGGTGTTCCATTGTCCCTGAGTTTGACGTCACAGGTGCACACGTGCTGGATATACTCACAGTAAAAAAGAAAATATAACAAAATGTTTTTTAAAATATTATGAACGAAGATAATTGGTTGAAGTTCAAATATTTGGAATCAATTTTGGCCAATCAAATAACTGCTTAAGATTATATTTCTATCTTAAATAATCACTTATTTCTTAAAAATTAAAAACAGTGGCTTGCCTCTCAGTGAGACAGGCGGTCGTTTTTATCGGAGAAAACAAATAAGAAAATTTAAAGATCTAAATACCCCCCTTCCCCAGATCAGCTGGAAACTTGTTTGAAGAAATCTGTAAACTTTCAAACGTTTTCCTACCCCGACCCTCAGAAAAATTTCCAGCTACACCACTGTCCAGACTACTGCCTTCTTAACCACCTGGTTACAACTCATTGCTTCTAAGCCTAATTTTCAAAGAAAAAAAATGTGAGCATTATTTATATAGATAGCTAGTTAGAAATACTGGAATTATTTTTATAGAATTTGTTAGCTTTGAATGAACATATAATTACACAAACCGTCCATTTTTTAATTCGTGTTAAATTTGTCTTTCAGGTGAACAGGTTGTGAAATACTGGTACAGAAAGAGCAAGCTTTACGATTTTGACATAGAGCCTTCGCTGCTACACGCCAAAGCAAGTAAGTAGCAATCTACTAATACAGAACTATTAAAACCAATGAAGACCAGCGGTCATTACTGGTCTAATCTTCATTATTTTATAATAATTATTAAAAAATCCTTATCATTCTTCACTGATTACAATGTTGTTGTTTTTTTAATTTCGCACAAAGCTACTCGAGGGCTATCTGTGCTAGCTGTCCCTAATTTAGCAATGTAAGACCAGAGGGAAAGCAACTAGTCATCACCACCCACCGCCAACTCTTGGGCTACTCTTTTACCAACGAATAGTGGGATTCACCGTCACATTATAACGCCCCCCACGGCTGAAAGGGCGAGCATGTTTGGCGCGACGGGGATGGGAACCCGCAACCTTCAGATTACGAGTCGCATGCCTTAACACGCTTGGCCATCTGATTACAATGACAAAGTAAATTAGCGATAATTATAAAATTATTTAGAGTTCGCTATAGATGGAATAAGTGTAGTTAAAAAAAACCAAACGTTTTGCAAGTTAAAATTTTTAGCTCTGTAAGTTTACTCTATCATTAAGTATTTCATATCATAAAACTTTCAAATTCCGTGTACATAATGTGAACATTACACATTGTATTTTTATATGCAAAAACGGCTCGTTTGGGCTGAGAAAACACTTTACATAGAAGAGCGAACAACGTTTCGACCTTCTTCGGTCATCGTCAGGTTCACAAAGAAAGAGGTAACTGACCGGAAGCTGACCACATGTTTGAAAGGGGTTGTGTAACTGTGTGTCGAAATGTAGAGGGCGGTATTAGATGTTTGAATATATAATTTTATTTATTATTTTAATATAGGTATAAAGGCGTTCCTTTATATTGGTTTATTTTGGGTTTAAGTTGTTGTATAAGTAAGGCTTCTTTAATTTTACGTTTGTTTATGTTTGTTTCTTTATTTAGTATTTGAGTGTTTTCTATGGTTATGTTGTGTTTATTTGACTTGCAGTGTTCGAAAACGTGTGAAGGTGACTTTTATGTTCTTTGAATCTGGTTTCCATTTTTCTACTTGTTTCTCCAATATAGAAGTCGTGGCAGTTATCACATTGTATTTTATAAATAATGTTGGTGTGGTGTTTGTCAGTGTAGTTTTACATAGTATAGACCTCAGTTTTGTGCCGGGTTTTGAATAAATTTGGTATTAATTGAATGTCATATTTTGTTACTAATTTTGCCAAATGTTGGTTATTTGTTTGCTGATGTCGGGAATATATGGTATACAGCAGTATATGGTTTCGTGGTTTTTGATTCGTGAGCTGTATTTACTTTAGTTGGTTGATTTTGCTTTCTGTCTAGGTGTGTGCGTATAATGTTTTCTACGGTTTGTGGAGGAAACTTATTGATGTTGGTGAAGTATTGTTTTATTTTGTCTAATTCATCGTTAATTTTATCTGGTGAGCATAGTTTTATGGCTGTGTTTATTTGGTTTCTTAGTATGTTGAGTTTTGTTTTGTTTCATGTGCTGAGTCCCAAGGAATGTATAGTCCAGTATGGGTGATTTTTCGGTGGATTTCTGTTTGAAATTGTGTATCAGTTCTTGTAATTTTGAGGTTAAGAAATGATATTTGATTGTTTTCTTCCTGTTCACATGTGAAGTTGATGTTGGGATGTATAGAGTTAATGTGATTGAAAAAATTAAGTATGTGTTCTGTAGATTTGAATCCCGCAACCGTGTCATCTACATATCTATACCAGTATAGTGGTGGATGTAATGCTGTGTTAATGCTTGTGTTTCAACTTGTGTCATAAAAATATTGGCTAGAACTGGTGATACTGGGTTGCCCATGCTTAGGCCGTTTGTTTGTATATAGTTTTGGTTGTTGAACATGAAGTTTGTCTTTATCGTGGTGAATTCTATGAGGGTTGCTAACTGGTTACTGGGAATTTCTATAGTTGGGTTAGGGTCTCGGATATAGAGTTCTAAGGCTATCTTGCAGGCTTCAGTGGTTGGAACTTCTGTAAAGAGGATATAACATCGAAACTGGCCATTAAGGCTTTATGATTAAGTTGATTTAGATTAGACTTGAAATTAAAAGAGTCTTTGATAAATGAGCTGGCTGATGTTACATATTTGGAGAATGCCCATGCTATGTATTTACCAAGGTTGTAATTAAACGATTCATATGTGGACATTATTGGTCGTAATGGACAATCTGGTTTATGAGGTTTGGGGATGCCGTATATTTGTGGTGTGCGTGAGTCGGTTTTACGTAGGTAGGAATAAAGTGTTTGTGAAATTGTGTTGGCTTTTTTTCATTTGTAGTAGTAATTTGTTCAGTTGCGTCTCGTGTGTCTTTGTTGGATTTGTGTGTATAGGTTTAAATTTGTTCGTGTCTGATAGGATGTTATTCATTTTTGGATGTATTCATTCGTGTTCATTATGACTATAGCGTTACCTTTATCTGCTTTTAGAATTTTTATGTTTTTGTCTTGTTTTAGGTTTTTATGCAATTAATGTCTATTTTTGTAAGGTTGTTTTCAGTTTTCTGTTTTGTGAAATTATGTTGATGGTTTTGTGAGAAAATTCTTTGAAAAAAATCGTTTAAGATGTTGTTTTAGGTGTTTCTGGAAAATATAAATTTGTAATTTTACCTGGGAAGGTTGGCTGTTGGATGTCAATAAAATTATCTAAGTTGTCTTCTTTCTGTTGGTTGTTTTTGGTTGTTTCCTTGTTTTTGTTCTCTGTAGAAAGTATCACAAGTCTCCTGGCTAGGTCTTCTAAACATGTTTTGATTTCTATGGTTGGAATGTGCCTAGGTGCTATAGCGAAGTTGAGTCCTTTGTTAAGTAGATGTATCTCGTCTGTGTTTAATTGACGGTCGGATCTGTTAATTATGAGGTTAGTCAACGGTTTGTCGTTTTGGTGTCTTTTCTGTTGTTTGCATCTTAGTTTTTCTAGTTTTTTGTTGTGGCAGATCTTTTTGTCTCTGTCGTTTTTAGTATTGATTTGGTTTATGTTTCGTTGTATAAGTCCGTAAATCTCTGGTTTAATGCAGCATGCCAGTTGATGGTCTAGATTCATTTTTTGTTTTTGTAAGTCATGTAGTTCTTTATATTTTGTGTTCAACATGGCTTTCAGTAGTTTTTCTGTAAATTTTGAATAATGTTTGTGTATGTATTAAAATTTTTGAAAGTTTTACCTTTACAAAATTAGGGTTAGTTGTTCTTTTCTACATTGTTGAATAAAATAAATGTCATTTCTTCTATTAATAATTCGTTGGTTTAAATTCCTTAGTTTCTTAACGATCGTGTGAGCGTGTACTGTTAATAGTGGTGTACGGTATGCTAGTTCAGACATAATGGTAACAGGTAACAGGTAAGTACAAATACACTGGGAAAAACACAAAAACTTACACTTCTCGTACAGTCGCCGCGATGAAACAATAATCAGTGATGACGAGAAACCCACTTGTTGAGAATTTATATGCAAAACGGCTCGTTTGGGCTGAGAAAACACTTTACATAGAAGAGCGAACAACGTTTCGACCTTCTTCGGTCATCGTCAGGTTCACAAAGAAAGAGGTAACTGACCGGAAGCTGACCACATGTTTGAAAGGGTTGTGTAACTGTGTGTCGAAATGTAGAGGGCGGTATTAGATGTTTGAATATATAATTTTATTTATTATTTTAATATAGGTATAAAGGCGTTCCTTTATATTGGTTTATTTTGGGTTTAAGTTGTTGTATAAGTAAGGCTTCTTTACTTTTACGTTTGTTTATGTTTGTTTCTTTATTTAGTATTTGAGTGTTTTCTATGGTTATGTTGTGTTTATTTGACTTGCAGTGTTCGAAAACGTGTGAAGGTGACTTTTATGTTCTTTGAATCTGGTTTCCATTTTTCTACTTGTTTCTCAATATAGAAGTCGTGGCAGTTATCACATTGTATTTTATAAATAATGTTGGTGTGGTGTTTGTCAGTGTAGTTTTTACATAGTATAGACTCAGTTTTGTGCGGGTTTTGAATAAATTTGGTATTAATGGAATGTCATATTTTGTTACCAATTTTGCCAAATGTTGGTTATTTGTTTGCTGATGTCGGGAATATATGGTATACAGCAGTATATGGTTTCGTGGTTTTTTGATTCGTGAGCTGTATTTACTTTAGTTGGTTGATTTTGCTTTCTGTCTAGGTGTGTGCGTATAATGTTTTCTACGGTTTGTGGAGGAAACTTATTGATGTTGGTGAAGTATTGTTTTATTTTGTCTAATTCATCGTTAATTTTATCTGGTGAGCATAGTTTTATGGCTGTGTTTATTTGGTTTCTTAGTATGTTGAGTATGTTGTGTATCAGTTCTGATACACAATTTCAAACAGAAATCCACCGAAAAATCACCCATACTGGACTATACATTCCTTGGGACTCAGCACATGAAACAAAACAAAAACTCAACATACTAAGAAACCAAATAAACACAGCCATAAAACTATGCTCACCAGATAAAATTAACGATGAATTAGACAAAATAAAACAATACTTCACCAACATCAATAAGTTTCCTCCACAAACCGTAGAAAACATTATACGCACACACCTAGACAGAAAGCAAAATCAACCAACTAAAGTAAATACAGCTCACGAATCAAAAAACCACGAAACCATATACTGCTGTATACCATATATTCCCGACATCAGCAAACAAATAACCAACATTTGGCAAAAATTAGTAACAAAATATGACATTCCAATTAATACCAAATTTATTCAAAAACCCGGCACAAAACTGAGGTCTATACTATGTAAAAACTACACTGACAAACACCACACCAACATTATTTATAAAATACAATGTGATAACTGCCACGACTTCTATATTGGAGAAACAAGTAGAAAAATGGAAACCAGATTCAAAGAACATAAAAAGTCACCTTCACACGTTTTCGAACACTGCAAGTCAAATAAACACAACATAACCATAGAAAACACTCAAATACTAAATAAAGAAACAAACATAAACAAACGTAAAATTAAAGAAGCCTTACTTATACAACAACTTAAACCCAAAATAAACCAATATAAAGGAACGCCTTTATACCTATATTAAAATAATAAATAAAATTATATATTCAAACATCTAATACCGCCCTCTACATTTCGACACACAGTTACACAACCCCTTTCAAACATGTGGTCAGCTTCCGGTCAGTTACCTCTTTCTTTGTGAACCTGACGATGACCGAAGAAGGTCGAAACGTTGTTCGCTCTTCTATGTAAAGTGTTTTCTCAGCCCAAACGAGCCGTTTTTGCATATAAATTTCTCAACAAGTGGGTTTCTCGTCATCACTGATTACACATTGTAATATTTTAAAGAGCTACACGTGAACCTTTTGTCGATGTTATTATCTGCCCGTTCTTTTAAACCGACTTAATAATGAAAATTTTTTTCACATTGCAGGCCATTTCACACAAATGGTGTGGCGCAGTAGCAAAGAGTTCGGTGTGGGCAAGGCTAGATCTCGCTGTGGAAAGATTATTGTTGTGGCGAACTATAAGCCAGCAGGAAATGTCACTGGAGAGTTCCAAGACAACGTGTTATCTCCACAGAAAGATGACTATCTGGAAATTTTGGACAATGGTTGATTCATGTGTACAAACATTAGATATTTAAAAAAGCTGTTGATTTCAGAATTGTAAAGAATGGTTGAGCACATGCTATAAAAAAAAATAGTTGAAGTGACGCCCTTAAATTTGAGACAGTTGCTGACTATAAGACGTCAAACATTTTTTAATCTAATGTCGAAGAAACCTCACACGAGTTAATAACAAAGGATGGAAAATAAGAGTAAAGCTGTTGGCTCTAAACAAGTTGGGCACATTTTCTTCAGAGTGATATTAAAGTATTTGGTATTCTCACAAGTTAGAACAAATGCTGAGATCTGGCATCAGGCAGTGATAGAGGTAATAACTTCAAGAATTTCACACACACACACAAAAATGTTAATGGCACAAAAGAAAATGGCTGCCACCATCAAGTCTACATCAAAGACTAATCAGTTGAGATACAGACACTAATAAAAATGGCTTCATAAAAACTTAGGACAACAATTAAACCAGTACAAAGTCTCTGACTTTTTTAGACCAGCTACAGCCTAGAGGACATAACATTAAAGTGTCTGAAGAATTTCAGTAACATTAGACTTTAGTAGAACTAGTATCTTAAGATCTTTGTACAACAGTTTTTGTAAGTGGCCAGTGTCTTAAGAAAACTGTATGATGATTGGTCAGTCACATTAGATAACAGATATGATATCCTAAAACTCATGGATGGACATCTTTTTAAAAATGGCGTACTGAAAATTTTGGAACAACGAATGATCTGAATATCAATATATTTGTGTTACTATCTAAAAATTAAACTTTGTTATATTGGTAGTAAGGAGTAAAGTTGATGGTTGGAATAGTAATAGTTAAAACTTGAGTACACAAATTATGTTTATCTCTTACGGATTGTATATTCTAAACACTTAATTGACTGTTGTCAAATTGTAATTAAAATAGATATATATTTTAGACAATTAAAAATACCTCATTATATTATTATATTATATATTATATTATTAAGAATGTGGATTTTCATGCCAAATTTAATATTTGTGCCAACTTTTAATAGTAATGTTTTAATGAAAAAAATGAAAAGATTAATTAATTTGTGTAATTATTCAAATGCAAGTTTTATTAACCAACTGATAGTGTTTCTAATACAAGGCTGTGAAGCTAAATAGATGGGGGAATGGTTTTATTTTTAACTACACCACAGCTAGACTAGGCAGGCATTACCTCTCACCATCAACTCTTGGGCTGCTCTTAAGAATGAATAATGGGATTGACCATCACATTATAACACCCCCACAGTTGAAAGGGAAAACACCTTTAGTGGGATGGAGATACAAACCCAAGAATCTTGAAAAACAAATCAATTTCCCCCTCACCACCTGGCCATGTTGGGCTGTAAAACCAGATGTTTAGATTTTAATGTCAACTTGTTAATGTACCACATGTCACAGAAACTAATTTTCAATAAATTTAACAAGAACAAATGCTATTTTATTTCACAAAATTTATGACTACTTAAAAAAACAACAACTTATTATCTGAGGGTTTGTTTGTTTTGAATTTTGTGCAAAGCTACACAAGGCCTATCTGCACTAGCTGTCCCTAATTTAGTAGTGAAAGACTAGAGGGAAGGCAACTAGTCATCACCAGCCACCACTAACTCTTGGGCTACTCTTTTACCAATGAATAGTGGGATTGACCATGGCATTATAACTACCCAATGGATGAAAGGGCGAGCACATTTGGTGTGGCAGAGATTTGAATTTGCAACCCTCAGATAATAAGTCAAGCATCCTAGCCACCTAGCTATGCTGGGCTATAACACGAATGTGAAGAGAAAACGGTTGGAAACTGATGTTCTAAGGGATTATTCACAGAAACAAAAGTTAAAAAAACATTGTAATGAAATATTTACTTAAATTTATTATTAAGTTCTATGTTCCTATGCAAATTATCTCCAAGCGAGACAGAAGTACATCTGAACACTTAAAATTCAGGTTTGATTCCTATGGTAGACACAGCAGATAGCCTAAAGTGAATTAGCTCTAAAATAAAGAAACCAACAAATCCATGTAAAGTGTCTTTTTGTTCAGTTCACTTTCAAATATCAACATTGTACAAGTCACAGCTCTACCAATGAAAACTATTTTAGGCCAAACTTAACCAAATTAAGATTAATAATTCACATATACATGTACATAACACTGTTAAAAATCCACCAGTTCTTGCATTGAAAACATTTATAACACAGGTAGCTAGAGATTATATTCCCCAGACATTTGTATAATATGATATATCTGCATCTTACTATTAACTTTTATTGGAGAAATATTTTAGATTGAGGTAAAAAATATCTATTATTTTACATGTTTTAGTAAGTTAAAAAAACTTAAAAAGTTTCATGTATTTGAACAAGTTATTTAACTTTGAATGTTAAAAGTTGATTCTCAAATAAAAAATCTTACAGTTTAAGAAATAATTAATTTCCAGAATAACTTATGGTGTTAATCACAGTGTTTTCCCCTACCTAAACGTCTATTACTAATTTTTTCCCCTCTTGTTTCGTATTTTTCTAAGGTAATTCATTCTAATGTGTACATTTCAAAGAAATTAAACACCACATAACTTGGTTGTTTCTTAATGTTTTGTTACAAAGAAACGTTAAATAGGTGTTCACGTATACGTAGAAAGAAAAAAAACAACTTAAAGTTAATTTACGGTAATATAAATAAAGAAATTCTTAAATTATCACAAGAAAAAATAGCTTTAAAAATAAAATTATTTATGGAAAGGAAAATAAATATATCAATAATTTGGAAAACTTATTTGATGTTAAAAAATACCTAAAGTAATTAGTTTATAATAACTATTTAAAATAATATAAATTAGTAAAACTTAAACACAATTTAGAAGACATCAGAACAAATAAATGGTTAAGATAGTTGTGTTTATTCTGCTGTTTATGTTTCAGACTCTAGAACTTTAATTGCATCTATCAATTAACATTCATTAGGTTTTTCATAAGTTACCACTGCTTACAAAATAAGAATATTTCTTTTTATTAGTTCTCACCATACAGGTATTTAAGGGCAATCTGCTTGCAGGGTGACAAGTGACTTTCTATTTTAACTATTTAAGTCATGAACATAAT
>NC_134827.1:109481722-109770645 GCF_004210375.1 Tachypleus tridentatus
CACCACTTCAAATTATGGACGACTAACACGAATAACCTCGAGTATCCTTGCGCGAAAATCCCGCAAAGAAACTAAGTTGTGAAATATCAAATGTATGTTGGAACAAATATTGTTCAGATATAATAATAATGTTATTTTAAACGAATTAAATGCGCGAGCGCACACAAACATGAGTTCAAATACCATACATTTCAAAAAAGTTTTTTTTTTTACTAACATGGCATATTATTTGACCCTCAACAACATAGCACTGCTTATGGACAAAGGGCCCTTTCTGCGACTTTTAACTTCAGGTCACACAAATAAAATTATTTAACTCAACAGCATCATAATTCTGACTACGAAGAACGGGTCACAACAGAAGCTCATTCTCTGTTCTAAATGAGTCATCGTCTGCTACCACGTTGTTTTTCTTTACATAAAGAAAACTAAAACAGATCAGTCGGACACAGCTCCACCTACGACACAAGGTTTGTTTGTTTGTTTTGGAATTTCGCACAAAGCTACTCGAAGGCTATCTGTGATAGCCGTCCCTAATTTAGCAGTGTAAGACTAGAGGAAAGACAGCTAGTCATCACCACCCACCGCCAACTCTTGGGCTACTCTTTTACCAACGAATAGTGGGATTGGCCGTCACATTATACACCCCCACGGTTGGGAGGGCGAGCATGTTTGGCGCGACGCGGGCGCGAACCCGCGACCCTCGGATTACGAGTCGCACGCCTTAACACGCTAGGCCATGCCGGGCCACAACACAAGGAAATCAAACTTTCCGGATTGTCTCGACCATCATAACATTATTGTTAAGAAATACAAACACGCTGACAACTGTCGCAGACTAGTCGTTTGTCAGACTTATCGGTTTATGACGCGACACTGAACAAAGAACATTAACAGAGATATTACTAATTTGCTGTGTTTCAAGAGAAATACGTAAAGTGCTCGAGTTCTTTTTTCCAAGTTTTTTTTAACTAGACATAAATTCATGTTGTTATTAGGTAAAAGCTTTCCAGATGCGATTTTCCAGCAAGTGAAACTTTTTAAGTTGTTTCCTACGACCTCTTGGGTTCAATTGTTTGAGAAGCACTTTCTGGGTAAATAGATAAGTTCAGTACTTTCACTTATAGTTGAAAAGTACTTTACGAGATAACGATGTTTAATACGGTTTGAATCAAATGGCCTCTTTGTTTTCTTGTACATTAAAGTGACTATTCGGTTAAACTTTTCCCTATTTCAACAAAAGTGAGCAAATAATCACGGGTTTTCCCCCATAACCCAAACGTAAAAAATAAATGTTTTTCCCGTTTTTTGACATCTGGGTATATTCTCAAGTTACCATTCCTTCACTTGAAATAAAGAAGTTGTTTAGATGAATAGATAGGGGGAGTTCGTTACTACCCTCCTACTTTAGTTTTGAGCTGCCCTTCTATATTGGGTAATATTTATATCAGGATATCGTAATAGTTGCTTCTGAGTATGTAGGTAGCAGGAGCTTAGGGCCGCTAGAGAAGAAAGCCATTGCTATAAAAGTTACTTTATAACTATCAAAAGGTGGCGCTGTTAACTTATTATCCACCACTCTTGTAATAAGTAGAAGCAATATCTTACTAGTCTAAAGTCTCAGAGATATAAAGAAAATTCCGACATCTTAGTTGACTGCGCGACAACCTGAACAAGACATATGAATACTGCTATTTTTAAGCTTTTAACTCCTGAGAAAAAATGGCTGACATCGTGAGACAGCTTACCACTTCATTCGTAAATAGTTCAGGTTAAATCGTTTCTAGTAACACAAGAAAGGAGTACTTGTCCAGAACTGATAAAACTGACAATTTTCCTTTATCACCACAAATCGTCTTCTGATAAAGGGCCCGGCCTGGCCAGATGGTTAAGGCACTCGACCCGTAAGTATGAGTGTCCCCAGTTCGAATCCTCGTCACACTCCAATTGTTCGACCTTTCAGCCATCACGCTTTAAGTTAAACAAAAAAGCACGACCTATGTAACTAAAGCTCCATACTTTATAGGACGCTTTAATTCCCTCTCACAGCTAAAGTGTTTCTTCATTAGATACTTTATAATGGGCTATCTGTATTAATTACAGGGATCGAACGCTAAGTTGTAGTGTTTTCAGCCTTCGACTTCACCACTGAACCGCCTTTCATGATTTAGCAAAACTGTCTCGTGGAAGATTGGTACAGTTTTCAAAATAACAATATTTCACATTGGAAAGTGGCCCGGCATGGCCAGGTGGCTAAGGCACTCGACTCATAATCTGAGGGTCACGGGCTCGAATCCCCATCACACCAAACATGCTCGCCCTTTCAGCCATAGGGGCATTATAATGTTACGGTAAATCCCACTATTCATTGGTAAAAGAGTAGCCCAAGATTTGGCGATGGGTGTTGATGACTAGCTGCCTTCCCTGTAGTCTTACACCGCTTAATTAGGGACTACTAGCGCAAATAACCACGTGTAGCTTCGCGCGAAATTCAAAACAAACAAAAAACGAACCTTCTTCCGATAAACGTTCATAAATAATAACAGTTTTTTCAATGTTTGGAAACGACACATCTTGTAGGAAGAGATATTATTCCGTTGTTTACAGTTTTCAGTCTACTAAAGGTATTTCATGATTAAATATCGATAACAAGGGATCCTGATACTAAGCAAAAGAAGAAAAACGCCTGGCGGTAACACAGTCAAATAGAAAATAATTATTCAACTTACCAAACGATGTATCAATTAGCAGATGTACCGCATTTTATAGAAAGGATTAAAACCCGTTTTTTTTCGTGTGAATTTGTTAGTTATAGAATATCTTTATCTTCAAAAGTCATAATGTCACGACTCTCAAGTTTGCATTGGTCGATAGTCCTTTAACTAGCATAGACATGCATTTCTATTGGCTGAAATCTCTTCAGTTTTGTATATTTAATTTTCATTGTTTGGAAAGCGCTTTAGTAGTTGTATACTTACTTTTAATTGGCCTGAAATCCCTTTACTAGTAAACACTTAACTTTTATAGGCTCTTCACTAGTGTGCACGTTAACACGTTTAGATACACGAGCAGTATTCTTTAAGTGAAACTTGTTTACTAATTTACCGGGGGCCCGGCGTGGCCAAGCGCGTTAAGATTGTAGGGGGGTGTTAGAGGTGGATGTTAGGTTATTAATTAGTATAGGTATAAAGGTGTTCCTTTATATTGGTTTATTTTGGACTTGAGTTGTTGTATAAGTAAGGCTTCTTTGATTTTACATTTGTTTATGTTTGTTTCTTTATTTAGTATTTGAGTGTTTTCTATGGTTATGTTGTGTTTATTTGACTTGCAGTGTTCGAAAACATGTGAAGGTGACTTTTTATGTTCTTTAAATCTGGTTTCCATTTTTCTACTTGTTTCTCCAATATAGAAGTCGTGGCAGTTATCACATTGTATTTTATAAATTATGTTGGTGTGGTGTTTGTCAGTGTAGTTTTTACATAGTATAGACCTCAGTTTTGTGCCTGGTTTTTGAATAAATTTGGTGTTTACTGGAATGTTGTGTTATAAGTTTTTCCAAATGGTTATTTTTTCACTGATATCAGGAACATATGGTGTACAGCGGTGTAAGGTTCTGTAGTTTGTTGTATCTTGGGATTTATTGTTGTTTGTTTGTTGTTGGTCTAGGTGTGTGTGTATAATGTTTTCTACGGTTTATGGAGGAAACTTATTGATGTTGATGAAGTATTGTTTTATTTTGTCTAATTCGTCGTTAATTTCATCAGGTAAACATAGTTTTATGGCTGTGTTTATTTGGTTTCTTAATATGTTAAGTTTTTGTATAATGTATAATCTAGTATGGATGATTTTTCAATGGCTAAAATATTTTCATTTAATAGGTTTCCTTGTAAAGTAGACCAACAGAGTAAAATTATATATTTACAGGGAATAAGTCGTTGTTTGAGAAGGAATTGAATTATTTTGGAATTTTAGCAACAAATACAGTTATAAGGAAAACTTTAATGAGAACCTTGATCAAGATGGCTGAAAAATCTTTTTTACGTCGTGGTTTGTAGGTCTGGTGATCGATTATTGGTCACCCATGTTTGTTATCCGTCTGTCCATTGTTCAACTACATCTAACGATCTGTTATAACAACGAGGGGTAGACTTAGAGGCTTACACGATAATAGAA
Source organism: Tachypleus tridentatus (assembly GCF_004210375.1). Classification (NCBI taxonomy): domain Eukaryota; kingdom Metazoa; phylum Arthropoda; class Merostomata; order Xiphosura; family Limulidae; genus Tachypleus; species Tachypleus tridentatus. The sequence continues at coordinate 109,485,896 of NC_134827.1, forward strand.
ACATCTGACGAGGCTAATAAGAAAGTTTCTCTAAAGGTTTTTGATCCTTTATGAAAAAGAAAATAATATTTTAAACTAAGGTCTAAGAACTTATGAAAGGTAAAAGTTAGAAATTCACCTTTTCTTAGTTACTTTTGAAGTTGACGCACGAGATGTTATAGTCAAAAAGACGAAACATTTCTTGTGTTACCCTAACCAGGTTTAAGACATGAGCTCAGCAACCACCACAACTGTTGGAGACAAGGATTATCAAATGGTATGAGGAAAATCTTATTTCTAATGTTACCCTAACTAGAGTCAGGTCATTAGTTAACAAAGGTCAACTCCTGTAAACAAGAATCATCAGATAATAAGAGAAATACTTTATTTCTAGTATTACCCTAAGTAGGGTCAGGTCGTGAGTTAACGAAGATCAACAAACACCGTAACTCCTGTAAATAATAATCATCCAGTGGTATGAGGAAAACATTATTTCTATTGTTACCCTAACGAGGGTTAGGTCAACAATCACCCGTTTCTGATGTGACAAAACAGCAACACATTTAACTAACGTGATTCAAACATGGATATTTCACAATAATAGGCGTCCTGAAAGCATTGTTTGTTTCTTTTGAATTTCGCGCAAAGCTACACGAGGGCTGTCTGTGCTAGCCATCCCTACTTCGGCAGTGTAAGACTAGAGGGAAGGCAGCTAGTCATCACCACCCACCGCCAACTCTTGGGCTACTCTTTTACCAATGAATGGAGTGAGATTGGCCGTAATATTATAACGCCCCCACGGCTGAAAGGGCATGCATGTCTCGTTGACGAGAATTCGAATACGCAAACCTCAGATTACGTGTCTAGCGCCCTGACCATCCGGTCATGTCAGGCCACAAAGCATTGTGATATTATTTCACAATTCGTGTTTCGTAGTGAGTTTTGACCTTTGTTAACAATAGAATGAACGCATGGAACCACATTGGATTATTTAAACATATTTTCATAAACTATTTACTTACCAACTTTGTTATCGATCCATGATCTCTCATTGGTTACAAGATATCTAAGAACATACGAGTCACATAAAAGGTACTTAAAATTTTTATAAATAGCTCACTTAAAAAAAATTAGTTATTTCATCTGTTTTATGTTACCTTCAAATTTTTAAGCTAAGTTTTATAAAATAAAAACTCGAGATAAATCAATTAGTGGACTGTACAGGAACAAACTGAACCCATTACCAGAAGTACGACAGGACATAGTGGTTATTTCTCGCAATCTGGGGGTTGCGAGCTCGAATCTCGCCCTTTCAACCGTGGGTGTGTTATAAAGTGACAATCCATTCCACTATTCGTTGGTAAAGGAGTAGCCCAAGAGTTTGCAGTTGGTGGTGATGACTAGCTGCCTTCTCTCTAATCTACCACTGCTAAATTAGGGATGATTAACGCAGATAGCCCTTGTGTAAGTTTGTGTGAAATTTAAGACAGATAAAAGAACTCGTAATCAGATCAACTTTTAGTTTCGCTTTAAGTGTGTGTGTGTTTTTCTCAGAGCTGTGTCCACCGAGGGGATTCGAACCTTTGACTTAAGCGTTGTAAATCCCTAAGACTTAGCACTATCCCAGCGGGGGACTCTTAAGTGGATAGCGTGCTCTAATCAGAAGTTAAAATAAAGTCTTTCTAAACATTCAATACATTTACCCCCCACAAAAATGTTCTTCCTTTCATATCGCCCCCAGTGGTACCGTGGTATGTCTGCGGACTCATATCGCTAAAAACCGTGTTTTGATACCTGTGATGGGCAGAGCACAAACAGCCCACTGTGTAGCTTTGTGATTAATTCTAAACAAAGAAATACAATCCTTTCATATCGCCCCCAGTGGTACCGTGGTATGTCTGCGGACTCATATCGCTAAAAACCGTGTTTTGATACGTGTGATGGGAAGAGCACAAACAGCCCACTGTGTAGCTTTGTGATTAATTCTAAACAAAGAAATACAATCCTTTCATGTCGCGTGTGCGACATTTATTGCTCTCTGCTAGAGTGAAATGTACGGATATGTTTTCTTCAAGAAATACATTCATTAAGATCATGTCAAAGTAAAAGGTAAATGAAAGGATATATTTGTAACCCGTGATGAAAGAAACAACAGGATAGACGACAATGAACAATGACACTGATAGAGAGGTTGTCCATCAAAAGGGTCGTGATTACGAGAAACCCCCTTGAAGTAAACATGTACCTCACCACGACTGGTCTGGGTATTAACACTTTTACTGATAAAGCAGAGAACAACGTTTCCACCTTCTTAGGTCACCTTCAGGTTAACAAAGAGGATTGTGGCTTTATTTTTGAATTTCGCCCAAAGCTCCACGAGGGCTGACTGCGCTAACCGTCACTAATTTAGCAGTGTAAGACTAGAGGGAAGGCAGCTAGTCATCACCACCCACCGCCAACTCTTGGGATACTTTTTATCTGGGAAAGGTTAGGCCTAACTAAACTACAGCAGAAAAACGTAGTGTTAATTTATTTCTTTACAGAATATAGGCTTAACTAATGTTAGGCCTAAGATAAGTGAACTTGTACAGGTTTCAGTGTCTGCGATTACAATTATTTAGTACTATTCCATAAATCCTGTATTTAAAAAAACTGTTGCCGTTACGATACTAAATTGACTGCAGATGTTTTATGGGTCTAAACTAGTAATAATATGAAACAAAGTATGACAGAATGTCTCACGAACGACATGGACTTCGTCTGTGAAAGATAAATAGAAAACTGACAAACGGAACGTAACACGAGCTGTTATAACGTCAGTGTAATTGGCAAAGCTACTATAAAAGTTTACCATTAAAAACATTTAGCACTGAATTCTCCGATTATTCAAATTGGTCACATCATACGATTCGTAAGAGATTTGATATAATTTTAGTACTTCCAACAGTTCTTAAAAAAAAAAAAAAGATATAACTTGCTGGGAAATAAAGAATTAGAGATGATTCGGGGAACTCATCTGAATATTGAATAGGATAATTGGATTGCTTTGCATCTTTGACATTCTGAAGAAAGAAAATAAAAGACAGGCTATTTCTACGACAGTCTTCAATGAAAATTATGTAAATATCAGCGTGAAGTCTGACTTAAAGAACTGGAATTATGAGACTAGGAAATTTAACAAGTATTTCAAATTCTGAACAACTCTACATGAAATATTTTATTTGAAAGATTGGGCCCACAGATCCGAAAATTGTTGAAGGCTGAATGATGAATTACATATAAATATCATAATTTATTTTCTATAATATTAAATTATGAAGCATAACAAATATTTTTGGTCATGTTTACCAGCCCCTAACCTCTGATTGTCTGTATAATAAGGTTAAAATAAAAAAAAAGGATTTGGTAACATTGAAATGATTCACCAATTCAGAAATTAAATATTTAGGGAACATGTCGACTAATTCATCATTGTGAGTGCCTTTTTAACCCTTGTTTATTTAAATGACTTTTAGTCTTTGTGGGTGGACAAGGGCGTAGTCTATTGGTTAGTTTGCCCTGGCTATGAATTCGTGGCGTTATGATGTCTAACTTGTCGTTTGAAAAACGGGGTTTCACATTTTGGAGTTTTGGAGCCATGGATGCATTACAAGAGTGACAGTTAAATCCCAATATTAGGTCATACAACAGAAATTCAGCAGATGGTGACAAGTCCTATAGTCTATCAGGTCAAAATTAGGTATGACTCTGAGCAACTTATGTAGTTTTTCACTAAACATTTTAAAATTTATTACAAAAATACAAAAAACTTAAATGATAGCGTTCATTTATAACAACTGTGATTCTAGGCGTCTATAGTAACAATATAAATATAATTAACCAAATGTTACAGAAACTTGTTTTAAAAAATCTCCCCAATTGCGAATCGAAATTCCTAAGAAGTGAAGCCTTCACTTAGGGCCGCGCTCTGTCTTATGATATATACATATATATATATGTTTCTTTACAAGCTGTTGGCATGATGAAGATTCAAAGCGAAGCTCGAGACGTTGTGTCGTACATTAGTAACAATAACGGTATGAACCGTCCGGTGGTGAGGGCGCTCGATTCGCAATCTGAGGACTGCGGGTTCGAATCTTCATGCCACCAAACATGCTCGCCCTTTTAGCCGTGGAGTCGTTATAATTCGACGGTCAATCCCACTGTTCATTAGTAAAAGAGTAATCCAAGAGTTGGCGGTGTGTGGTAATGACTAGATGCATTTCCTCTAGTCGCCCCCAACTGACAACACAGCGAAGTGTCTGTGGACTTACACCGTTAAAAACCGGGTTTCGATACCATGGTTGGCAGAAGACGTATAATCCGTTGTGTAGTGTTGTGCTTAATTCCAAATAAACAAACACAATTCACACTAGTCTCTCACTGCTAAAGTAGGAACGGTTAGCGCAGATGGCTGTCGTGTAGCTTTGCGCGAATTTCGAAACAACCAAACTAAGAAATGTCCTTAGACAAACTCAGTCGAAACTCCGGCCAAGATCGAGACGGTTTCTATGAGTAGAAATCTAATAAATTTTAAATGTCTGAATGCAAGTACAATTTAATCAGACTGTGGTGGAGGTTGACACTTTACGACACTGGGGGCCGCTGGTTTCGTATTTACTCATCAGTTTTATTCACAACAAGAGATGAGTTCCCTTTGGTCATCGTTACGTTGTCCCCCAAGACACAAAATAATTAACCCTCATTCTAGAACAGGCTGCAGGGTTTCATTAATTATATAAGGACGAGTTTTCAGAGGATTAAACTGGTGCAGGCTTCATGGTGTCGTTAAATGTATTCTAAATGACTCTCTTCTGCAACTGTGGTAAGAAATTGATTAGGGTAATCAATGAACTGGTCGTTTTCCTCTCGTTCACTCAGGAACCGAAAGTCTAGGAAACGGCTTTTTAACGACTGTTATTAGAATATAACAATAACATATAACCATGACAATATTCTACCAAATAAAAGTAATTCACTCAGATGTCACCTACAGTTCCTTTTCCTTTTGATAAATGGTAAAGACACATAGATAGTGCGTAGAATGATTCCAAGTTTAGAAAATAACGTTTATATTTAACAATTATTGTATTTTTTGGTTCGATTGTTCATCTCGAAAGAAAAATAAGAAATCAATTTTTTTTTAAAAAAATAGGAAGTAGGCTACCTACCTTTGTCCGGATTCTAGCTCCATTTATCCAGCTTTCTCAGTTTAGCAGATTGCCCAATGTGGCTCTGCTATAAAAAACAATAACACAGACTTAACTTCATCGCAGGAAAAACGTATGAATAGTTTCAGCTTATAATTTCGTTTTCTTTTTATCTTCACATCAAGGACGGGCCCCGACATGGCCAGGTGGGTTAAGGTGTGCGACTCGTAATCTGAGGGTCGCGGATTTGGATCCCCATCGCACCAAACATGCTCGCCCTTTCAGCCGTGGGGGCGTTATAATGTGCGGTCAATCCCACTATTCGTTGGTAAAAGAGTTGGCGGTGGGTGGTGATGACTAGCTGCCTTCCCTCTAGTCTTACACTGCTAAATTAGTGACGGCTAGCACAGATAGCCCTCGAGTAGCTATGTGCGAAATTCAAAAACAAACAAACAATCACTAAACATCATCACTTTGTTTGTGAACCATGAAAGACATCACAGATGTAAAACGTAATACAATAATCCTGCCGCCATCTTTATAATAAGAAGGATGAAAACTAGGAGCGTCTGGACTAAGCAGTGACAGTGGTTAACAACACAGTTTAAACACGTTGTTAACCACTGACAGTGGAGATGAACCATCAGTGGACAGCCTATTATAGAATTACCAGTGATAAATCTCGACAGTGATAAAACCTCTTATAGCAATTTTACAAAACGAAAGGTCGGTTTCGTTTTGGATTACCATTGTCTTACAGTAGCAACGTAAACGGAAAATGGAGTTTGTCCAAAAATCGCGATTCATGTGTATAACGAAGACTTAGGAATGATATACTTTTTTAGCCAATGAAACGAATAAATGCAATTGGTATGAAATTATGTCGGTAACTGATAAGTTCGTTTGTTGTTGTTGTTGTTGTTTTTAATTTCGCGCAAAGCTACACGAGGGCTATCTGCGCTAGCAGTCCCTAATTTAACAGTGTAAAACTAGAGGGAAGGCAGCTAGTCATCACCACCCACTGGAAACTCTTGGGCTACTCTTTTACCAACGAATAGTGGAATTGACCGTCACTTTATAACGCTCCATGGCTGAAAGGGCGAGCATGTTTGGTGTAACGGGGATTCGAACCCTCGACCCTCAGATTACGAGTCGAGCGCCATACCCACCTGGCCATGTCAGGCCCGGACACAGATTCATGTTATCTCATGAAAAAGTTACAGATATTCAGATGGTTATAAGAACTATAGATACACATAATTAGATGGTATATCCCCAAAGATCCTGGCAGCTATGAACACAGACATTTTCCATTACGAGTTAACAATAATAACAGAGTGTGACACTGGAGAAATGTTTACGTTTTATTAAACCTAATTGTGAATGTTTCGGTTTTGTTTGTATCCAATCACGATAAATATTTATGTATCTAGCGTATTTAATTTGAACAATCTTCAAAGCGCCACCTAGTTTGAAATACAGTTTATATATTTGGTGTTATTGGTTTATATCGCATTCACAGGTTCAACACTGCTATTCAGTTAACATGTCTTCTAGTGTTGGATGGATGTACAGGAGACAGTCGGCCTGGGGTATGTGTAGTAACCATGGTAACACTTTTGACCAATCACGAACAAGAATAAAAAGAAAGGTAATTCTAAACTGATGTTTGACTTGAATTTATTATTTGTATAAATGTACGTACAGACATATATCTCACTGCTCGTTTTTTTTAAATCTTGTGCAAAGCTATTTGAGTGCTATTTGCTCCAACCGTTCCTAATTTTGAAGTGATAGACATAGTGAAGACAGATATTCAACACCACCAACCGCCAATTTTTGGACTACCCTTTACTAACGAATAGTTGGACTGATCGTCACTTATAACGCCCTCGCGGTTAAAAGGACGAATATGTGCGCGAACAGGATTCGGAGCAACAACTCTTAAATTTCGAGTAGAGTACCCTAACCACCGGCCGTATAAACGTAATGTTTTCGTGATTTGATCACATTAATCTTAGTTTATTTGAACGAAGTTAATATTCCTAAATCCTTAAATTCCTGGTTGATAACGCGCAGCGGAATCCTCGCACGTTGAACCTAACACTGATCATGAAAGTGTTCTGAATGAGACAAATATCGCTCCTTTTTGTAGCCTTTTCACTAGACATCGAGTAAAAAACGAAGTAGGTGGAGGTTGAATAACTTCTAGGAAAAAGTCTCGTAACCTCATTACGTTCTTATATCATATATTGACACTTCAAGTCATGCTCTACACGACAGCCATGCATTCTGACATTAGTCTTGCAGTATATTTTTATTACAAAAGACTCTGTTGTACAGCTGTCTTTGTCAAAGCACACTCCTCCTCCCTGTATACTTTCCATAAGTCATTTAGTGAACAAAGACGACGGTTTTCCATATCTCGGTTCAGTTTCTATCTACCTGAGGTTTGTGACAGTTGAACGAATATTTCGTGGAAGCAAGTTGTGAACATGTGACTTGTGTCCATTTCACAGATGGATATTCTTATTCATTATGTTGTGAACTACTATCTAGAACACGTGGAGGACATTTTCTACTGACCTATGTATTTGTAGATTCTCTTCTGTTGCAAGACGCTGTACTTTGGTTACCACGATTGAGACACAATTTGTTACAGGTCTCTTTCCAGGTGGGCCTGGTGCACAAAGTTGATTCATATTCTTTTGCTTTCTAAATCCATCGAGTGTAAAGGATGTCTCCGCCTGGAAACTTGTAAGTCTCCGATATGAACACATCTTTATGATTTATATATTTTAAATGACCCAGGAACTTTAGTCATGTTTTGTACCTTACAGTAGTACACAACAGTACAATAATACACACCATGTTATGTACCACACAATAGTACACGTCATGTTTTGTACCACACAATAGTACACGTCATGTTTTGTACCACACAATAGTACACGTCATGTTTTGTACCACACAATAGTACACGTCATGTTTTGTACCACACAATAGTACACGTCATGTTTTGTACCACACAATAGTACACGTCATGTACAGCTCACGTCACTTAATTTTCTTAGCTCATATAAAGCCATCAGCCTATTTTCATATTTTGCCTGTGGTGGTACTTTCGACGGTAATATGAAATCTTGAGTTTCAAAGAAACATGAACTTCTTTCCATAATCAACTCGTACCTTTTATCTCAGCGCTTAAAAAGATCTTCCTTAAAGATGTAGAACCTCACCCAAGAGATTATGCTGTTTTCAGACAAGTTTCGTCACAGCACGCGATGTAATTTTTTATAGCTCCTGACGTCACGAATTGCGTAGCTCTCCTTAAACTGATGTCACATAAATATCTGATATCACTGTTCTCTTATTGACGTATGCACCACTAGTTTATTTAGGCAAAAGTTTGAAACACTTTGAAATATTTCAATTTTTAAAGTAACTTCCTGTCGTTCTGATTACAAATGATTTTAGTGGAATTTGACGGCTTATAGCATTAAACATCGGATTTATAACTACGGCAAGCAAACAGAAGACAGGCAGTTGAGTAGCGTTTCGCATAACAAAAAAGTATACCAAAGTTATTTTATACAGACTGGAGTACCCGTTCACATGGATGGAAGTTATGTAAACAAAAAAGTATACCAAAGTTATTTTATACAGACTGGAGTACCCGTTCACATGGACGGAAGTTATGTAAACAAAAAAGTATACCTAAGTTATTTCATACAGACTGGAGTACCCGTTCACATGGACGGAAGTTATGTAAACAAAAAAGTATACCAAAGTTATTTCATACAGACTGGAATACCCGTTCACATGGACGGAAGTTATGTAAACAAAAAAGTATAACAAAGTTATTTCATACAGACTGGAGTACCCGTTCACAAGGACGGATGTTATGTAAACAAAAAAGTATACCAAAGTTATTTCATACAGACTGGAGTACCCGTTCACATGGACGGAAGTTATGTAAACAAAAAAGTATACCAAAGTTATTTCATACAGACTGAAGTACCCGTTCACATGGACGAAAGTTATGTAACGAAAAAAGTATACCTAAGTTATTTCATACAGACTGGAGTACCCGTTCACATGGACGGAAGTTATGTAAACAAAAAAGTATACCAAAGTTATTTCATACAGACTGGAATACCCGTTCACATGGACGGAAGTTATGTAAACAAAAAAGTATACCAAAGTTATTTCATACAGACTGGAGTACCCGTTCACAAGGACGGATGTTATGTAAACAAAAAAGTATACCAAAGTTATTTCATACAGACTGGAGTACCCGTTCACATGGACGGAAGTTATGTAAACAAAATGTATACCAGTTATTTCATACAGACTGGAGTACCCGTTCACATGGACGGAAGTTATGTAAACAAAATGTATACCAAAGTTATTTCATACAGACTGGAGTACCCGTTCACATGGACGGAAGTTATGTAAACAAAAAAGTATACCAAAGTTATTTCATACAGACTGAAGTACCCGTTCACATGGACGGAAGTTATGTAAAGAAAAAAGTATACCAAAGTTATTTCATACAGACTGGAGTACCCGTTCACATGGACGGAAGTTATGTAAACAAGAAAGTATACCAAAGTTATTTCATACAGATTGGAGTACCCGTTCACATGGACGGAAGTTATGTAAACAAAAAAGTATACCAAAGTTATTTCATACAGACTGGAGTACCCGTTCACATGGACGGAAGTTATGTAAACAAAAAAGTATACCTAAGTTATTTCATACAGACTGGAGTACCCGTTCACATGGACGGAAGTTATGTAAACAAAATGTATACCAAAGTTATTTCATACAGACTGGAGTACCCGTTCACATGGACGGAAGTTATGTAAACAAAATGTATACCAAAGTTATTTCATACAGACTGGAGTACCCGTTCACATGGACGGAAGTTATGTAAACAAAATGTATACCAAAGTTATTTCATACAGACTGGAGTACCCGTTCACATGGACGGAAGTTATGTAAACAAAAAAGTACACCAAAATTATTTCATACAGACTGGAGTACCCGATCACATGGACGGAAGTTGTGTAAGCAAAAAAGTAAACCAAAGTTATTTCATACAGACTGGAGTACCCGTTCACATGGACGGAAGTTATGTAAACAAAATGTATACCAAAGTTATTTCATACAGACTGGAGTACCCGTTCACATGGACGGAAGTTATGTAAACAAAAAAGTATACCAAAGTTATTTCATACAGACTGGAGTACCCGTTCACATGGACGGAAGTTATGTGAACAAAAAAGTATACCAAAGTTATTTCATACAGACTGGAGTACCCGTTCAAATGGACGGAAGTTATGTAAACAAAAAAGTATACCAAAGTTATTTCATACAGACTGGAGTACCCGTTCACATGGACGGAAGTTATGTAAACAAAAAAGTACACCAAAGTTATTTCATACAGACTGGAGTACCCGTTCACATGGACGGAAGTTATGTAAGCAAAAAAGTAAACCAAAGTTATTTCATACAGACTGGAGTACCCGTTCACATGGACGGAAGTTATGTAAACAAAAAAGTATACCAAAGTTATTTTATACAGACTGGAGTACCCGTTCACATGGACGGAAGTTATGTAAACAAAACGTATACCAAAGTTATTTCATACAGACTGGAGTACCCGTTCACATGGACGGAAGTTATGTAAACAAAATGTATACCAAAGTTATTTCATACAGACTGGAGAACCCGTTAACATGGACGGAAGTTATGTAAACAAAAAAAGTGTACCAAAGGTATTTCATACAGACTGGAGTACCCGTTCACATGGACGGAAGTTATGTAAACAAAAAAGTATACCAAAGTTATTTCATTCAGACTGGAGTACCCGTTCACATGGACGGAAGTTATGTAAACAAGAAAGTATACCAAAGTTATTTCATACAGACTGGAGTACCCGTTCACATGGACGGAAGTTATGTAAGCAAAAAAGTATACCTAAGTTATTTCATACAGACTGGAGTACCCGTTCACATGGACGGAAGTTATGTAAACAAGAAAGTATACCTAAGTTATTTCATACAGACTGGAGTACCCGTTCACATGGACGGAAGTTATGTAAACAAAATGTATACCAAAGTTATTTCATACAGACTGGAGTACCCGTTCACATGGACGGAAGTTATGTAAACAAAAAAAGTATACCAAAGTTATTTCATACAGACTGGAGTACCCGTTCACATGGACGGAAGTGATGTAAGCAAAAAAGTAAACCAAAGTTATTTCATACAGACTGAAGTACCCGTTCACATGGACGGAAGTTATGTAAACAAAATGTATACCAAAGTTATTTCATACAGACTGGAGTACCCGTTCACATGGACGGAAGTTATGTAACCAAAAAAGTATACGTAAGTTATTTCATACAGACTGGAGTACCAGTTCACACGGACGGAAGTTATGTAAACAAAAAAGTGTACCTAAGTTATTTCATACAGACTGGAGTACCCGTTCACATGGACGGAAGTTATGTAAACAAGACAGTATACCTAAGTTATTTCATACAGACTGGAGTACCCGTTCACATGGACGGAAGTTATGTAAACAAAATGTATACCAAAGTTATTTCATACAGACTGGAGTACCCGTTCACATGGACGGAAGTTATGTAAATTAATGGCCAATTAATGAAAGGTTATCTTAAGATTTGAAAAGTTCCTTTTCATTATATTATATTTAAGTAGATAACACACAACAAACAGTACTGTTATATTTATATAGATAACACACAACAAACAGTACTGTTATATTTATACAGATAACACACAAGAGACAGTAGTATTATATTTATACAGATAACACACAAGAGACAGTACTGTTATATTTATACACATAACACACAAGAGACAGTACTGTTATATTTATACAGATAACACACAAGAGACAGTAGTATTATATTTATACAGATAACACACAAGAGACAGTACTGTTATATTTATACACATAACACACAACAGACAGTACTATTATATTTATACAGATAACACACAACAGACAGTACTGTTATATTTATACAGATAACACACAAGAGACAGTACTGTTATATTTATACAGATAACACACAACAGACAGTACTATTATATTTATACAGATAACACACAGTACTATTATATTTATATAAATAACACACAAGAGACTACTGTTAAATTTATACAGATAACACACAAGAGACAGTACTATTATATTTATACAGATAACACACAACAGACAGTACTGTTATATTTATACACATAACACACAAGAGACAGTACTGTTATATTTATACAGATAACACACAACAGACAGTACTATTATATTTATACAGATAACACACAGTACTATTATATTTATATAGATAACACACAAGAGACTACTGTTAAATTTATACAGATAACACACAACAAACAGTACTGTTATATTTATACAGATTACACACAAGAGACAGTACTATTATATTTATATAGATAACACACAAGAGACAGTACTCTTATATTTATACAGATAACACACAACAAACAGTACTATTATATCTATACAGATAACACACAACAGACAGTACTATTATATTTATACAGATAACACACAAGAGACAGTACTATTATATCTATACAGATAACACACAAGAGACAGTACTGTTATATTTATACACATAACACACAAGAGACAGTACTGTTATATTTATACAGATAACACACAAGATACAGTACTGTTATATTTATATAGATAACACACAACAGACAGTACTGTTATATTTATACAGATAACACACAACAGACAGTAGTATTATATTTATATAGATAACACACAAGAGACAGTACTGTTATATTTATACAGATAACACACAACAGACAAAACTATTATATTTATATAGATAACACACAACAGACAGTACTGTTATATTTATACAGATAACACACAACAGACAGTAATATTATATTTATATAGATAACACACAACAAACAGTACTATTATATTTATACAGATAACACACAACATACAGTACTATTATATTTATAGAGATAACACACAAGAGACAGTACTGTTATATTTATACACATAACACACAAGAGACAGTACTGTTATATTTATACAGATAACACACAAGATACAGTACTGTTATATTTATATAGATAACACACAACAGACAGTACTGTTATATTTATACAGATAACACACAACAGACAGTAGTATTATATTTATATAGATAACACACAAGAGACAGTACTGTTATATTTATACAGATAACACACAACAGACAAAACTATTATATTTATACAGATAACACACAACAGACAGTAATATTATATTTATATAGATAACACACAACAAACAGTACTATTATATTTATACAGATAACACACAACATACAGTACTATTATATTTATACAGATAACACACAACAAACCGTACTGTTATATTTATATAGATTACATACAACAGACAGTACTATTATATGTATATACACAATATACTATCGTCAATACTGTTGTATTTATATGGAATGTGTTGTCTATTTCTAGCCCTTAACTGACGACGTAACTTTGCTTCTCCGTTAACGACATAAAGAAAATCCCAAACTTCAATAGTGAATTTAATAAGTGCCCAGTGTGATAAACGTATACAGTGGATAATCAGAAATAACAATCCCAGATATATCTGCTTTATTGTAAAAGGTAAATTTACACAATGGGCCATTGTGTTGTGCTTTCCGCGTGCATCGAAACCCGATTTTTGGCGTTAAACCTTACAGCTAAATAGGTGGGGTATTTAAGATATTAAGATAAATTTAAATGTTATTAGAAAACGTAAGTTTAGTCAAAGTAACCTTCGTAAACAACTCAGTCGTTTGTGGCAGCAGAGAAAACATTCGCAGAAACTGTCAGATTAAACATCCAAACTAAGCCCTAGTCGTCAACGGAAAAACTGTCTTCTACACAGGAACATCTGTCATTCCCTACTCTTGTTTTCTTTCGTAAGTAACTTCAGAAATCTTTATTTTTAAGACTAAAATCAAACAATTTGTCTTTTTACTTAACGGTAGTAAGTCGTCTGAAAATACTTCTGTTGTTACATAAGCTCTGATTCGTTACGTTTGTGGAACGTGGCTCGTTTCCTTGGCAACTTTATTAAACACTGAAACCCTCTCGAAATTCCAATAACGTCTCTATTCTCAAACAGATAAATATTTTGTTTTTCTACCAGTCATCACCACAACGCTATTCTATTCGTTTGACATCAGATACAAGAAGTTTAGGCTTGTGTAAAACAACACTGTTCTACAAGTATTTCAGGCCTGTCTAAGATAACTCTTATATGTGTTTGACATCAGATACAAGAAGTTTAAGCATGTGTAAAACAACACTGTTCTACAAGTATTTCAGGCCTGTCTAAGATAACTCTTATATGTGTTTGACATCAGATACAAGAAGTTTAGGCTTGTGTAAAGCAACACTGTTCTACAAGTATTTCAGGCCTGTCTAAGATAACTCTTATATGTGTTTGACTTGAGATACAAGAAGTTTAGGCTTGTGTAAAACAACACTGTTCTACAAGTATTTCAGGCCTGTCTAAGATAACTCTTATATGTGTTTGACATCAGATACAAGAAGTTTAGGCTTGTGTAAAACAACACTGTTCTACAAGTATTTCAGGCCTGTCTAAGATAACTCTTCTATGTGTTTGACATCAGATACAAGAAGTTTAAGCATGTGTAAAACAACACTGTTCTACAAGTATTTCAGGCCTGTCTAAGATAACTCTTATATGTGTTTGACATCAGATACAAGAAGTTTAGGCTTGTGTAAAACAACACTGTTCTACAAGTATTTCAGGCCTGTCTAAGATAACTCTTATATGTGTTTGACTTGAGATACAAGAAGTTTAGGCTTGTGTAAAACAACACTGTTCTACAAGTATTTCAGGCCTGTCTAAGATAACTCTTCTATGTGTTTGACTTGAGATACAAGAAGTTTAGGCTTGTGTAAAACAACACTGTTCTACAAGTATTTCAGGCCTGTCTAAGATAACTCTTATATGTGTTTGACATCAGATACAAGGAGCATTACCAGAAGTATACTTACAATTTACAGAACACACATGACACTAGTCGTAGAATACTTCTGTATAGCATGGATACATGTATGAAAAAGACACATAATACAGCAAATACGAAATTATATTTCAACGAAAGCATATAGAAACCCACGATCAACAAACTTAGAATTTCGACACAGCTCCTCAACTTGTCAACTCTGTCAGACAGACTCCTGCATAACTAGCTTCAATATTCTAATGAAAATATTAATAAAAATAAATTGATGAGCAAACTAGACAGTTACATAATACATGATGAAATAAGAAACTTACAGACCAAACAGTTGTAAGCTGACCATAAGATATGATGAAATAAGAAACTTACAGACCAAACAGTTGTAAGCTGACCATAAGATATGATGAAATAAGAAACTTACAGACCAAACAGTTGTAAGCTGACCATGATACATGATGAAATAAGAAACTTACAGACCAAACACTTGTAAGCTGACCATGATACATGATGAAATAAGAAACTTACAGACCAAACAGTTGTAAGCTGACCATCATACATGATGAAATAAGAAACTTACAGACCAAACAGTTGTAAGCTGACCATAATACATGATGAAATAAGAAACTTACAGACCAAACAGTTGTAAGCTGACCATGATACATGATGAAATAAGAAACTTACAGACCAAACAGTTGTAAGCTGACCATGATACATGATGAAATAAGAAACTTACAGACCAAACAGTTGTAAGTTAGACCATGATACATGATGAATGTGAAACACAGACCAAACAGTTGTAAGCTGACCATGATACATGATGAAATAAGAAACTTACAGACCAAACAGTTGTAAGCTGACCATGATACATGATGAAATAAGAAACTTACAGACCAAACAGTTGTAAGCTGACCATGATACATGATGAATAAGAAACTTACAGACCAAACAGTTGTAAGCTGACCATGATACATGATGAAATAAGAAACTTACAGACCAAACAGTTGTAAGCTGACCATGATACATGATGAAATAAGAAACTTACAGACCAAACAGTTGTAAGCTGACCATGATACATGATGAAATAAGAAACTTACAGACCAAACAGTTGTAAGCTGACCATGATACATGATGAAATAAGAAACTTACATTGTAAGCTGACCATGATACATGATGAAATAAGAAACTTACAGACCAAACAGTTGTAAGCTGACCATGATACATGATGAAATAAGAAACTTACAGACCAAACAGTTGTAAGCTGACCATGATACATGATGAAATAAGAAACTTACAGACCAAACAGTTGTAAGCTGACCATGATACATGATGAAATAAGAAACATTACAGACCAAACAGTTGTAAGCTGACCATGATACATGATGAAATAAGAAACTTACAGACCAAACAGTTGTAAGCTGACCATGATACATGATGAAATAAGAAACTTACAGACCAAACAGTTGTAAGCTGACCATGATACATGATGAAATAAGAAACTTACAGACCAAACAGTTGTAAGCTGACCATGATACATGATGAAATAAGAAACTTACAGACCAAACAGTTGTAAGCTGACCATGATACATGATGAAATAAGAAACTTACAGACCAAACAGTTGTAAGCTGACCATGATACATGATGAAATAAGAAACTTACAGACCAAACAGTTGTAAGCTGACCATGATACATGATGAAATAAGAAACTTACAGACCAAACAGTTGTAAGCTGACCATGATACATGATGAAATAAGAAACTTACAGACCAAACAGTTGTAAGCTGACCATGATACATGATGAAATAAGAAACTTACAGACCAAACAGTTGTAAGCTGACCATGATACATGATGAAATAAGAAACTTACAGACCAAACAGTTGTAAGCTGACCATGATACATGATGAAATAAGAAACTTACAGACCAAACAGTTGTAAGCTGACCATGATACATGATGAAATAAGAAACTTACAGACCAAACAGTTGTAAGCTGACCATGATACATGATGAAATAAGAAACTTACAGACCAAACAGTTGTAAGCTGACCATGATACATGATGAAATAAGAAACTTACAGACCAAACAGTTGTAAGCTGACCATGATACATGATGAAATAAGAAACTTACAGACCAAACAGTTGTAATACCATGATACATGATGAAATAAGAAACTTACAGACCAAACAGTTGTAAGCTGACCATGATACATGATGAAATAAGAAACTTACAGACCAAACAGTTGTAAGCTGACCATGATACATGATGAAATAAGAAACTTACAGACCAAACAGTTGTAAGCTGACCATGATACATGATGAAATAAGAAACTTACAGACCAAACAGTTGTAAGCTGACCATGATACATGATGAAATAAGAAACTTACAGACCAAACAGTTGTAAGTTAACCATGATACATGATGAATGTGGAAACTTACAGACCAAACAGTTGTAAGCTGACCATGATACATGATGAATGTGGAAACTTACAGACCAAACAGTTGTAAGCTGACCATGATACATGATGAAATAAGAAACTTACAGACCAAACAGTTGTAAGCTGACCATGATACATGATGAAATAAGAAACTTACAGACCAAACAGTTGTAAGCTGACCATGATACATGATGAAATAAGAAACTTACAGACCAAACAGTTGTAAGCTGACCATGATACATGATGAAATAAGAAACTTACAGACCAAACAGTTGTAAGCTGACCATGATACATGATGAAATAAGAAACTTACAGACCAAACAGTTGTAAGCTGACCATGATACATGATGAAATAAGAAACTTACAGACCAAACAGTTGTAAGCTGACCATGATACATGATGAAATAAGAAACTTACAGACCAAACAGTTGTAAGCTGACCATGATACATGATGAAATAAGAAACTTACAGACCAAACAGTTGTAAGCTGACCATGATACATGATGAAATAAGAAACTTACAGACCAAACAGTTGTAAGCTGACCATGATACATGATGAAATAAGAAACTTACAGACCAAACAGTTGTAAGCTGACCATAATACATGATGAAATAAGAAACTTACAGACCAAACAGTTGTAAGCTGACCATGATACATGATGAAATAAGAAACTTACAGACCAAACAGTTGTAAGCTGACCATAATACATGATGAAATAAGAAACTTACAGACCAAACAGTTGTAAGCTGACCATGATACATGATGAAATAAGAAACTTACAGACCAAACAGTTGTAAGTTAACCATGATACATGATGAATGTGGAAACTTACAGACCAAACAGTTGTAAGCTGACCATGATACATGATGAATGTAATAAACTTACAGACCAAACAGTTGTAAGCTGACCATGATACATGATGAAATAAGAAACTTACAGACCAAACAGTTGTAAGCTGACCATGATACATGATGAAATAAGAAACTTACAGACCAAACAGTTGTAAGCTGACCATGATACATGATGAAATAAGAAACTTACAGACCAAACAGTTGTAAGCTGACCATGATACATGATGAAATAAGAAACTTACAGACCAAACAGTTGTAAGCTGACCATGATACATGATGAAATAAGAAACTTACAGACCAAACAGTTGTAAGCTAACCATGATACATGATGAATGTGAAACTTACAGACCAAACAGTTGTAAGCTGACCATGATACATGATGAATGTGAAACTTACAGACCAAACAGTTGTAAGCTGACCATGATACATGATGAAATAAGAAACTTACAGACCAAACAGTTGTAAGCTGACCATGATACATGATGAAATAAGAAACTTACAGACCAAACAGTTGTAAACTGACCATGATACATGATGAAATAAGAAACTTACAGACCAAACAGTTGTAAGCTGACCATGATACATGATGAAATAAGAAACTTACAGACCAAACAGTTGTAAGCTGACCATGATACATGATGAAATAAGAAACTTACAGACCAAACAGTTGTAAGCTGACCATGATACATGATGAAATAAGAAACTTACAGACCAAACAGTTGTAAGCTGACCATGATACATGATGAAATAAGAAACTTACAGACCAAACAGTTGTAAGCTGACCATGATACATGATGAAATAAGAAACTTACAGACCAAACAGTTGTAAGCTGACCATGATACATGATGAAATAAGAAACTTACAGACCAAACAGTTGTAAGCTGACCATGATACATGATGAAATAAGAAACTTACAGACCAAACAGTTGTAAGCTGACCATAATACGTGATGAAATAAGAAACTTACAGACCAAACAGTTGTAAGCTGACCATGATACATGATGAAATAAGAAACTTACAGACCAAACTGTTGTAAGTTAACAGATTCCTAGACAGAAATGTAGCTCTATTTTTAAAGGGTTTATATGTAAAAATGTTTGTGACTGTATTGATGGAACTGTATTATGACCACGTAGTAATAGTAACATCTTCCATGAGTGAAACTGATGAAAATATTACCTCGTGAACTGGACGTGGCACAGAAACCGTACGTTAATTAAACTACTGACAGCAGACAAAATTTAATATATCATGAGTAATACAACAATAATGTAAGATTGTTACCTAGGATTCAGTAACAACATAAACAAAGTAACAATACATCAGAAGAAAGGAGTGGTCTACAACTAACCTGACCCCCCTGACCTACATGGACTGAATACAGATTAATATAACTATTATAAAAAAAAAAAAAACATAGTCTCTATTCACACGCCACCTGCCGTAAGCCCAAGAAACCAGAAAAAAGTGTGGTCTGTTTTAGTGATAGTTTAGTTGATTTTAAAGACAGGCATAGTAACTATCCATGCTAGGTAAAACAGAAACTCAATCCACAATGGTAAGTTTATTAAACGCTTGTTTCTAGAAGTCTCAACTGTGTCAACTACGGAAATTAAATAAAAGTTGAGTAATTACAACTTCATTAATTACTCGAAATTGTTCTCAAATGAAGTGTTCAGTATAGCGCACGTCATTACTTAGATGGCGCTGCGAAAGACAGATACATTTGGGGAAAGTGCGACAGTAATAAACAGATGGCTCGAGCATACGATGAAAAGCGTTTCGTCTCGCGCTGAACTGAGACGGTGGGAACGAGGCGATTTCTTATGATAAGAATTTACCTATCACGGTATCGATTCACGTGATTTACTTAGACTTGCACCGATTATTTAGTAACCTCCCGTCTAGCGAGATACCACGAGCCAGTCTGCCAGAGCATGAACACACACTGGGTCCAGCTGGTTCGACGGTGGACGGACATGATCCCTGAAACTGACATGTATAGATCACATGAGCAACAAACGCTTCTGAAATTCTCCAAGGTTGTGACTCTCGGATTTCTCGTCATGACGGTGTTCAACGACGCACAAAGTCAACACGGGCCGTGCTTCGGATGTGAGGAGTACCGTCAGACTCACCCCAACTCTCACCCTTACGATAAGGTAGGTGATGTCCGACTTGCTCCATCTCTCATCCTTACGATAAGGTAGGTGACGTCCGACTCGCTCCAACTCTCACCCTTACGATAAGGTAGGTGATGTCCGACTTGCTCCATCTCTCACCCTTACGATAAGGTAGGTGATGTCCGACTTGCTCCATCTCTCACCCTTACGATAAGGTAGGTGATGTCCGACTCGCTCCAGCTCTTATCCTTACGATATGGTAGGTGATGTCCGACTCGCTCCAACTCTCATCCTTACGATAAGGTAGGTGACATCCGACTTGCTCCAACTCTCACCCTTACGATAAGGTAGGTGATGTCCGACTCGCTCCAACTCTCATCCTTACGATAAGGTAGGTGACATCCGACTTGCTCCAACTCTCACCCTAACGATAAGGTAAGTGATGTCCGACTCGCTCCAACTCTCATCCTTACGATAAGGTAAGTGACGTCCGACTCGCTCCAACTCTCATCCTTACGATAAGGTAGGTGATGTCCGACTCGCTCCAACTCTCACCCTTACGATAAGGTAGGTGATGTCCGACTCGCTCCAACTCTCATCCTTACGATAAGGTAGGTGATGTCCGACTTGCTCCAACTCTCATCCCTACGATAAGGTAAGTGACGTCCGACTCGCTCCAACTCTCACCCTTACGATATGGTAGGTGATGTCCGACTCGCTCCAACTCTCACCCTTACGATAAGGTAGGTGATGTCCGACTCGCTCCAACTCTCATCCTTACGATAAGGTAAGTGACGTCCGACTCGCTCCAACTCTCACCCTTACGATAAGGTAGGTGATGTCCGACTCGCTCCAACTCTCATCCTTACGATAAGGTAGGTGATGTCCGACTCGCTCCAACTCTCATCCTTACGATAAGGTAGGTGATGTCCGACTCGCTCCAACTCTCATCCTTACGATATGGTAGGTGACGTCCGACTCGCTCCAACTCTCACCCTTACGATAAGGTGGGTGATGTCCGACTCGCTCCAACTCTCACCCTTACGATAAGGTGGGTGATGTCCGACTCGCTCCAACTCTCATCCTTACGATATGATAGGTGATGTCCGACTTGCTCCAACTCTCACCCTAACGATAAGGTATGTGATGTCCGACTTGCTCCAACTCTCACTCTTACGATAAGGTAGGTGATGTCCGACTTGCTCCAAATCTCACTCTTACGACAAGGTAGGTGATGTCCGACTTGCTCCAAATCTCACTCTTACGACAAGGTAGGTGATGTCCGACTTGCTCCAACTCTCATCCTTACGATATGGTATGTGATGTCCGACTCGCTCCAACTCTCATCCTTACGATAAGGTAGGTGATGTCCGACTCGCTCCAAATCTCTCTCTTACGATAAGGTAAGTCATCGTTAACGCTAGTTGAAACAAAGGTTATGGAACTATACTATCGTATCACTGTCACCTTTAGTTTTACTGACCAATTGGTTATTTAGAACCTGGGCTGAAGAACTATAGTGTAACCTTACGGTAGTTTTACTGACCAATTGGTTATTTAGAACCTGGGCTAAATAACTATAGTGTAACCTTACGGTAGTTTTACTGACCAATTGGTTATTTAGAACCTGGGCTGAAGAACTATAGTGTAACCTTACGGTAGTTTTACTGACCAATTGGTTATTTAGAACCTGGCCTGAAGAACTATAGTGTAACCTTACGGTAGTTTTACTGACCAATTGGTTATTTAGAACCTGGGCTAAATAACTATAGTGTAACCTTACGGTAGTTTTACTGACCAATTGGTTATTTAGAACCTGGGCTGAAGAACTATAGTGTAACCTTACGGTAGTTTTACTGACCAATTGGTTATTTAGAACCTGGCCTGAAGAACTATAGTGTAACCTTACGGTAGTTTTACTGACCAATTGATTATTTAAAACCTGGGCTGAAGAACTATAGTGTAACCTTACGGTAGTTTTACCGACCAATTGGTTATTTAGAACCTGGGCTAAATAACTATAGTGTAACCTTACGGTAGTTTTACTGACCAATTGGTTATTTAGAACCTGGCCTGAAGAACAATAGTGTAACCTTACGGTAGTTTTACTGACCAATTGATTATTTAGAACCTGGGCTGAAGAACTATAGTGTAACCTTACGGTAGTTTTACTGACGAATTGGTTATTTAGAACCTGGGCTGAAGAACTATAGTGTAACCTTACGGTAGTTTTACTGACCAATTGGTTATTTAGAACCTGGCCTGAAGAACTATAGTGTAACCTTACGGTAGTTTTACTGACCAATTGGTTATTTAGAACCTGGCCTGAAGAACTATAGTGTAACCTTACGGTAGTTTTACTGACCAATTGATTATTTAGAACCTGGGCTGAAGAACTATAGTGTAACCTTACGGTAGTTTTACTGACCAATTGGTTATTTAGAACCTGGGCTAAATAACTATAGTGTAACCTTACGGTAGTTTTACTGACCAATTGGTTATTTAGAACCTGGCCTGAAGAACTATAGTGTAACCTTACGGTAGTTTTACTGACCAATTGATTATTTAGAACCTGGCCTGAGAACTATAGTGTAACCTTACGGTAGTTTTACTGACCAATTGGTTATTTAGAACCTGGGCTAAATAACTATAGTGTAACCTTACGGTAGTTTTACTGACCAATTGGTTATTTAGAACCTGGCCTGAAGAACTACAGTGTAACCTTACGGTAGTTTTACTGACCAATTGGTTATTTAGAACCTGGCCTGAAGAACTACAGTGTAACCTTACGGTAGTTTTAGTGACAAATTGATTATTTAGAACCTGGCCTGAAGAACTACAGTGTAACCTTACGGTAGTTTTAGTGACAAATTGATTATTTAGAACCTGGCCTGAAGAACTATAGTCTAACCTTAATGTAGTTTTACTGACCAATTGATTATTTAGAACCTGGCCTCAAGAACTATAGTGTAACCTTACGGTAGTTTTACTGACCAATTGATTATTTAGAACCTGGCCTGAAGAACTATAGTGTAACCTTACGGTAGTTTTACTGACCAATTGATTATTTAGAACCTGGCCTCAAGAACTATAGTGTAACCTTACGGTAGTTTTACTGACCAATTGGTTATTTAGAACCTGGCCTGAAGAACTACAGTGTAACCTTACGGTAGTTTTACTGACCAATTGATTATTTAGAACCTGGCCTGAAGAACTATAGTGTAACCTTACGGTAGTTTTATTGACCAATTGATTATTTAGAACCTGGCCTCAAGAACTATAGTGTAATCTTACGGTAGTTTTACTGACCAATTGATTATTTAGAACCTGGCCTGAAGAACTATAGTGTAACCTTACGGTAGTTTTACTGACCAATTGATTATTTAGAACCTAGCCTGAAGAACTATAGTGTAACCTTACGGTAGTTTTACTGACCAATTGATTATTTAGAACCTAGCCTGAAGAACTATAGTGTAACCTTACGGTAGTTTTACTGACCAATTGATTATTTGAACCTAGCCTGAAAAACTATAGTATAACCTTACGGTAGTTTTACTGACCAATATAACTTGGAGTTACATCGATTTATTTGAATCTCGTAACCCACAGCTGGTGGGCATACTATGAAGTTATCCAAGTGAAATTGTCATTGGTAAAGATGAACTGTACTTGAAACCAATATTAACATGTATACAGAACACTGTACTTGAAACCTTCTGTATTGACATATACAGAACATTGTATTTGAAACTTTCTATATCTACGTGGATAGGCTGGTTTATCTTGCACTGAAGTCAGTATAACATTAGTAATAAACTTTCTATATCTACGTGGATAGGCTGGTTTATCTTGCACTGAAGTCAGTATAACATTAGTAATAAACTTTCTATATCTACGTGGATAGGCTGGTTTATCTTGCACTGAAGTCAGTATAACATTAGTAATAAACTTTCTATATCTACGTGGATAGGCTGGTTTATCTTGCACTGAAGTCAGTATAATATTAGTATTACACCTCCTCTACCCGTGTGGATAGGCTGGTTTATCTTGCACTGAAGTCAGTATAACATTAGTATTACACCTCCTCTTCCCGTGTGGATAGGCTGGTTTATCTTGCACTGAAGTCAGTATAACATTAGTAATAAACTTTCTATATCTACGTGGATAGGCTGGTTTATCTTGCACTGAAGTCAGTATAACATTAGTAATAAACTTTCTATATCTACGTGGATAGGCTGGTTTATCTTGCACTGAAGTCAGTATAACATTAGTAATAAACTTCCTATATCTACGTGGATAGGCTGGTTTATCTTGCACTGAAGTCAGTATAACATTAGTAATAAACTTTCTATATCTACGTGGATAGGCTGGTTTATCTTGCACTGAAGTCAGTATAATATTAGTATTACACCTCCTCTACCCATGTGGATAGGCTGGTTTATCTTGCACTGAAGTTAGTATAACATTAGTATTACACCTCCTCTACCCGTGTGGATAGGCTGGTTTATCTTGCACTGAAGTCAGTATAACATTAGTATTACACCTCCTCTTCCCGTGTGGATAGGCTGGTTTATCTTGCACTGAAGTCAGTATAACATTAGTAATAAACTTTCTATATCTACGTGGATAGGCTGGTTTATCTTGCACTGAAGTCATTATAACATTAGTAATAAACTTTCTATATCTACGTGGATAGGCTGGTTTATCTTGCACTGAAGTCAGTATAACATTAGTATTACACCTTCTATATCTACGTGGATAGGCTGGTTTATCTTGCACTGAAGTCAGTATAACATTAATATTAAACCTCCTCTTCCCGTGTGGATAGGCTGGTTTATCTTGCACTGAAGTCAGTATAACATTAGTATTACACCTTCTATATCTACGTGGATAGGCTGATTTATCTTGCACTGAAGTCAGTATAACATTAGTATTACACCTCCTCTACCCGTGTGGATAGGATGGTTTATCTTGCACTGAAGTCGGTATAACATTAGTAATAAACTTTCTATATCTACGTGGATAGGCTGGTTTATCTTGCACTGAAGTTAGTATAACATTAGTAATAAACTGTCTATATCTACGTGGATAGACTGGTTTATCTTGCACTGAAGTCAGTATAACATTAGTAATAAACCTTCTATATCTACGTGGATAGGCTGGTTTATCTTGCACTGAAGTCAGTATAACATTAGCATTAAACCATCTATATCTACGTGGATAGGCTGGTTTATCTTGCACTGAAGTCAGTATAACATTAGTATTACACCTCCTCTACCCGTGTGGATAGGCTGGTTTATCTTGCACTGAAGTCAGTATAACATTAGTATTACACCTCCTCTACCCGTGTGGATAGGCTGGTTTATCTTGCACTGAAGTCAGTATAACATTAGTATTACACCTCCTCTACCCGTGTGGATAGGCTGGTTTATCATGCACTGAAGTCAATATAACATTAGTATTACACCTCCTCTACCCGTGTGGATAGACTGGTTTATCTTGCACTGAAGTCAGTATAACATTAGTATTACACCTTCTATATCTACGTGGATAGGCTGGTTTATCTTGCACTGAAGTCAGTATAACATTAGTATTACACCTCCTCTTCCTGTGTGGATAGGCTGGTTTATCTTGCACTGAAGTCAGTATAACATTAGTATTACACCTCCTCTTCCCGTGTGGATAGGCTGGTTTATCTTGCACTGAAGTCAGTATAACATTAGTATTACACCTCCTCTACCCGTGTGGATAGGCTGGTTTATCTTGCACTGAAGTCAGTATAACATTAGTATTACACCTCCTCTTCCCGTGTGGATAGGCTGGTTTATCTTGCACTGAAGTCAGTATAACATTAGTATTACACCTCCTCTACCCGTGTGGATAGGCTGGTTTATCTTGCACTGAAGTCAGTATAACATTAGTATTACACCTCCTCTTCCCGTGTGGATAGGCTGGTTTATCTTGCACTGAAGTCAGTATAACATTAGTATTAAACCTCCTCTACCCGTGTGGATAGGCTGGTTTATTTTGCACTGAAGTCAGTATAACATTAGTATTACACCTCCTCTTCCCGTGTGGATAGGCTGGTTTATCTTGCACTGAAGTCAATATAACATTAGTATTACACCTCCTCTACCCGTGTGGATAGACTGGTTTATCTTGCACTGAAGTCAGTATAACATTAGTATTAAACCTCCTCTACCCGTGTGGATAGGCTGGTTTATCTTGCACTGAAGTCAGTATAACATTAGTATTACACCTCCTCTACCCGTGTGGATAGAGTGGTTTATCTTGCACTGAAGTCAGTATAACATTAGTATTACACCTCCTCTACCCGTGTGGATAGGCTGGTTTATCTTGCACTGAAGTCAGTATAACATTAGTATTACACCTCCTCTACCCGTGTGGATAGACTGGTTTATCTTGCACTGAAGTCAGTATAACATTAGTATTACACCTCCTCTTCCCGTGTGGATAGGCTGGTTTATCTTGCACTGATGTCAGTATAACATTAGTATTAAACCTCCTCTACCCGTGTGGATAGACTGGTTTATCTTGCACTGAAGTCAGTATAACATTAGTATTAAACCTCCTCTACCCGTGTGGATAGGCTGGTTTATCTTGCACTGAAGTCAGTATAATATTAGTATTAAACCTCCTCTACCCGTGTGGATAGGCTGGTTTATCTTGCACTGAAGTCAGTATAACATTAATATTACACCTTCTCTACCCGTGTGGATAGGCTGGTTTATCTTGCACTGAAGTCAGTATAACATTAGTATTACACCTCCTCTACCCGTGTGGATAGGCTGGTTTATCCCAACGTGAATTTCTATAAGCTTTCTTTTGTTTTTTCAGGGTTATTAATAGTCATTCTTGCATATACCATCTCTACGCAGGTCAGAGGTCGATGTTCCTACCCATGTCACTGTCCATCTGGTAATCCCATCTGTCCGGAGGGTGTTGCGATCGTCACGGACGGATGTGGCTGCTGTCCTATTTGCGCCCGCCAACAAGGAGAGGGGTGTGACAAAGTGTATGTGTGTGACGACACCCGAAACTTAGAGTGTCTCTACCCAGAACCCCTCGATACGACAGGAACATGTAACGGTAACTTCGTGCTGTTACTATGGTAACCTCCCTCAGAAAACGTTTAAACTGTCTTTATTATACCAGTGGCGGTCTCGAGATAAAAGAAGTCATTAACAGTTTGCATATTTAATTTTCAGATTCACTTAATACTGTTACATCTATTTACGGTAAAACATTGACCCGTATTTATGGGACAGCTAACTGGGAACTATTGACCACAGAGAAAGTATGTTAATTTATGTACAGAGCCACTCAAAGTCAAACTATGCACGCTACCCGTTCCTAATTCTGAAATGATAACCTGCAAAAAAGGTGGTTAGTCTGTACTGTCCACCGCCAAATACTGGGCTACGTTTTAGATAAGAATAGTGATATATATTGTCACATTATAACGTTCGATCCGGCGACCCGCGCGCCTTACCAACCAGACCACTCAAATACCTCCCCGCTCTCGTAATTCTAAACTTTGTAAAGGTAGAATTTTGTTGGCAAAAATTATAATAAATAGTATCATGTAAGACACCCTAGCAAGCGATAAGTTTACGAACTTAAAACAGCTAAATCCGAGGTTCGATTCTCCGCGGTGGAAGGAGTGTACAAGTTTCACTGTTTAGCTTTGCTCAGAAATAACATTTACTTTTTATAGGCCTAATTATAGCACGTTTACATCAATAAAGGTGAGTGTGGGTACATATAAAATAACTTGTTATATATTTTACAAACACCTATAAGGTTATATGATTACAGTAGATATATATTAAAAACATTACATTTTACAACTAACGAATTTAAACATTGGTTACTTAAATTGTTTGTTTTTTTTAATTTCGCGCAAAGCTACACGAGGGCTATCTGCGCTAGCCGTCCCTAATTTAGCAGTGTAAGAATAGAGGGAGGGCAGCTAGTCATCACCACCCACCGCCAACTCTTGTGCTAGTGTTTTACCAACGAATAGTGGGATTGACCTTCACATAACGCCCCGAGGGCTGAAAGGGCGAGCATGTTTGATGCGACGAGGATTCGAACCCGCGACCCTCAGATTACGATTCGAACGCCTTAACCCACCTAGCCATGCCGGGCTCGGTTACTTAAATCTCGTGGGATTACTATATACAAATTCCAAGATCCAGAGAAGCTACTTGGGGCTATTATATGTATACACAAAGCCCTTGGAGTTACTAGGTACAAATCTCGTGGGACTTCTATATAGAAATTCTCAAACAATTCCCAAAAAACTACTTGGGTCTAGTATGTACACAGTCTCTTGGGATTACTACATATAAATCCCATGGAATGTTATGCAGAAGTCCGCAGGTCCCAATAAACTACTTTGGGATATTACAAACACAATCCCTTGGGATTACCGTATATGAATTCTATGGAACCACTCTATTAAAGTGTTATGAGTTTATTATATACAGATCAAATGGTATGTTATATTTAAACTCCACGCGACTGTCTTATAAAGCACATTTCTTATAGTACATACAAATTCCAGGATCCACTATATAATGTTTCATATGTATATACTTTTCAGTTCGAAAAGAAATTGGCTGTCAAGTAGGCGGCGTGTCCTACGCAGATGGGGAGACTTTTAAGCTGGACTGTAAAACTAAGTGCACGTGCCAAAATGGATCGTACGGGTGCGTGTCCTTATGTCCTCACGAGAATGTACGCCCTTCCCCCAAATGTCGGAACCCTCAACTTGTACCGATAACTGGTGCGTGCTGTAAGGAGTGGTTATGTGAATCGAACGAAGGTAAACACGTTTTCTCTCTTTTCTGAAAATCAAAGGTACAGCGACTGCACGTTCAAGCCAAACGCTACTAAAATATAGAAGAATTTACTTTATCCCGAGAGAGCTTCCTGGAAACTACTGTCATGTTATCGCAATACATTTAAAACAAAATACGGCAGTTTTTCTCCACGTAATAAATACGTTTCGTTTCACTTAACGTTTCGTTAGTACGGCTTCAACAGACTAGCACTACATAAACTGTTTCACGAGCAGTTCTTGTATCGCTAACCTACTGAAGTCGTAGCGGCGAAACGTTGAGTGAAACAAAACGTTTTTATTACGTGGACAATACCTGTCGTGTTTGTTTACAGTTTCCATTTCCAAAGTGGCTAATAATTAAATAATTCGGTATGAAATTGTTTGAGTATTTATATACAGACGTTTCAAGTACCCGTAATCCATTAGAACTGTTTTTTCACTTCATAACAGCACGCGATGAAATGGCCTACATAAATGTTTGCGTTAAAGTGTTGATTTATCATCCGTTGAGTGAATAAAATATTTCTATAGGCTCTTTAATGTTTTAACTACAAGGCTAGTTTGTTAAAACATTTAGGCCTGATTAGACGGGTTGGGTTACGGAAAGATTTTTGCACTCTTGACCGAAACTTTGAACGTGTAGTTTAAAAATAAAGAAAAACGTGCTTTCTTTATCTATGTATACATAATCTGTTAATGTAGAAATAATTATATATATATATATATATAATTTAATCTTGGAAAGGTCCACCCTTCCAAAGCATCTGGGTTTAAGGGTTTCATATTTTTGTGACAAATTGATTTCTTGAGCTCACGCGCTTTCGTGAATATACCAATAATGAGTGTAGATTCCTCTATAGCGATATGCATTTGAATTACAGTTACGATACGAACTTAATTTAAGAACAAGCTAACAAATGAACCGAAATAAGCAACGATATCAAAATGTGAACTGGACAGCTTGAATTTCTTCCGATTTAGACAAGAAAGGAGGTTGTGTCCGACACTTCTCGCCATGGAGCGCGTGCTCAGTGACGTGCGGAATAGGAATATCCTATAGGACGACGAACAGCAACAATGAGTGCTTACAGCGGAAGGACACAAGATTGTGTCAGCTGCGGCCTTGTGAGACGGTCACCATGGAAACAGGTGAAAGCACAGCTACACGTCACGGACGATTGAGGGTATTTTTCAAGTTTTTTATATATTACTTTGTGTTAGTAAATTATTTATTTTCCGTTTAATTTTATTATAAATAATGAGGCTTTTCTCTCTCTGATCAGTGTATAAAAATGTGGCTGCAGGTTGAACAAAGTTAAGCTGTATTGGTTTAAAGTAACACAAAACTATATATAAAAAACTTACTAGTGTTATGACACAAAGCGTGTTAAGGCGTTCGACTCGTAATCCGAGGGTCGCGGGTTCGAATCCCGGTTGCACCAAACATAAGCGCCCTTTCAACCGTGGGGACGTTATAATGTGACGTTCAATCCCACTATTCGTTGGTAAAAGAGTAGCCCAAGAGTTGGCGGTGGGTGGAGATGACTAGCTGCCTTCCCTCTAGTCTTACACTGCTAAATTAGGGACGACTAGCGCAGATAGCCCTCGAGTAGCTTTGCGCGAAATTCAAAGCAAACAAACAAACACAAAGTTATAGCGACCATATTGAGTATATTAAAAGCTGATATTATATTCATTATTGTTAGGTCATGAAGGTAAGACGTTGAATGCTGTCCCCTTGTCCCCCCCCCAAGACCTTATCATGCTAAATTCGCAGTAGGTAGAGCACAGACAGCCCATATAGTTTAAAAGCCAAGCACAATACTTGGGAAACTTCAGACTCGTCATCAATATAAATATTTAATGGAGAAGCTGACAGGGGACACGTATCCCCAACTTTTGATTCGGCAGTAAAAATGCACCTTAGAATTATCAGGAAAATTCGTTGTTTCAACATAACAAATAATATGCCCCCAAACGTCGGTCCTCCGTAAAAAATCAAATTCATTCCTCACCCTATCCATCAGACACTATAATCTGTCTACGAAAACGACCAAAGGAACACTTTCTATGAGACAGTGATGTACGATATGTCAGGTCGTTTAATTCCGACTATGACAATTCATAACGGGTAGACATGTTTGTGTGTTGTTAAGACCAAAGCTTTATAGTGGGCAGTTTGTGCTGTGCCCGCCACTGAGAACAAATCCGGTTTTATCACTATAATCCTTTAGGCTTAGCGTTGAGCCACAGGATGGAGAAACGTACAAGAAATATTAGCCGATTTCTCGTGAAGCCAGTGCATTAGATCCGCGTTTGACGTATTTCTGACGCCATATTTGCACCTTGAGAATAGAGAAAAATAAAGTCTTCCGTGATGGGAAACGGAGGCGAAACGGGAAAATCGTGATCCATATTGCAAATTTAATTTCACATAGAATAAAAAATTCGCGAAGTTGGGAGTTTCACATCGCGTAATAAAACAGTTTTTCCAGTATCATATAAGCAAGACTTTTATTAAAGTATGATGTTTGTGTCGCTGCTTAAAGTTAGCATTGCGATATATTAACATAAATTACCTTTATTTACAGCGCCATCGCCACTGCCGAAGTACAGTGAAAAGTTTTCTTCCCGCCAAAATCACGGATGACGGAAACTGTACCAGTGTCAGAGCTTACCGTTCTACGTTTTGTGGAACGTGTGACGGGTACCAGTGTTGTCAACCTCAGTTGTCCACTACAGTCAAAGTGCGCTTCCGTTGCGGTCATCCTGATGGGGAAAATGAAAACATTGTTACTAAAAACGTAATGTTCACAGTGAAGTGCGTGTGTACAGACAACTGCTGAAAAGGCTGTGAGAAAGATACAAAGATTAGAAAAAAAACAAACGAAAACTAAAGGAAAGAAACTATTTTATAAAATGAGTTTTTTTTTAACGCGTGAAACGTATTTATCACGTTTTGAAAGTCATATTCCTAATCAAATGCATGTAAACCTATGTTATAAACATGTATACTAACCAGTCGTTTTCTCCTTATAATCATTTATTAGAAATAATGATAAAAACCGATTTAAGTAAATATAATCTTAGGATTAAAGTATGACTTCATAATGTGATTAGAAATGGCTGATAGAGAAATCGAGACTTGTAGTTAAATGAGTTTAAACTAACTTGCAAAGAGAGATCTCCAATCGTATGAATGTTAGGGTATTACTATTTTTGTTATTGTTAGGAAAATGTAGGATATATTCTTTTGTTTTTGTGTAGATTTTAAAGAAATGGCAAATTCAAACCTCTGACTTTGCGGTTATTAAATACATGATGAAGTGAGATATCTGGTCCAAAAATGGTAACTTCTAATCTCTTGTCTTGTTAAAATATGTAAGAAATGGGCAAATTAGAGTAGTAATGATGTGGAACAAGCAGGGCACGTTTATTTTATCATGTTTTTGTAGTCCGAACAAAGTATGAACTGGAAAAAAACGTATTGTAAACGTACTTCTAACAATGGATAGGTTGGAAAAAACGTATTGTAAACGTATTTCTAATACGATCTTATTGAAAACAAACTCATAAAAACTTATGGGATGCATGGCCAATTGTTTTAACTTGCTCCTATACTGCATAATTTAGAAAATCATACTGTAAGTGAAAGTCTAACAACGCATCACCTGGAAACTCTGTTTCTACACGTATTTCTATATTGCATAAGCTATCAAAACCTATTTTTAATAAACTCGTAAGAATTTTGAACTGGAAAAAGAATCTTATTGTAAACATAGCTTCAACAACGTATAAACTAGCAAGTATTGTTGTAAACGTAGCCTCAACAACGTATGAGCTAGCAAGTATTGTTGTAAACGTAGCCTCAACAACGTATAAGCTAGCAAGTATTGTTGTAAACGTAACCGCAACAACGTATAAGCTAGCAAGTATTGTTGTAAACGTAACCGCAACAACGTATAAGCTAGCAAGTATTGTTGTAAACGTAACCTCAACAACGTTTAAGCAAACAAGTATTGTTGTAAACGTAACCTCAACAACGTTTAAGCTAGCAAGTATTGTTGTAAACGTAACCGCAACAACGTATAAGCTAGCAAGTATTGTTGTAAACGTAACCTCAACAACGTTTAAGCTAGCAAGTATTGTTGTAAACGTAGCCTCAACAACGTATAAGCTAGCAAGTATTGTTGTAAACGTAACCTCAACAACGTTTAAGCAAACAAGTATTGTTGTAAACGTAACCTCAACAACGTATAAGCTAGCAAGTATTGTTGTAAACGTAACCTCAACAACGTATAAGCTAGCAAGTATTGTTGTAAACGTCAAATAATTCGTATAAAAGAAACAGTGTTCGTCATCAACGCATCATTTCGGAGTAAACATATCCAGAGATATATTTAAAAAAAACAAACATGATTATGATATAATTTATCTACAAGGGGGCTACACAACAACAATATAGCCAACAATTTACCGACCTAACAATGGGACCATGTAATAGAAATTGTCTTAATTTGCTGTTATCATGTATTCGGTAAATAATGTAAAATGTATCTAAACTTATTACATTCAGCTGTATTGTCCAATGAAAAAGCTGCTTTCTTTATGACGTCACAAACTTTACTTTGTATATCAGAGCGACGTGCATACAGTTATATAAGATAGAAATCAACCTCTTAATGGAAATTTTTAACTTGTCATTTCTCTATGTACCAACTGTACAAATGTTCTAGATTTATATATGTTCTATATTTCTAAATATTAGTTTTAAAACTATAAAAAGTTAGGTAATTTAATATCTTTACTGGTTTAAAAAACAACAACTAAACCGGTTATTTATAACAGAAATTCATTACTTCTGTAAAATGTCTCTATCGATTGATTTTGAAACATACTCGTGAAAAATAAAATTCAAATGAACACGAGTTAACTTTCAAACAGCGGCCATCATCAACTGATATGCTACCTACAACATACCTTCTGTTTAAGGGTTAAACATATGTAAATCAGTGTGTCAACTTTGTAAGTTTTATTCAATTATACTTGTGTGTGTGAATAGACTGGAGTTATCTTTGTCCTAATAAAAGGAAATATTTATTCGTTTAAGGCTATGGTTCAGGATTTCTTTACTTTGTCTCAGTTAAGAAAGAAAAGTTGTGTAGATACATGAAACATGCCGAAAAGCTGTGTAGATACATGAAACATGCCGAAAAGCTGTGTAGAAACATGAAACATGCCGAAAAGCTGTGTAGATACGTGAAACATGCCGAAAAGCTGTGTAGATACATGAAACATGTTGAAAAGCTGTGTAGATACATGAAACATGCCGAAAAGCTGTGTAGATACATGAAACATGCCGAAAAGCTGTGTAGATACATGAAACATGCCGAAAAGTTGTGTAGATACATGAAACATGCCGAAAAGCTGTGTAGATACATGAAACATGTTGAAAAGCTGTGCAGAAACACGAAACATGCCGAAAAGCTGTGTAGATACGCGAAACATGCCGAAAAGCTGTGTAGATACATGAAACATGTTGAAAAGCTGTGTAGATACATGAAACATGCCGAAAAGCTGTGTAGATACATGAAACATGCCGAAAAGCTGTGTAGATACATGAAACATGCCGAAAAGTTGTGTAGATACATGAAACATGCCGAAAAGCTGTGTAGATACATGAAACATGTTGAAAAGCTGTGTAGAAACATGAAACATGCCGAAAAGCTGTGTAGATACGTGAAACATGCCGAAAAGCTGTGTAGATACGTGAAACATGCCGAAAAGCTGTGTAGATACGTGAAACATGTTGAAAAGCTGTGTAGATACGTGAAACATGCCGAAAAGCTGTGTAGATACGTGAAACATGCCGAAAAGCTGTGTAGATACGTAAAACATGCCGAAAAGCTGTGTAGATACATGAAACATGTTGAAAAGCTGTGTAGATACATGAAACATGTTGAAAAGCTGTGTAGAAACATGAAACATTTTGAAAGCTGTGTAGAAACATGCCCGTCAAGATGTGCTTGTGTCTTCATAAAATTAGGTTTTCATGATCGAGGAATGATTAGGAATACAGATAGAACTGTAATGAGTTGAAAATACCATTTGACATAATGCAACCTTCTAGCAGTGTTGAAATAGTTACAAATGTAACGGGCCGATAGTTATTATTACTGTTGCTTCTAACAATGTTCACACATATAATTATACATTTGTAATGGACCAATAATACTATTAAGTATTCTGTAAGCTTACAGCCTTATAACAAAGATTAGACACTTAACAATACATTTGTAGCAAAAACAATTCATTATGTGTTATTCATTTCCTACAACGAAAATAGTTTTGGACTAAAATGTTTGTGCTCAATAAATGTTTGTTTGTTTGTTTGTTTTTGGAAATTCTCGAAAAGCTACACGAGGGCTATCTGCGCCAGCCGTCTCTAATTTAGCAATGTGAGACTATAGGGAAGACAGCTAGTCATCACTACCCACAACCAACTCTTGGGATACTTTTTTACCGAGGAACAGTGGGATTGGCCAAACATTGTAATGCCCCCACGGCTGAAAGGATGGGCATGTTTGGTATGACAGGGATTCGAACCCGCAACTCTGGGATTACGAGTCCAGCGCCCTGACCACCTGACCACCCACAAAATGGACTGAAGAGTTTGTTATTTTTTTGGTCTAAATAAAAACACTCGCGCCAACAGTTTCCTTCTATTCATTGTCCCCCTGGCCCGGCATGGCCAAGCGTGTTAAGGCGTGCGACTCGTAATCTGCGGGTCGCGGGTTCGCATCCCCTTCGCGCCAAACATGCTCGCCCTTTCAGCCGTGGGGGTGTTATAATGTGACGAGCAATCCCACTATTCGTTGGTAAAAGAGTAGCCCAAGAGTTGGCGGTGGGTGGTGATGACTAGCTGCCTTCCCTCTAGTCTTACACTGCTAAATTAGAGACGGCTAGCACAGATAGCCCTCGAGTAGCTTTGTGCGAAATTCAAAAAACAAACAATCATTGTTCCCCAGTGACATAGCGGTATATCTGCGTACTCACATCGCTAGAAAGCAGGTTTCGATACCCGTGGTGGGTAGAGCACAGATAGCCTATTGTGCAGTTGTGTGCTTAGTTCAAAAGAAACAAACAAATGTTTCTCTTATTGTATCGGAGTTGGTGCGCTATTAATAAAATTAATAAGGATGGCTCATACTAAAAATAATAATACATCGTGTATTTTTGTTCGGAGTATATTTATATAGGTTCTTCTGACACATTTCTCTCGACTAGTTATCCTAGGTCGTACAGTAGTATTAGATATACATAGGAAGTATATAATATACCTTTTCTTTTCTGTGTGTACTTGAGGCTGTTGGTGAAGTCCTAAGACGGACAAGGAAACTTCTAGAAGAACTATTAGTCTTGTTAAGATTGTTTTTCAACGTCACTGGATTATCCACGGAGAAGATGATGAACCGCTAGCATGGGTATAAACACTTTTTATAATTTAGAGTGTAAGACTAGAGGGAAGGCAGCTAGTCATCACCACCCACCGCCAACTCTTGGGCTACTCTTTTATCAACGAATAGTGGGATTGAACGTCACATTATAACGTACCCACGGCTGAAAGGGCGCTTATGTTTCGTGCGACCGGGATTCGAACCCGCGACCCTCGGATTACGAGTCGAACGCCTTAACACACTTTGTGTCATAACACTAGTAAGTTTTTTTATATATAGTTTTGTGTTACTTTAAACCAATACAGCTTAACTTTGTTCAACCTGCAGCCACATTTTTATACACTGATCAGAGAGAGAGAGAAAAGCCTCATTATGTATAATAAAATTAAACGGTTAACTTGAAGATGACCAGAGAATGTCGAAACGTCGTTCTCTGCTTTATTAGTAAAAGTTACAACACCCACACCAGCCGTTCTGAGGTACATTTTTCCTTCAAGAGGGTTTCTCGTCATCACGGAGGAACTGATACTGTTTTAATTTTGGGACCACAGTTGTTGTTTTCTTCTAAGCATTTCTAACAGTACGTTTCTCAACATCCATTCACCAGACACATTTTATTAGTTTTTTCTTTATACGACTCGTCATTTTTTTTTCTTATTTTCAATAAATTGTATTTCTGAGTTTTGTCTGGTGACACGTCTCTGTCTTTCTTGTTTGTTGTTTCCATATGAGTTACATTTTACCTGTTTTAGGCGTGACCCAAAGGTTACCGTGCCCGTAATAAAAATCATAGAGTTAACGGACTATGATTCGTTGTACAAGAACTGACTCTATCCTTTATGGCCTTGAGTATGCCATTAAAATGCTGCCGAAATTCTAATGTTTGGCCAGACGAGAGTAGCACAAAAGCTGGTAGAGGGCACTGTTTGACTAGTTGCCTTCCCTCTGGTGATCAGTTTGAAAATTAGGGAAGATTCGTGAATGTTTTAGCGAAATACTGTAACAAACAACCTATAATTGATTTTCTGCCAGCTTGTCTTAATACTCGCTAGAGGTCGTTATTTTGTACCCTGATCATCGGTGGTCATCAGCAAAAAGTGACTCCTCTCTATCTCGTCTTGTGATAAAAACAAGTAAACACGGTGTCGACTACCATATGCCGACAAAATAACGTGAATACATTATTTGTTTTAACCCTAAATTCGCGACTTATAAAGATAGGTGGTAAATTTGGTGTATCGGACTTAACCTGCTCAGTGCCGTAGACGAGATAACTCGTCTAAGCCGATCGGTAACAGAGTGCCACGGACAAGTTAATTCTGTAGATTCTGCGCACATGAAGTATTAGTACCTTCGTTCAATTTTCTGATTAAAGCCATTCTTTTCCCAATTTTTAAAACTTTTTTGTTTTGAATTTCGCGCAGAGCTACACGAAGGTTCACTCACCTCCAACTCTTGGGCTGCTCTCTTGCTAACGAATAGTGGGTTGACTGCAATTATGGCGCCCTGGCAGCTGAAAGGGCAGACATGTTTGGTGGGACGGAGGATTCGAACTCACGACTCTTAGACTGCGAGTTAAAAGACCTAATCAAGTGGCCTTTTGGGCCTTTTAAAACGAACTTAAAAATGATATCAATATATAAGCATAATAAGATGATTTTATTCCTATTACTTACAAGAACGACAGGAAATGTTTGAAAGTGGAATAAAAACATTTGATAAGTCCTAGATGGACAATCGATCAAAGTTATCAGGTAAAACAGGAACAAAAAGGTGTTAAAATGCAAAGAAAACTAGAAGTGGGAAAAGAAAGCTTGTCTTTGGATTTCGAGGATGATTTGTATGTCATCATCTATTGTTCGTTTTACTGGAACATTTCGATCAGATCATTTTATGCATCTTTCATTCAAATATGTCTGGTCGTTGTTTGTCCTCAAATATCCTCAAAAGTAGCAACCAATTCTCGTGATAACAGGTCAGTTTTGACTATTTTGAAGGCTGTATTAAAATACGTTTTACACCCTTGTGCAAATTAATTGAAACAAATGGTCATTTTATAATATTTTCAGCATGGCGGCCGGTGCAGACTCGCTGATTTCCTTTAATAGCCATTTTTTCACACAGATGGCGTCATTAGCTGTGTTTTACAGTGAGGTCGATCTATTTTTGGGATATATGACGAAATTTTGAGGAATATTACATCATTCGAAATTACTTTAGAAGGGCAAGGAGACCAGTCAAAAAACAACTTCTTACCAACTCAATGAAGAAAAAACGGAATCAATGGGGTCTGAACTGGACACAAGAACAATGGAGGAAGGTGTTATTCAGTGACGAGACTCATTTCTTCGTACAGGGTCAAAGAAGTCTGCATGTTCACAGATCTCCAGGTGAGAAACTTCGAGAATCTCACATCAGTCAGTTCGTAAAACATCCCTTAAATGAAGG
Organism: Tachypleus tridentatus; assembly: GCF_004210375.1. NCBI lineage: Eukaryota > Metazoa > Arthropoda > Merostomata > Xiphosura > Limulidae > Tachypleus > Tachypleus tridentatus. The sequence continues at coordinate 109,525,322 of NC_134827.1, forward strand.
TTTTTTGGGTTTTTTTCAGCTACTATGGCGTCGGAAACTTACATATCGTAGAAGGTATGATGCGAGGACCGCAGTACATCGAAGTTTTGCAGAAGAGAGTCGTTCCAGAATTGAAAAAGAGATTTCCAGATAGATCTGGCATTTTTCAGCAAGATCTGGCTCCGTGCCACACATCGAAACTTGTGAAGAATTTTATGACTACAACGCGGACAAAAGTGCTGGACTGGCCTGGAAACTCTCCGGACTTAAATCCTATTGAAAATCTTTGGGCGATTTGTAAAGAAAGACCTCGGGGAAAAGACTGTACTACGAAAGATGAGCTAATTGAGGCCATAATTAAGGTGTGGTACAGCGATCCAAAAATTAGTAAAGATTGCAGTCAACTCGTGGACTCGATGCCAAAACGGATTAATGATCTTCTGAAAAATAAAGGCGGTCATATCATGTATTAATTTGTGAGTAATTTTTGGATTCTCAGAAATAAAACGCAAAAAAATTGAAAAAAAATCATAATTTTCCATCTTGTTTCAATTACTTTACACAAGGGTGTAAGTTTCTCAAGATGAAAGACCAAACAAAAAACATTGAAAAGTGAAAATGTTGGTTTGATGAATTCAAGGTTTTGCCTTGTGAAATACAATCAATTTTTTATGTTTCAAGCGTATATGAAGAAACAATAATATTATATCAATGTAGGTAAATTTGGGGCAAGCAGTACAATATGGAGATGTTTGGTTGGTTCTCTAGAATTTCTCGCAGAGCTACAGAAGAGCTATCTACGCTAGCCCTAGCAGTCCCAAATTTAGCAGTGTAAGGAAAAGCAGCTAGTCATCACCACCCACCGCCAACTCTTGGGATACTCTTTCACCAACGAACAGTGGGATTGATCGTTACATTATAACGCCCCCACGGCTGATAGGGTGAGCATGTTTGGTGTGACGGGGATTCGAACCTGTGATTATGAGTCGAGTGCCCTAACCATCAGGCCACAAGATAGAGAAAATTATACATTTTCGTTAGATAAAAATTGTTTGTAGCTAAGCACAAAACTGCACAATGAGCTACCTCTGCTTTGCCCACCACGGGTGTTAAAACCTAGAGTTTAGCGTTATAAGTCCACAGACTTGTTACTATGCCGCTAGGGGGTATTTAAAAACTAAGAATATGTATTGAATGCACTATATAACACGTGCAGAAAAGTTTTATTTCAGGCCCAAGTGGGGCTTAGTAGTTAACGTGTCTCAACTGTGAATCTGAGGGTTAATGGTTCGCGTTCCGCTGACGTGGGTGTAATATAAAAGTGATGGTCAAACCCCACTATGTGGTCAGACAGACAGAATACAAACAGTCAGTACTGTTTACTAGCTTCCTTCTCTCTAGTCTATCTGTTCAGAATTAGGGCTATGTGCAGACAGCCCTCTGTGTAGCTTTACCCAAACGTTTTAAAACAAACATGTCACGTTTCACTTAAATCGAGGAAGTGAATACAACATGAACACGAATTTACGCGTTTCATGAACACGAGTTGGCTGAAGAAATATTTTGTAACGAACACGTTACTGTTTTAAGGTTTGGTTTGTTTTGAATTTCGCTCAAAGCTACTCGAGGGCTATCTGCGCTAGCCGTCCCTAATTTAGCAGTGTAAGACTAGAGGGAAGGCAAGTTGACATCACCACAAACTCTGGGTTACTCTTTTACCAACGAATAGTGGGATTGACCATCACATTATAACGCCCCCACTGCTGAGAGGGCGAGCGTGTTTGGTGTCACGGGGATTCGAACCCGCGACCCTCAGAGTGGCCATGCCGGGCCTACTGTTTTATTGTTCAGTTGTGATCCTTGTTAAAGTTACTCAAAGAAATTTCTTTCCAGAAACGACGAGCACTTTTCCCCTCTAGAGAGATTAATTAATTAATCTGTTGAATTTGTAAAAGCTTTAATGAATGGCTTACCTTAATTAGTGAAAAACAAAAAAACTTCTGTGTGTTACAAACAAAAGGAACCAACATGATATCTCTCAGCGGAGACAATTAATATGAATAGGGCTTCCAAAAAGTTGGAAATCGTGGCATTTGTCGCAAAATTCACGTATTAAACAGGAAAATAATTAATTGCGTGACACTGAGCTATGAACTTGATATGCGATTCGCAAGGTGAAAAGATATTTAACGCGGACGAATGTGATTAGCTAAAGAGTCTGTGTTAGGAATTGGATAAACATGTTTAAAGTAAATATAAACAGGAGATGACGAATTATAAACTTTTGGACATAGTTTACGTCACTTTAACCTAAACATTTATGAGCACTTTCAAGAACTACACTCACGACACAGATATTTTGACAGAAAGAGAGCAAGCGTGACAGCGCCACCTAGCGGGTTAAAATAGGTTAAAAACAACATCCCATAAAATGTAAAATTTATTTATCAATGACGTCAAAGAAAATGAAATATAGCCAAACTTTTGGAAGTAATTTCACGCCTCAAAAGTAAGGTTGCTGTTTACAACCAACATGGTTAAAATATCAATTATTACAGAATTAAATGTAATGTTTCGCATATGACCAGGGCCCGGCATGGCCAGGTGGTTAAGGCACTCGACTCGTCAGGTGAGGGTTGGCGGGTTCGAATCCCCGTTGCACCAAACATAAGCGCCCTTTCAGTCGTGTAGGCGTTATAAGTGACGGTTAATTCCACTATTCGTTGGTAAAAGAGTAGCCCTAGAGTTGGAGGTGGGTGGTGATGACTAGCTGCCTTCCCTCTAGTCTTACACTGCTAAATTAGTGATGGCTAGTGCAGATAGCCCTCGTGTAGCTTTGCGCGAAATTCAAAACAAACCAAACAATTTGACCACAGCCTCCATGATACAAAATGGACCCCAGGAGAGACCAGAGATGAGGGCCTTGGCCCATCAACTTCTACCGTATCCTTTATTCCATTTTTGGCAAGTCCCGTGATTGCCTCTGTGTCCCGGGATAAATGCCCTAACTACTACCCCATTTATTGATGGTCCTACCTCTGATTCCATATTAATGTCTATTAATATCTTGGAATTAATGTCTGTATGTTGAATGTGTGATTGACAAAGATAAATAAACATTAGCAGACAAGAGTTGAACGGTTTATTCCAGTTTCGTCTAATCTTCATTAAGAATAAAGATTTTTTTAAAGTTATGATGTGACAAACAACATAATATCTGTGACAAACAACATAATACCTGCTGTCTGAAACAATTATAACAATAACATTAAATTAGTGGCTCACTATTTTTTCTAACAATAAAATTAGATTTGTGGCTCACCAATTTTTCAACAATAAGATGAAATTTGTTTGTTTTTGAATTTCGCACAAAGTTACTCGAGGGCTATCTGTGCTAGCCGTCCCTAATTTTGCAGTGTAAGACTAGAGGGAAGGCAGCTAGTCATCACCACCCACCGCCAACTCTTGGGCTACTCTTTTACCAACGAATAGTGGGATTGAGCGTCACATTATAACGCCCCCACGGCTGAAAGGGCAAGCATGTTTGGTGTAAGCGGGATTCGAACCCGCGACCCTCGGATTACGAGTCGAACGCCTTAACTCGCTTGGCCATGCCGGATTTCAATGTAAATGGTTCAGTGATACAAAAGCACATGTGATGTTTTTGTGAAAAGAAATCTGTACGTGATGGAGAAAAATGGATGTAATTTTCGGATTCAGCGTACAGGAATTATTGTAGAAAATGTAAACATTTCAAGACCATAAAACCATCGCAGTCCTGTACAACTTATCACACTGAAAACCAGATTAATAAAACACAGAATATTAATATTTATTGTACAAGTTTTGAAGAATCAGCCACCATGAAAAATCCAAAATTCTATAAATATTTATATTCTATAAATAGCCAAGTATTCCATTATGAAGATAAAGTCCCTAACAATATTAATATATCAACCGAAGTGTTTACTCAGACTCATTGTAAAGAGACATCGCTGCTCGTCGTAAATTTTACAAATTGTATACATAATAATTTAAAATCACAATACTGCTTTTCTACAGTGGGTAAAGCACAGATAGCCAATTTTACAGTCTTGTATTCAAGAAAAAATCACGAGTTAGTATCATACAGAATACATGAAGTAAAATGAACAATCCACTTCTACTGTAATAAAAACATAGCTCCACTTATTACGTGCCCGCCATGTTCAGGTGGGTTAAGGCGTTCGACTCGTAATCTGAGGGTCGCGGGTTCGCATCCCGCTTACACCAAACATGCTTGCCCTTTCAGCCGTGGGGGCGTTATAATGTGACGGTCAATCCCACTATTCGTTAGTGAAAGAGTAGCCCAAGAGTTGGCGGTGGGTGGTGATTACTAGCTGCCTTTCCTTTAGTCTTACACTGCTAAATTAGGAACGGCTAGCGCAGATAGCCCTCGTGTAGTTTTGCGCGAAATTCAAAACAAACAAACAATACATTGAAATCTGGTAACATTTTGTTATGCTTAAAATGTTGACAACCGCTGGATATAGATTTCTCTAGACCAATCGCGACGTGAGAGACTTATCGTTCTAAAACCCAATTATAATAATAAAAAAACGTTCACTGTGTTAAACGAGATAATAATTTGATCTAAGTAAGAGTTTATTTATTTGGAACAAATCCTTACGTGATAAAAAAAATTTCGAAAAATGCGCAGCTGAATTATGGGAAGTCCGTTATTAAAACCAATACAACTGTTATGATGTTTAAACTCATAGGCATGTGCTATGCGTTAATCTTAATCTGTGACGTCCAGTTACTGCCACTGATCAGGGTTCGTAATTGGGTAATGTAATAAATGACGAATGTCTTGCAAGTGACATGGCCTTTGTCTTAGTTTAAACGTAAGAATTCAGCATCTATTTCAAAATATTTATCCAGGCCTAATTCCCAAGGAGCAACATGAGAGCTCGTTCTAAAACATAACTGTCAGTTATGTTTTGCAATGTATTCATTTTCTTTCATTCTAATCTTACAGTTCTTACTTATCGTGATAAAAATCGGTGGCGACTCTAGCGACCCCTAGTTGGCCATGGTCTCTCCTCCCAAACTGTCCAAAATGTCTTGCCCCATCAGCCTCCTTGTCCTTTCGTTTCTGTACATTTTCTCTTGTGGAGGGGGCGGGGCTACATACCCGAACTGACCCTGAAGACAATTTTAGAGAACTTTCAAAAAATACCAAATTGGTATTTGTATTTTTTTAAATTTCCTGCAAAGCTTCACGCGGGCTATCTGCATTAGCCGTCCCTAATTTTGCAGTGTAAGACTAGAGGGAAGACAACTAACTAGTCATCACCACACACCGCCAACTCTTGGGCTACTCTTTTAGCAACGAATAGTGGGATTGACCGTCACATTATAACGCCCCCACGGCTGAAAGGACGAGCATGTTTGGTGTGACAGGGATTCGAACCTGCGACCTTCAGATTATGCGTTGATCGCCTTAACCCACCTGGCCATGCCGGGCCTTCAAATTGGTTTCCATACCAATTAAAGAATATTTTGAGTGTTTTAAAGGTGAATTTTACAGAAACAAGAAAACTTTGCAGTCAAAAGAACTACTCATACTGATTAATTTTGCAGATTCACATTTTTTATAAAAAATATGTACTAATAAATGAAACATAGAAACCGAACGTTTTAGTTTTTACGTTTGCCGCTAGGAAAAGTACTGTGACGTAATAGTTGCCAAACAAACCGCCAACGCCAGCGCGTTGAATGTAAATAGACATGGCCAGTACATACTGAGAAACAGAGGCGGAGTCTGTTTTGACTTTGTGTTCTGAACAGTGTTGAGTAGCTCCATATCAATTTGAACCTACTCTGAACGAACCTAGAACAGTTACTTTTGACACAGATCTGACAAGTTCTAGTGATGAGGACAGTTCCACGAGCGAGAGTAGCAGAACTGTGAGTGATACTGATAGCGCCCGGTTGCGAGTCGGTCATACCTCCATTGGAAGAATGGTAAGCCTAAGTCATGACAACAAATATGGTCTGTATTATTTCACGTGCAATTTTAAGCATCTCGAAACCTGTCTGGTGTTTATAAATTATTGGTATCACAGCCTGGGTTTTATTTGTTTATACTTTGCCGACTATGGTAACTAATACTCGGCCCTTCCACAATCATTGTACCGGGTATTTATGACTCGTAACAAAATGAATTTCAATTATACGTCATAATTCTGTCTATAAACTCAAACTAGATGTAGCAGTCTGAATAGTTAATTTAATATTTACCATAAATGTATAATTTATATGACGTATTCCGTATGTTTGTGCAAGGTGTAGGTGTGGTTTATACGAGCAGATGCCAACCAGGAGAGAGTGCGTTTGTTGTCGCTCATACGACAAGGTGTCAAACCGATTAAAAGATGAAGAGTGCATGACCCAGACTCGAGGTTTTGACGGAAATTGTCTGAATATCGATGTCTTGGAAGCATCATACTATGAATTTGTTGACTTGAATAATGATGAGCCAAGTTACGAGTGTGTATTTTTCAAGATGCAGTTAAACCTAAAATAATATATTTGAGTTTAACCTACAATTAAAGATACTGTTTATCCAAAACTACGATCCTACTTGAAACCCACGGAATCCAAAACAGTGGGATCCGACACAAAACATGAACGTTCAAAGTGATCTTGACAAAGCTTTGCATGGTGTGAAGTAGTCCAGTTCTTCCTATTGACCATCCGCACCCACTGTCACCACCTTTCCGGTTTCTTCTTCTTGCACGGAAACGAAAAGAAGGTTTTGCCCGATCCCGAACCGTTTTTACAACCATAAGCAACGCAGTAAACCATGTTATCATAAAACAAACATAAAGTAGTAATATCAAGACAAAAATAGTCTCACAAAGTATGCAATCCGAAAATAGCACCGATAGATTTACATAAAACACCAGCACTGAAAGGAACAAAATGGTCAGCGCGCAACGAAGCGTGTTTGGCAACTATTACGTCATAGTTGAAAACGTCACGGAAACAGCCGAACGACCGAGAGGAACTTGAGTTTGAGGGCCCGCATACTTTATTTCATTGTTTACTCAAAAACTGAAGTGTTTAAAATATGTTAACCACACAGGAATTATACCTAACCAAAATACAGTTTCTAAGGCAATTATTAAATTTGTTGAAAATTCACCTTTAAATTTTACCTAAATGAAATGGGGACCAACCTTTAATAAACATTCAGATACAAATATAAATCAAAAAAGGCCCATAAAAGGTTTCGAAGACATTATTGAATCATTTTGAGAGAACTAAAGTACTGCACAAATGTGAACCTCATGAAACGCATGTTTAAACGTCGGTGGAGCATTAGCAGTTATGTGAAGAGACACTACAAAAAGATCAACTGTTGTATCTCACAACATAGCAAAAACAAGAAACAACGCCCTCTGGACAAAATCAGAAAAAGGTTCCAAATAGAATAATAATGATATAAACACGGGTTGTTCCAATTACATCAGAGCCGTAGAAAACAAATATATATAAACGGAAACAGATACGTAAATTAATGACAGCACGTGCTGACTGCCCTCAGGGGATGTGATCTAGATATATTTACGCATCATAGGGGGCCAATAGACGTCCTGTAACTCGCTGTCGAGAAGAACGCGTTTCATTCTTTGAGGTCGCACTTTTATAGTAATGGGCCAACAAAGATAGTTCTCGAGTTGGTGATGTGTACTGTTTCCCTTCTGTATCGATCAGATCGAAACCTGAGGCGTCTATACCCGGCTATCCCTTGGGAAACGTGTCCAAATTTCTGAAGAAAACAAACGATAACAGAGGTAAACTGATTTTGTTGCGCATCAACCGGGCGTGAAACATGATTGTATTAATACTCAGTTCCGTCGTTAGGAGGAGATTTCATAACTGGTGACGGAACATCGGTTTCATCAAATCCGTTTAGATCAATATCCTCTTTGCAACAAACTAACATTATATTACAATAAACACCAATACACTCCCTGTTAACGAAAGTTATGTAACAATAAACACAACCTTAACGAAGGATATATCACAAAATAAACACCAATACACCCCCTGTAAACGATAGTTGTGTAGCAAAATACTCCCAATAACGGTTATGTAACAATAAGCACCAATATACTCCCTGTTAACGAAGGTTATGTAACAATAAATACTCCCCTAATAAAGGCTATATCAAAATAAACACCAATATACTCCCTATAAACGATGGTTATGTAACAATAAATACCAATATACTCTCTGCTAATGAAAATTATATAACAATAAACACCGCCTTAACAAAGGTTATATCACAATAAACACCAATATACTCCCTGTTAACGAAGGCTATGTAACAATGTATTTCCAGTAAACGATGGTTATGTAACAATAACCACCAATATACTCCCTATAAACGATGGTTATGTAACAATAACCACCAATATACTCCCTATAAACGATGGTTATGTAACAATAACCACCAATATACTCCCTATAAACGATGGTTATGTAACAATAACCACCAATATACTCCCTATAAACGATGGTTATGTAACAATAACCACCAATATACTCCCTATAAACGATGGTTATGTAACAATAACCACCAATATACTCCCTGCTAACACTACATACTCTATAATTATCCATTTGAAGTTCACACTACACTTTTCTCTATAATTATCCATTTGTAGTTCACACTACACTTTTCTCTATAATTATCCATTTGAAGTTCACACTACACTTTTCTCTATAATTATCCATTTGTAGTTCACACTACACTTTTCTCTATAATTATCCATTTGTAGTTCACACTACACTTTTCTCTATAATTATCCATTTGAAGTTCACACTATACTTTTCTTTATAATTATCCATTTGTAGTTCACACTACACTTTTCTCTATAATTATCCATTTGAAGTTCACACTACACTTTTCTCTATAATTATCCATTTGAAGTTCACACTACACTTTTCTCTATAATTATCCATTTGTAGTTCACACTACACTTTTCTCTATAATTATCCATTTGAAGTTCACACTACACTTTTCTCTATAATTATCCATTTGTAGTTCACACTACACTTTTCTCTATAATTATCCATTTGAAGTTCACACTACACTTTTCTCTATAATTATCCATTTGTAGTTCACACTACACTTTTCTCTATAATTATCCATTTGTAGTTCACACTACACTTTTCTCTATAATTATCCATTTGTGGTTCATGATCCAATCTTTTCTCTAAATGTAAAGCTATAGTTATTTTGTTATTAGGTTTAAACAAAACATGACTATAGTTTAACAATTAGACATCATGACTATTCTATAGTTTAACAGTTAGACACCATGACTATACTATAGTTTAACAATTAAACACCATGACTATACTGTAGTTTAACAGTTCACTATACTATAGTTTAACAGTTGACTATACTACAGTTTAACAGTTAGACACCATGACTATACTATAGTTTAACAGTTTACTATACTATAGTTTAACAGTTGACTATACTATAGTTTAACAGTTAGACACCATGACTATACTATAGTTTAAGAGTTGACTATACTATAATTTAACAGTTAGACACCATGACTGTACTATAGTTTAACAGTTGACTATACTATAGTTTAACAGTTAGACACCATGACTCTACTATAGTTTAACAGGACACCATGACTATACTACAGTTTAACAGTTGACTATACTATAATTTAACAGTTAGACACCATGACTGTACTATAGTTTAACAGTTAGACACCATGACTATACTATAGTTTAACAGTTGACTATACTATAATTTAACAGTTAGACACCATGACTGTACTATAGTTTAACAGTTGACTATACTATAGTTTAACAGTTAGACACCATGACTCTACTATAGTTTAACAGTTAGACACCATGACTCTACTATAGTTTAACAGTTAGACACCATGACTCTACTATAGTTTAACAGTTAGACATCATGACTCTACTATAGTTTAACAGTTAGACACCATGACTATACTATAGTTTAACAATTAGACACCATGACTCTACCATTACAATAGATAGTTCACACTATATCTTAAATAACGTATCTGTACTACTCATAAACCACAAACAAAACGTCGGAGTGGGTGTAGCGAGTAGAGTGTGAAAACAAGGTTCGTATCTCGATGGCCCAAGAAACAAACATGGAGCGCAAGAGTAAGCGACGTGTGCTGTTTATTATTTATCCTTCCTCTAGTCTATTAGTTCAAGACTAGGACGGCTAGCACTAACATTGTAAACAGAAATGTGAGTGTAAAAAATCGTCAGATGTATGACTTGTTCGTAAGCTCTGTATAGAACACATCATTAAAGTTCACATTACCTTACTTGAAATAGATTTAACTAGCACAATAAATGGCATTCTACTCATCCATCAAGCCCTCTATTTGTTTAACTTTCTTTTTGTTTAAATATTTATCTAGTTTTCACGTAGCTGCTTGTTTGAATGTTGACGTTCCTCTGATAAACCTCTCTCCCTCCGCTTTGTCATGCTTTCTATGTCACAGATTAAAATCCTTTAGGGTAGGTAAAATATAGAAGCAAAGAACTTAGGCCTTCCTTATGGTTGTCGTAAACAAAGACTATTATTAGTTTTGTAATGTCGCGATCGGAGACGAGAGAAACAAAACTAATAATTTGTCATAATCAGAAGAATAGTAAACACCAGTGTGAATTATCCTAGGGCTAAATTCACTTTACAGCTGATTGGCGAGGTGCACGTGTTATTTCGCATAAAACGAATCTTCCTCTTATATATTACATCCTTCTAATTCCCCTGGCATAATTTTTAGTTGTTTGCTTTCAAAATGATTATAATCTATGACGCTTGTCTGGTTACATTGCTGGGCGATTTCACGATATTCCAACTAGATACAAGGCAGTTTCTTCAGTATAATTTCATGTCAGTATCCTAGTCGCACGTGGCGTTCGCTTATCCAGGTCATCATAGTTCTGCTGAGTTTTTAAGCGTAGTTTAGAGATAAGTTAAGGTACTGAGTTTACTAGACAACTGTTTAAAATATTTTTTTTCCTTTCATTTGTTCGTAACCTGCCATAATAAAGTTAAACTGATATCAAATACTAAAGGCCTGAAATGATATACAAAAGTAACAAAAAATTCGAACTAGAAATACGAAATAAGGCCCGGCATGGCCAGGTGGGTTAAGGCATTCGATTCGTAAACGGAGGATCGCGGGTTCGAATCCCCGTCGCACCACACATGCTCGCCCTTTCAGCCGTGGGAGCGTTATAATGTTACAGTCAATCCCATTATTCGTTGGTAAAAGAGTAGCCCAGGAATTGTCGTTGGATGGTGATGACTAGCTGCCTTCCCTATAGTCTTACACTGCAAAATTAGGGCGAGCATGTGTGGTGTGAGAAGAATGCGGACCAGTCACTCTCGCATTATGAGTCGAGTACCTTAACCACCTACATGGCTATGCTGGCTCTGACAGAATAAGTGGGTTTAGTAAATATATGTTTGCACAACCAAGAGGTTTATCAATCGACGTGTATATATTATTCATAGCATTTGATAATTCAACCAGAGATAACAAATTATATTTTTATCAGAAACAAAACGACACACGTGTGTCTAGTTAAATTCGTCATTTTGAAATAAATTAGGTGAAACTGTCTGATAAAGTATTTTAACATATTTAAATAGCAGGTGTTGTACTTTTGTGTTCTAAGTTATAATTGGTTCAGTTTGAAAGACTGATTGACTTATAAAATATTATTATTTGATTGTATCAACAAGACATTACATAACTCAAGTACATTCATGTGAGTACATAGTAGGTTTTGACTTGAAGAATGAACTACGAATTTGATATAGTTTCTATAATTAGTTTTTCAGTGTAAAGTTACATAATGCACTCTCAGCACCGCGTGGAATCGAACCTCGGACTTTAACTTTGAAAATCCGTACGTTTACTGCTGAACCAGCGGGGTACAAAAATTGTTACTGTTACTTATTATTTGCGTAAAGTTACTTAACTGCCTATCTATGTTCTGCCCAATGCGGCAAATCGAACCCTGAACTTTAGCGTTGTAAGTCTGTAAACTTATCGAATGCCAAGATCAGACTGGAAAGAAGTTTTGCTCCTAAATATTATAATCATGTTTAGTACTCTAACGTAACAGAAACCACATACTTTATCGGTCACTTCAGTTCTCATCTGATCGATCAATTTTGATCAGAACTGACCCTATTAGACCAACAGTTTCTTTAGAAACTTCCATACTCCGTGCAGGTATTCAATACTAGGCCTGAACTTCCATATGACAGTATGTTATTTATGACTTCAATTTCATTGTATTACAAGTAATACTTGCTTTAGAATTCTGCCAAATGTCCATAAGATTTTAATAAAATTTGTACAAGAATCAGATCTTCAGTCGTTTCATGTCAAAGCTCTCTTTCTTCGACTGAGGTAAAAAAATGACTCGAATTAGTAATTTGTAAATAAAATAATACCAAATTACTTTGAAACTTCCGAGGATGTCACAGGTCTATTGTTTCTTTCAACTATTTAAGTGTTGAATTACTCTTAGGTACATACTTGGCTGTTGTTTGCAAGGTCCCTCAGAACCAACAAACTAGAGGCAAACAAAAACTCCTTTAAATAGCAGATAATTCTGCTAATTACCGCTAGGGTTGGGCTTTCACCTATATCGTTTGGTCTCACAGTAAAGGGAAAAATAGACAGTTGTTCAAAGTGACCCATTACGTAAATAGAACCGCCGAAGAGTAGCATGAAGACAAATTGGTGATATAAGAATTATTGATACGATCCCAGCATAACAACTCTGTACTCTGTAGCAAAGTGTCAGGATACACCCCTGGATCTCGGGATTGTACGGATGTCAGTTCACTCGACTCGTAATCTGTGACTTGCGAGTTCCAATCCCCTCAGACGTGGGAGGGGATGTGTGTTGTTTGTTATGTGATGCTTAATCCTGTTATTTGTTGGTAAAGTTCGGTTTGTTTTGAATTTCACGAAAAACTACATGAGGGCTATCTGCACTAGCTGTCTCTGATTTAGATGTGTAAGACTAGAGAGAAGGCAGCTAGTCATCACCGCCAACTTTTAGGCTACTCTTTAACCAACGAATAGTGGGATTGGTCGTCACGTTATAACATTCCCATGGCAAAAAGGGCGAGCATGTTTAGCATGACGGGGATTCGAAATCACGACCCTCAGATTTTGAGCCGAGAGACCTAACCACCTGGCCATGCCGGGCCTCGTTGGTAAAGAGTAGCCCATGATCGGGCGGCGTTGACTGTCTTCCCTTTAATCTACCACTTTCTAAATGAGAAACGGCTGGCGAAGATAACCTCGAGTAGGTTTAAGAAAATTAAACAAACCATCAGGATATATTTATTAAACTCTCTCCCCCCCAAAAAAAAAATAAAAGAAAGAGATCCATTTAAAGTCGAAAATATGGTTTTCCTACAAGTTTTAATATCTAAACTCCCGTGATCCATGTGAAACAAGCGAGGACGGTAAGAGCTCCATCTATGGTTGTCGCTGATAAGACCGAATGTTAGTGTTTAGTATCTTTATTGTACAATACTACTGTCTGGGTTTTACAGATAATCTTGTGACAGATGTGATTCTGTTCTTTCTTGTCATCTCGGTATTAACGAACCTCCGGCTGTCTTCAGATAACTCGAAACTGATCGACATCATTTTGCTCCAAACTCCAAATTCCTTGAAAGAAAATGGTATCCGTTTTCTCTCTGTCCGTCTATTCAACGATCCAAGTGTCTATTTGTCCGTCATCACCTACATGTATATGTATGAAAACCAATGGGAATATTTTGATCGTTGTGAAAGAACGACCTGATAAGGGTTAGTGGAACTCACTACAAACCAACACGGTTTGACAATGCTGTACGTGAACTTTAACACCTGGTTTAGAATATTGACCTTATTTTCCTAATAAGGAATGACGATCGCTACAGGCTAACAATGACCTCTGGCTATAAGAAATAAAACCAGGCTAACCATGACATCTAGCTATATGAAATAAAACCAGGCTAACCATGACATCTAGCTATATGAAATAAAACCAGAGTATCAAAAGATGTTGAAGGTATGTTAACAGGCCCGTCATGGCCAGGTGAGTTAAGGCATTCGACTCGTAATCTGCTCGTCCTTTTTCAGTCATGGGAGTGTTAACGCGTGACGGTCAATCCCACTATTCGTTGGTAAAAGAGTATCCCAAGAGTTGGTGGTGGGTGATGATGAATAGCTGTCTTCCCTTTAGTCTTACACTGCTAAATTAGAGACGGCTAGCGCAGATAGCCCTTGTGTAGCTTTGCACGAAATAAAAACAACAACAAACAAACAAGTTTTCAAAGAGGCTTGAAATACCCGCTCTCTGGTGGCCAGGTATAACTCCTAGATTCTGTGGAAGGCCATTAGGCCTGCGACCTTTTCTCGAATTTTCTGATAGTTCTACATCATATATAACATTCAACAACGAGAAAAATAATTTTGTTGAAATTTAAGTTTAAAAATGAGCTGTCGTCACAGCATTACGTCACAGAGTAGATTTTATTCAGGTGTACCTTTGTAGACACACAGTGGTAAATTAAGATACCTTGTTTTTCAGATACAACACTTATGAGAGTTTCACTAAACATAGAAAAATATTTTAAATTTATTTTTAATTGTTTTATACTTAAAACGTACTTTTTTTTGTCCCCCCCCCCCCCGTGGCTTAGCGGTATGTCTGCGGACTTACAACGCTAAAAACCGGGTTTCGATACCCGTGGTGGGCAGAGCACAGATAGCCCATTGTGTAGCTTTGTGCTTAATTCAAAACAACAACAACTCTTTTGTGTTTGTAATTTTTATCATCAGTTTTGAAACGTCATTTTTGTGGAGATTTCAGTTGTTTTATTTATTGCTCAGCTATAAAAATACTGCCTGTTAAACAGCTTTGATTGGCGATGCTCGGTGTTGCAGTTTTCAAAACTAAACGTTGGATGCATACATCGATAAATCCATTGTAATAACGGGAGAGAATATATGACTGAAGATGTTATTAAAGTAAAACAGGACAAAGATATGATAAATAATGCACAATCAGAAACAGTTGGAATAAAGAGAGAATCGTGAATAACTGAGACAGTGAATCACTGACAGTAAACTCGTTTTATTTTCGCCTGTGTTCCAACTTCTTTGCTTGTTCCTTCAATATCCAATTTTCTCGTCCGCGCAATTGTTTTATTGCTGAGTCTCTGCAAATTGTGTGAAAAGTTGCTATAGCAACAAACACAAAGGGATTATATACCTTTAAAATATCGTATACATATTTATAGAAATGGTCTTTTCTTTTATATTTCAAGCTTTCGTCCTTAACCAGACGACTTCCCTTCGCGCCAAACATGCTCGCCCTTTCAGCCGTGAAGACGTTATAATGTGACGGTCAATCCAACTATTTGTCAGTAAAAGAGTAGCCCAAAGAGTTGGCGGTAGGCGGTGACGACTAGCTGCCTTCCCTCTAGTCTTACACTGCTAAATGACGGACGGCTAGCACAGATAGCCCTCGAGTAACTTTGTGCGAAATTCTAAAACAAACAAGTACTATACATAATATATGCTTCGAAGTTCTGGAAATCGGAAGTAAAAAATCGCTTCAGGCCAATATTCTGTTAAGATTTACAAGAGAGGAAGTGAGAAACATTGATTTCCAAAGTAATAAATGGGAGTTTAAGCTAGCACAAGGTAAACACGTGTAATTTAACTCGAAAGTTAAATATCTTGTCAAGATGAGATCGGACGAAGTTTTACTGATTCGTGTTAAGTCCGCAGTTCTGTAAGTTCTGGCTTCTTATTGGCTTATAAAAAATAAAACTGCCTGACCTGTCTCATAAGGTCTGACAACAAAACGTCCATTTGACTGCAAGTTTTCACGACCTAGGACTAAAATCTGAAAGCGCATGCTCCACTCACTGAAAATAAATCTGTTTTTGTAATCATTAGTTAGTGACGCTTGATTAATTTATTTGATTGTTTGCTTCTAAATTTCGCGCAAAACTACACGAGGGCTATCTGCGCTAGCCGGCCCCAATTTAGCAGTGTAAGACCAGACAGAAGACAGCTAGTTATCACCACCCACCGCCAACTCTTGGGCTACTCTTTTACCAACAAAGAGTGGGATTGACCGTAACATTATAACGCCCCACCGGCTTAAAGTGCGAGCATATTTGATGTGACTGGGATTCTTATAACAGATCAGAATCGATGAACACAAAGGTCAGGGAAAAAATCCTTCACTTGCCCCAGGCCACAGTATGCAACATTTCAAGAGAGGTCTCCGTTTGAAAAACTAACATGACTCACATTAACATGAGCTGCTTCCACGACATATCTGTTTAACAGGTGCATATCTCAAGCATCTGGATAATAAAACGGATAGCCATATAATTACATACAAAGATATATACCGATCAAGTCGTCTTTAGATTGTCAAAATAGACGCTGGAAAACTGTTGTCCTCAAACACTAGATGGAATGAGTATTGTTTGCTGGACTGTTGTCCTCAAACACTAGATGGAATGAGTATTGTTTGCTGGACTGTTGTCCTCAAACACTAGATGGAATGAGTATTGTTTGCTGGACTGTTGTCCTCAAACACTAGATGGAATGAGTATTGTTTGCTGGACTGTTGTCCTCAAACACTAGATGGAATGAGTATTGTTTGCTGGACTGTTGTCCTCAAACACTAGATGGAATGAGTATTGTTAGCTGGAAAAAGAGGTGTATTTTAAACATAGCAGCTTCACCTTAGGACCTTTTGCAAAGCTTACTACGTTTCATGGCTATTGTCAAGACTCGTGGTTCGCAGACCAAGTATGGCTGGACAAGACGACATTGGTGAGACTCCAACATCGTTTTGGTATAACGTGTTCGGGCTCTGTTATAATTAAGCTTATTAAGTAGAAAACACTGAATGAAACGTTACAATTTACAGAGAAACCTAAGATTCTCGACTCAGTTTGTTATTTACGCTTTTATATAATTTTACTTGTATTTCTTAAAATAATAAAATTATCTTATTTCTAATAGACTGCGCTGGCTTAGTGGTTAGCTTCTATAGCCGAAGATCAGAGGATCGGGTTTCGAACACTCTTCACACTTTCAGCTGTTGGTGCGTTATAGAAGTAAAAGTCAATTCCTTTATTTGCTTCAGAGGTCCGGAAATAGCTCTTTCTGAGGTGGATCCTTCTTTTTAGATCTTCGGGGTCTATGACCTCTGACTCTACTTTAAATCGCGTACACATAAGTCACCTTTGAACTTAAAAATTCCAACTGTTGTTGTTTCTAAACTTGAAAAACATTATTCCAAACATTTTCTTTAAAAAATGCAGACACTCAAATCAGTACTAATGTTGCTATGTAATAATATTTCTCGATAGTTATAGATAGGTCTAAGTCCTAGCATCGGACAAGATCTTTTAACACAGAAGAAAAGGATCGTTTTGAAGTTATAGTGGCAGTCTATCACTACTCTTACCAGCTGACTATCAACAAGCAAGACATTATCCTAATGTGATAATCATTAGGCATTACCTTCCAAGCTGGTCGAATTTCTTGAGATTTATTGGGATTATGGCCGAAAATACCATTAGTACTGACGATACTAAATTATGATTTAAAACATTCTACTTATTGTAAGTTTTAGTTGTCTAGATTTGCAATATTTAGTAGATGGAGCTAGTGTATTACACAGAATCGGCTTCCCATTGTATATCCTGTCAGATAGCCATATCCTAGTAGCTGTAACAACCAGTTACAATCTTAGCTATGAATGTGTAACAGCCAGGTGTATATATATATATTTCAAGCACGAGGGCATGTGTTTATAATTGCTAACTTCGAGGCAAATGGGCGGTACCAAGTAGTTTGCGTCAGTATCTCGAAAAACGTTATTCAACGAGATTAGTAACAGTCACGTGCAATAGGTCCTTGTTCATGACAGACTTCGTTGTTGGACTCATTTGTTACATTTTTGTTGTTGTTTGTTTCTGTTGATTAAGGCTTCACGACGTTTGTAAGAGATAATTGTACTAATTAAACTCAGACACTCACGCTATAAGTGTTTATATTTTAGACGAGTTTAATTAAAACATTCCCCTTGTGTTATTCTTTACAATCAGTGTTTTTGTAATCCTAGCGGTAAATAAAGAAATTAAAATTAAAACCAGGTGTACTTCTGCAGGTTCCCCGACTGTTCCGTTTCGAGAGTATATGAAACCCAAATAACTAGTAACAAATATTTTTATTTCTCCCTTTGGAAGTTCACATGCCATATTGTATTGCAGCTTACGGAGTGCATAATTATTCTCGTGATTCATTACATACGCACGTTTTACTGACGCCACGGCAGCACAAATTGCAACATCAAGCATTCTTCATGTGATGTAATTTTACTGTCTGCTGACTGACTGACAGTGGTGCGAGTGGTTAAAAGATGTGACCCCCTCCCATCCAAGTAGCTTTCGAGGAAGCAAATCTGACGAAAAAATAATTAAAAAACGGACTTGTATGATATAGAAAAAGTAACACATGCGTGGAAAACTATATGTACGTCGAGAGAAGATAATGTGACGAAATACTGCGGGACAGCGACAAGGCTACGGAATTAAAACTCTAAAATTAGGGATTCGATTCCTAGGTATCCATTCCACAAATCACATGTTTGACTAGATGTGGTGTAATGGAACCAAAAGTGTACCCACATGGTAATTTTTTTTATTCACTGCCGCCATTCTTCATCCAGTGGGAGGCCCCGGCATGGCCAAGTGGGCTACGACGTTCGACTCGTAATTTGAGGGTCGCGGTGCGAGTCACAGGGGGACAATGAATAGTAGGAAACTGTCAGCGCGAATGTTTTTTTTTAGACCAAAGAAATAACAGCAAAATCTTCAGCCCATTTTTGAGTGGCCAGATGGTTAGAGCGTTCGACTCGAAACTTGAGGGTCGCGGGTTTGAATTTTCGCCGCACTAAACATGCTCGCCCTTTCAGCCGTTATAATGTAACGTTCAATCCCACTATTCGTTGGTAAAAAAGTAGCCCAAGAGTTGGCGGTGGGTGGTGATGACTAGCTGCCTTCCCTCTAGTCTTACACTGCTAAATTAGGGACGGCTAGCGCAGATAGCCCTCGAGTAGCTTTGCGCGAAATTCAAAACAAACAAACTAACAATCATCCAGTGAGTTAGCAGCGCGTGCGTAGCGACAACGTAATTACTTCATTAAACTGGATAATCGTCCTACCTGAAATCCAATTATCCTTGTAGTAACAGTTTTCGGACTATTATACTATCAAGTACCTCGTAGAAAATTTAAATGACCAAATTAATGGAAGAGAAATAGGAACTTTTCCAAAAATATTTTTCTATAAATAACAGTAATAAAACGCCATAAAGTGTTTCAACATTTAAGTTGGATTAAATACGATTTAACAGTTAGCGTCCTGGATTTCAAATTCGAGGATTCATGGTTCGCGACTGATTACCACAAAACTGTTCTTTGTAACAGTGAACGGTTAAATCTGTTTCTTTTATTTTTCCGATGTTGCGTCTTCCCGTTTTTTTTTAACCACCTGGCCATGCCGGGCCTTTCCCGTCTTTCCTCTGGTTCATCAGTTCAAAACTAGGGATGGTTACACGTGCAGATAGTCTTCACATAGCTTAGCAATAGAGTTACTGTTGACCTCATCAGTACTTGGATTCACCTCACCATATTTCTTGTAGTTAAAACAAAAAACCACTAAACCTATTTGCCGTTATCCCAAATTTTGAAATTCTGTTTATTTGTTTTTGAATTTCGCGTAAAGCTACAAGAGAGCTACCTGCGCTAGCAGTTTCTAATCTAGCAGTGTAAGGCTAAAGAGAGGGCAGCTATACATTACCACTAACCGTCAACTCTTGGACTACTCTCTTACCAACGTATAGTGGGATTGAGCGTCACATTATAACGCCCATAGGACTGAAAGGGAGAGCATGTTCGGTGTGACGGGGACTCTAACTCGCAATCCTCATAGTACTAGTGGAGTGCCCCTAACCACCTGGCCATGCCAGGGCCTTACTATGATTACGTTAGACAAAATTCAAAACTTTAAGGAACACGAGTGTTAAAGTTACAAACACGTGCATCGATTTCTTGAACGAACCGGTTTCAATGATTTTTTTTAATATTATGCTTTTTATTTTTTAAGCAGAGGTTTCTGAAACTGATTCAGTCTACAACACTACAACATAATTCACAAAACAGGAATATTATTAAATGATCAGTAACTCAAAGATACGTCAAATGGTTAGGGTACTCGTCTCGTAAAGTTAAGGTTTGAATTTCATGTCCCTTCCCCAAAATGCTCTCCTTCTCAGTAAGAGGACGTTATAATCTAACGGTCAGTTTTATATTTGATTGGTAAAAAGTAGTCTGAGAGTTGACGGTGGGTGGTGTTGACCACCTAGCTGTATTTTCTCCAGTCTATTACTTCTAAATCAAAGACGGCCAGTGCAGATAGACCTTGATAACTTTGCACGAAATTCAAATTAAATAAATACCGGCGTAAGTCTAAGGGTTTAACTCCCTAAAAATCAGGGTTCGATACGTACAGAACACAAATTACTCATTTATTTAGCTTTAATCTTAACCACAAATAAAATATTATTTCGAAAAGTACAGTTAAGATCTGTGTGGTTCATAGACGCTTACTTTATAATGGACTGGGTTTACTGTATCAGGCTTCAGATCTCAAGTTGCGATGCTACTGAACAATGATAGCTGTTGGTGCGTTACAGAGGTGACAGTCAAATTCATTCCTCAGTCCAAAGCCGGGTCATCTTTCCTTTAGTCAACAGTTAAAAAAGTCGGTACCTAAAATCCTGTTTGTTTGTTTTTAAAGCCGTTTGATTCACATGTCTGTCTGTTTATATTTTTTCGAATATATAAACAATTAAAATATATCCAGATGTCCTTAAGTTTGAACTTATAGAGTAGAGAGATAGAGGGAAGGCAACTAGTTGACAGCACGCACCGCCAACTCTTGGGCTATTGTTGTTCGACCAAATAGTAGTATTGCACTATTTACCCCTCAGTGAAACAGCAGTATGTGAGCGGACTCACTCAGCTAAAAAATCGGGTTTCGATACCCGAGGTGGGCAGAGCTCTGATAGCCCATTGTGAAGCTTTGTGCTTAATTCCAAATAATCAATCAATCACTTGGACTATTACTCTTATAACGCAACCACAGCCCTAAAGTGCAGAATGGAACTATGAACCCCACGATTCACTAGGTCACACGAACCAGTCAACTTCCGCAGAAGGTGTAACTCAAATTGAAAATACAAACACACCTCCAAACCTAGAGATCGGTACTTTAGGATTTTAAAAACATATTAAATTTTTTAAAGCTACTGAATTATATTTTAATTATACGATATAAATGACACAAAACTCTAAGAGTGTAGCTAAGTATTTATAACTCCCTCTATTTATTTATATTCCAAGCACGTATGGGCCTCCACCAATTCAAGAATTAAAGTTTTATACATGTTTCAACTCAGAAAACAAAGATTGACATGACAACGAACGTGGCATCACAAACCGCTCTAAAATAGTTTCAAAATTCAGCACGATTTTAAAAAGTAATAAATTCCTTTATGCAGTAGCGCCATCAGGTGTGCAGAAAATAAAACAATGCCAATCAAGGTCATCACCGACATCTAAGATACCATACTAAAACGTAGTAAGAGATCAGTTATTTTTGTTTTTCAGAAACAATAACTTAAAGATAGTTTAGATTAAACATGACCTGTATCTGTGCTATATAATCACAAGTTATAAGCTGTTAACACACAATAAAAAATGAACCTCACGATAGAGTGAGTGAAGGAAAGTAGAACCGATGATAGAGAGACTGCAAAAGTAAACTTTTACAACAATGGTCTGTAGTTTTCACGAGAGAAGTGGTAAGTTTAAGTACAGAACTGCACAGTGTTGTGGCGATTACAGCGATCGAACCTCAAATATTTCCGCTTCAAGCCCGTTAACTGACCGCCGAGCTGCCAGCGAGTATTTTATTATATAGCTCCATATGTGTGTTTGTGTGTGCTTTTCTTAGAAATAGCAAAGCTACATCGGGCTATCTGCTGAGCCCACCGAGAGGAATCGAACCCCTAATTGTAGCGTTGTAAATCCATAGACTTACCGCTGTACTAGCGGGGGGGGCTTATAGCTCTATTATATATAATCTGAAGTTAGAAAACAGTTATATCTATTGAGACAACTCGTTAAAATGAGAAGTAAAAATAAAATATTTTTAGGGTTAACATCAAACTAATTTTATACATTTATCAGAGATCCTCTATAGGAGAACAAAACGTTTATGGTGACTGTCAAATGGAATATTTTGGTAAATAACAAGTAAACTTCCTCGACGATAGCAAGTAAAACGATCTGTCAACCAGTAAAAAAATTGTTTTCGAAAGTAGCATTTAAACCTCTCCTGATGAGATGCAGGTAAGATGTTCTGAACAAGTAAACTCTTATGTTAAAAAACAAAAGTCATAACAGAACCTAATTCGCCCATGATGGAAATCACGGATTAATTTTTATTTATTATGGATTTCTGTTTCCTTTTGGAGCGGTTCATATCCTGAAATTCATGATTCAGGTTCTTAGTATTTCTACAAAATGATATTTCTATACGAAATGTTATTGATACGTAAGAGCGATTAGTTATAGATGCTATACATTCTGAAGGCGGTGGAAAGCTTCCTATTCGTTGAAGCATCCACTCTTACTAACGTCATCTGATTACATCTGACGACGTCGGATGTCAACTTTGACAGAGCATATAGAAGTTCGCATGTTCTAATTCATTTGAAATACGCTGAAAACACTACCTCCAATAAATTGTCTCTTCACGCAAATTAGGCTTAACTCAGCTGCAAGGCCTCTGTGAAACAGTTACATTTAATAATGTTTATTATTGTTTTCTGATTTCAATTGATGCAAAGTCCTCAGAGTGATGAAAGAGAAACATGAGCGTAGGAACTTGTTAATTCTAGAAATTCTCCACAGGCAAAAGTATCGAATCGATTATTATTTTCTTGTTTTGATTTACTTCCACCAGATGACAGCACCATCTAGAAATTGAAAATTATGACTGCTAAAAATGATCAAATTATTGATTTAAAAAGTCAAATAATCATGCGTAAGGTGAGTTTGAAAGGTTTTATAATGGAAGATATGGTGAAAGGGCGCATCATCTGTTGAAGTCTTAGGTTACCTTACTTTCAACAATAGTTTTACAACTGTTAACTATGTGGTAAACACCTTACATCTCAAGTTACCCTACTTTCAACAATAGTTTTATAACTGTCAACTGTGTTGTAAACACCCTACATCTCAGGTTACCCTACTTTCAACAATAGTTTTACAACTGTCAACTACATTGTAAACACCTTACATCTCAGATTACCCTACTTTCAACAAGTCTAGTTTTACAACTGTCAACTCTATTGTAAACACGTTACATCTCAGGTTACCCTACTTTCAACAATAGTTTTACAACTGTCAACTACATTGTAAACACCTTACATCTCAGGTTACCCTACTTTCAACAAGTCTAGTTTTACAACTGTCAACTACATTGTAAACACCTTACATCTCAGGTTACCCTACTTTCAACAAGTCTAGTTTTACAACTGTCAACTCTATTGTAAACACTTTACATCTCAGGTTACCCTACTTTCAACAAGTCTAGTTTTACAACTGTCAACTACATTGTAAACACCTTACATCTCAGGTTACCCTACTTTCAACAAGTCTAGTTTTACAACTATCAACTACATTGTAAACACCTTACATCTCAGGTTACCCTACTTTCAACAAGTCTAGTTTTACAACTGTCAACTCTATTGTAAACACCTTACATCTCAGGTTACCCTACTTTCAACAAGTCTAGTTTTACAACTGTCAACTCTATTGTAAACACCTTACATCTCAGGTTACCCTACTTTCAACAAGTCTAGTTTTACAACTGTCAACTACATTGTAAACACCTTACATCTCAGGTTACCCTACTTTCAACAAGTTTAGTTTTACAACTGTCAACTCTATTGTAAACACCTTACATCTCAGGTTACCCTACTTTCAACAAGTCTAGTTTTACAACTGTCAACTACATTGTAAACACCTTACATCTCAGGTTACCCTACTTTCAACAAGTCTAGTTTTACAACTATCAACTCTATTGTAAACACGTTACATCTCAGGTTACCCTACTTTCAACAATAGTTTTACAACTGTCAACTACATTGTAAACACCTTACATCTCAGGTTACCCTACTTTCAACAAGTCTAGTTTTACAACTGTCAACTACATTGTAAACACCTTACATCTCAGGTTACCCTACTTTCAACAAGTCTAGTTTTACAACTATCAACTCTATTGTAAACACGTTACATCTCAGGTTACCCTACTTTCAACAATAGTTTTACAACTGTCAACTACATTGTAAACACCTTACATCTCAGGTTACCCTACTTTCAACAAGTCTAGTTTTACAACTGTCAACTACATTGCAAACACCTTACATCTCAGGTTACCCTAATTTCAACAAGTCTAGTTTTACAACTGTCAACTACATTGTAAACACCTTACATCTCAGGTTACCCTAATTTCAACAAGTCTAGTTTTACAACTGTCAACTACATTGTAAACACTTTACATCTCAGGTTACCCTACTTTCAACAAGTCTAGTTTTACAACTGTCAACTCTATTGTAAACACCTTACATCTCAGGTTACCCTACTTTCAACAAGTCTAGTTTTACAACTGTCAACTACATTGTAAACACCTTACATCTCAGGTTAACCTACTTTCAACAAGTCTAGTTTTACAACTGTCAACTCTATTGTAAACACGTTACATCTCAGGTTACCGTACTTTCAACAATAGTTTTACAACTGTCAACTACATTGTAAACACCTTACATCTCAGGTTACCCTACTTTCAACAAGTCTAGTTTTACAACTGTCAACTACATTGTAAACACCTTACATCTCAGGTTACCGTACTTTCCACAGGTCTAGTTTTACAACTGTAAACTCTATTGTAAACATCCTACATCTCAGGTTACCTTATTTTCCACAAGCCAAGTGTTCCAACTGTCAACTATATTGTAAACACCGTTCATCTTAGGTTACCCTACTGTCCATAAATCTATTTTTCCAACTGTGAACTCCATTGTAAACATCTTATACTTTTGTTGTTTATATCATCCGCCACAGATGGTTCAGTCAGCACACACGCTAACATTATTATAGCATGAGATATTTAGAAGAATTTTAAAATAAAATATTTATTTCATGCTGCCCCTAACAAGAATAAAATGAACGACTATTTTCTAACATGGCTGACATCTGGTTACCATTTTCTAACATGGCTGACATCTGGTTACCATTTTCTAACATAGCTGACATCTGGTTACCATTTTCTAACATGGCTGACATCTGGTTATCATTTTGTGTTAAACTTTAAGGTTGAGCAACGTACCAAAAAATGTAGGTAACAGGCGTGGCCTACAGGTTAGCTTTCGTACCCAAAATGCGAATCAGATGATTCATGGTTCACAAATGCGCTGCGACAAAGAAGTTGAGGTTTCGGTGGTTTATAACAATGACCATCAAAACCCACTAGTAGTCCAGACAATAAATTAATATTTTTTGTCTATTTAAAATACTATTTAAAATAACCTCTTTCCCTCTAGTCGGTCAGTTGTACTAAGAGTTGATAGTTGTTATTGACAACAGCTTCTCTACCTCTAGTTTATCTGTTGAACAAAAGTTGATAGTTGTTATTGACAACAGCTTATCTCCCTCTAGTTTATCTGTTGAACAAAAGTTGATAGTTGTTATTGACAACAGCTTCTCTACCTCTAGTTTATCTGTTGAACAAAAGTTGATAGTTGTTATTGACAACAGCTTATCTCCCTCTAGTTTATCTGTTGAACAAGAGTTGATAGTTGTTATTGACAACAGCTTCTCTACCTCTAGTTTATCTGTTGAACAAAAGTTGATAGTTGTTATTGACAACAGCTTATCTCCCTCTAGTTTATCTGTTGAACAAGAGTTGATAGTTGTTATTGACAACAGCTTATCTCCCTCTAGTTTATCTGTTGAACAAGAGTTGATAGTTGTTATTGACAACAGCTTATCTCCCTCTAGTTTATCTGTTGAACAAAAGTTGATAGTTGTTATTGACAACAGCTTCTCTACCTCTAGTTTATCTGTTGAACAAAAGTTGATAGTTGTTATTGACAACAGCTTCTCTACCTCTAGTTTATCTGTTGAACAAAAGTTGATAGTTGTTATTGACAACAGCTTCTCTACCTCTAGTTTATCTGTTGAACAAAAGTTGATAGTTGTTATTGACAACAGCTTCTCTACCTCTAGTTTATCTGTTGAACAAAAGTTGATAGTTGTTATTGACAACAGCTTATCTCCCTCTAGTTTATCTGTTGAACAAAAGTTGATAGTTGTTATTGACAACAGCTTCTCTACCTCTAGTTTATCTGTTGAACAAAAGTTGATAGTTGTTATTGACAACAGCTTCTCTACCTCTAGTTTATCTGTTGAACAAAAGTTGATAGTTGTTATTGACAACAGCTTCTCTACCTCTAGTTTATCTGTTGAACAAAAGTTGATAGTTGTTATTGACAACAGCTTATCTACCTCTAGTTTATCTGTTGAACAAAAGTTGATAGTTGTTATTGACAACAGCTTCTCTACCTCTAGTTTATCTGTTGAACAAAAGTTGATAGTTGTTATTGACAACAGCTTCTCTACCTCTAGTTTATCTGTTGAACAAAAGTTGATAGTTGTTATTGACAACAGCTTCTCTACCTCTAGTTTATCTGATGAACAAAAGTTGATAGTTGTTATTGACAACAGCTTATCCCCCTCTAGTTTATCTGTTGAACAAAAGTTGATAGTTGTTATTGACAACAGCTTCTCTACCTCTAGTTTATCTGTTGAACAAGAGTTGATAGTTGTTATTGACAACAGCTTATCCCCCTCTAGTTTATCTGTTGAACAAGAGTTGATAGTTGTTATTGACAACAGCTTATCCCCCTCTAGTTTATCTGTTGAACAAAAGTTGATAGTTGTTATTGAAAACAGCTTCTCTACCTCTAGTTTATCTGTTGAACAAAAGTTGATAGTTGTTATTGACAACAGCTTCTCTACCTCTAGTTTATCTGTTGAACAAGAGTTGATAGTTGTTATTGACAACAGCTTCTCTTCCTCTAGTTTATCTGTTGAACAAGAGTTGATAGTTGTTATTGACAACAGCTTATCCCCCTCTAGTTTATCTGTTGAACAAAAGTTGATAATTGTTATTGACAACAGCTTATCTCCCTCTAGTTTATCTGTTGAACAAGAGTTGATAGTTGTTATTGACAACAGCTTATCTCCCTCTAGTTTATCTGTTGAACAAAAGTTGATAGTTGTTATTGACAACAGCTTATCTCCCTCTAGTTTATCTGTTGAACAAAAGTTGATAGTTGTTATTGACAACAGCTTCTCTTCCTCTAGTTTATCTGTTGAACAAGAGTTGATAGTTGTTATTGACAACAGCTTATCCCCCTCTAGTTTATCTGTTGAACAAAAGTTGATAGTTGTTATTGACAACAGCTTATCTCCCTCTAGTTTATCTGTTGAACAAAAGTTGATAGTTGTTATTGACAACAGCTTATCTCCCTCTAGTTTATCTGTTGAACAAAAGTTGATAGTTGTTATTGACAACAGCTTCTCTTCCTCTAGTTTATCTGTTGAACAAGAGTTGATAGTTGTTATTGACAACAGCTTATCCCCCTCTAGTTTATCTGTTGAACAAAAGTTGATAGTTGTTATTGACAACAGCTTCTCCCCCTCTAGTTTATCTGTTGAACAAGAGTTGATAGTTGTTATTGACAACAGCTTCTCTTCCTCTAGTTTATCTGTTGAACAAGAGTTGATAGTTGTTATTGACAACAGCTTATCTCCCTCTAGTTTATCTGTTGAACAAAAGTTGATAGTTGTTATTGACAACAGCTTCTCTTCCTCTAGTTTATCTGTTGAACAAGAGTTGATAGTTGTTATTGACAACAGCTTATCTCCCTCTAGTTTATCTGTTGAACAAGAGTTGATAGTTGTTATTGACAACAGCTTATCTCCCTCTAGTTTATCTGTTGAACAAAAGTTGATAGTTGTTATTGACAACAGCTTCTCTTCCTCTAGTTTATCTGTTGAACAAGAGTTGATAGTTGTTATTGACAACAGCTTCTCTCCCTCTAGTTTATCTGTTGAACAAGAGTTGATAGTTGTTATTGACAACAGCTTATCTCCCTCTAGTTTATCTGTTGAACAAAAGTTGATAGTTGTTATTGAAAACAGCTTCTCTACCTCTAGTTTATCTGTTGAACAAAAGTTGATAGTTGTTATTGACAACAGCTTCTCTACCTCTAGTTTATCTGTTGAACAAAAGTTGATAGTTGTTATTGACAACAGCTTCTCTACCTCTAGTTTATCTGTTGAACAAAAGTTGATAGTTGTTATTGACAACAGCTTATCTCCCTCTAGTTTATCTGTTGAACAAAAGTTGATAGTTGTTATTGACAACAGCTTCTCTACCTCTAGTTTATCTGTTGAACAAAAGTTGATAGTTGTTATTGACAACAGCTTCTCTACCTCTAGTTTATCTGTTGAACAAAAGTTGATAGTTGTTATTGACAACAGCTTATCCCCCTCTAGTTTATCTGTTGAACAAAAGTTGATAGTTGTTATTGACAACAGCTTATCTCCCTCTAGTTTATCTGTTGAACAAGAGTTGATAGTTGTTATTGACAACAGCTTATCTCCCTCTAGTTTATCTGTTGAACAAAAGTTGATAGTTGTTATTGACAACAGCTTATCTCCCTCTAGTTTATCTGTTGAACAAAAGTTGATAGTTGTTATTGAAAACAGCTTCTACCTCTAGTTTATCTGTTGAACAAAAGTTGATAGTTGTTATTGACAACAGCTTCTCTACCTCTAGTTTATCTGTTGAACAAAAGTTGATAGTTGTTATTGACAACAGCTTATCCCCCTCTAGTTTATCTGTTGAACAAAAGTTGATAATTGTTATTGACAACAGCTTATCTCCCTCTAGTTTATCTGTTGAACAAGAGTTGATAGTTGTTATTGACAACAGCTTATCTCCCTCTAGTTTATCTGTTGAACAAAAGTTGATAGTTGTTATTGACAACAGCTTATCTCCCTCTAGTTTATCTGTTGAACAAAAGTTGATAGTTGTTATTGAAAACAGCTTCTCTTCCTCTAGTTTATCTGTTGAACAAAAGTTGATAGTTGTTATTGAAAACAGCTTCTCTTCCTCTAGTTTATCTGTTGAACAAAAGTTGATAGTTGTTATTGACAACAGCTTATCTCCCTCTAGTTTATCTGTTGAACAAAAGTTGATAGTTGTTATTGAAAACAGCTTCTCTTCCTCTAGTTTATCTGTTGAACAAAAGTTGATAGTTGTTATTGACAACAGCTTCTCTTCCTCTAGTTTATCTGTTGAACAAGAGTTGATAGTTGTTATTGACAACAGCTTATCCCCCTCTAGTTTATCTGTTGAACAAAAGTTGATAGTTGTTATTGACAACAGCTTATCTCCCTCTAGTTTATCTGTTGAACAAAAGTTGATAGTTGTTATTGACAACAGCTTATCTCCCTCTAGTTTATCTGTTGAACAAAAGTTGATAGTTGTTATTGACAACAGCTTCTCTTCCTCTAGTTTATCTGTTGAACAAGAGTTGATAGTTGTTATTGACAACAGCTTATCCCCCTCTAGTTTATCTGTTGAACAAAAGTTGATAGTTGTTATTGACAACAGCTTATCTCCCTCTAGTTTATCTGTTGAACAAAAGTTGATAGTTGTTATTGACAACAGCTTCTCCCCCTCTAGTTTATCTGTTGAACAAGAGTTGATAGTTGTTATTGACAACAGCTTCTCTTCCTCTAGTTTATCTGTTGAACAAGAGTTGATAGTTGTTATTGACAACAGCTTCTCTACCTCTAGTTTATCTGTTGAACAAGAGTTGATAGTTGTTATTGACAACAGCTTATCTCCCTCTAGTTTATCTGTTGAACAAAAGTTGATAGTTGTTATTGACAACAGCTTCTCTTCCTCTAGTTTATCTGTTGAACAAGAGTTGATAGTTGTTATTGACAACAGCTTCTCCCCTCTAGTTTATCTGTTGAACAAGAGTTGATAGTTGTTATTGACAACAGCTTATCTCCCTCTAGTTTATCTGTTGAACAAAAGTTGATAGTTGTTATTGAAAACAGCTTCTCTACCTCTAGTTTATCTGTTGAACAAAAGTTGATAGTTGTTATTGACAACAGCTTCTCTACCTCTAGTTTATCTGTTGAACAAAGTCGATAGTTGTTATTGACAACAGCTTCTCTACCTCTAGTTTATCTGTTGAACAAAAGTTGATAGTTGTTATTGAAAACAGCTTCTCTTCCTCTAGTTTATCTATTGAACAAGAGTTGATAGTTGTTATTGAAAACAGCTTCTCTACCTCTAGTTTATCTGTTGAACAAAAGTTGATAGTTGTTATTGACAACAGCTTATCTCCCTCTAGTTTATCTGTTGAACAAAAGTTGATAGTTGTTATTGACAACAGCTTCTCTACCTCTAGTTTATCTGTTGAACAAAAGTTGATAGTTGTTATTGACAACAGCTTCTCTACCTCTAGTTTATCTGTTGAACAAAAGTTGATAGTTGTTATTGACAACAGCTTATCCCCCTCTAGTTTATCTGTTGAACAAAAGTTGATAATTGTTATTGACAACAGCTTATCTCCCTCTAGTTTATCTGTTGAACAAGAGTTGATAGTTGTTATTGACAACAGCTTATCTCCCTCTAGTTTATCTGTTGAACAAAAGTTGATAGTTGTTATTGACAACAGCTTATCTCCCTCTAGTTTATCTGTTGAACAAAAGTTGATAGTTGTTATTGACAACAGCTTCTCTTCCTCTAGTTTATCTGTTGAACAAGAGTTGATAGTTGTTATTGACAACAGCTTATCCCTCTAGTTTATCTGTTGAACAAAAGTTGATAGTTGTTATTGACAACAGCTTATCTCCCTCTAGTTTATCTGTTGAACAAAAGTTGATAGTTGTTATTGACAACAGCTTATCTCCCTCTAGTTTATCTGTTGAACAAAAGTTGATAGTTGTTATTGACAACAGCTTCTCTTCCTCTAGTTTATCTGTTGAACAAGAGTTGATAGTTGTTATTGACAACAGCTTATCCCCCTCTAGTTTATCTGTTGAACAAAAGTTGATAGTTGTTATTGACAACAGCTTATCTCCCTCTAGTTTATCTGTTGAACAAAAGTTGATAGTTGTTATTGACAACAGCTTCTCCCCCTCTAGTTTATCTGTTGAACAAGAGTTGATAGTTGTTATTGACAACAGCTTCTCTTCCTCTAGTTTATCTGTTGAACAAGAGTTGATAGTTGTTATTGACAACAGCTTCTCTACCTCTAGTTTATCTGTTGAACAAGAGTTGATAGTTGTTATTGACAACAGCTTATCTCCCTCTAGTTTATCTGTTGAACAAAAGTTGATAGTTGTTATTGACAACAGCTTCTCTTCCTCTAGTTTATCTGTTGAACAAGAGTTGATAGTTGTTATTGACAACAGCTTCTCCCCCTCTAGTTTATCTGTTGAACAAGAGTTGATAGTTGTTATTGACAACAGCTTATCTCCCTCTAGTTTATCTGTTGAACAAAAGTTGATAGTTGTTATTGAAAACAGCTTCTCTACCTCTAGTTTATCTGTTGAACAAAAGTTGATAGTTGTTATTGACAACAGCTTCTCTACCTCTAGTTTATCTGTTGAACAAAAGTCGATAGTTGTTATTGACAACAGCTTCTCTACCTCTAGTTTATCTGTTGAACAAAAGTTGATAGTTGTTATTGAAAACAGCTTCTCTTCCTCTAGTTTATCTATTGAACAAGAGTTGATAGTTGTTATTGAAAACAGCTTCTCTACCTCTAGTTTATCTGTTGAACAAAAGTTGATAGTTGTTATTGACAACAGCTTCTCTACCTCTAGTTTATCTGTTGAACAAAAGTCGATAGTTGTTATTGACAACAGCTTCTCTACCTCTAGTTTATCTGTTGAACAAAAGTTGATAGTTGTTATTGACAACAGCTTCTCTACCTCTAGTTTATCTGTTGAACAAAAGTTGATAGTTGTTATTGACAACAGCTTCTCTACCTCTAGTTTATCTGATGAACAAAAGTTGATAGTTGTTATTGACAACAGCTTATCCCCCTCTAGTTTATCTGTTGAACAAAAGTTGATAGTTGTTATTGACAACAGCTTCTCTACCTCTAGTTTATCTGTTGAACAAGAGTTGATAGTTGTTATTGACAACAGCTTATCCCCCTCTAGTTTATCTGTTGAACAAGAGTTGATAGTTGTTATTGACAACAGCTTATCCCCCTCTAGTTTATCTGTTGAACAAAAGTTGATAGTTGTTATTGAAAACAGCTTCTCTTCCTCTAGTTTATCTGTTGAACAAGAGTTGATAGTTGTTATTGACAACAGCTTCTCTCCCTCTAGTTTATCTGTTGAACAAAAGTTGATAGTTGTTATTGACAACAGCTTATCTCCCTCTAGTTTATCTGTTGAACAAGAGTTGATAGTTGTTATTGACAACAGCTTCTCTACCTCTAGTTTATCTGTTGAACAAGAGTTGATAGTTGTTATTGACAACAGCTTATCTCCCTCTAGTTTATCTGTTGAACAAGAGTTGATAGTTGTTATTGACAACAGCTTCTCTACCTCTAGTTTATCTGTTGAACAAAAGTTGATAGTTGTTATTGACAACAGCTTATCTCCCTCTAGTTTATCTGTTGAACAAAAGTTGATAGTTGTTATTGAAAACAGCTTCTCTTCCTCTAGTTTATCTGTTGAACAAGAGTTGATAGTTGTTATTGACAACAGCTTCTCTTCCTCTAGTTTATCTGTTGAACAAGAGTTGATAGTTGTTATTGACAACAGCTTATCTACCTCTAGTTTATCTGTTGAACAAAAGTTGATAGTTGTTATTGACAACAGCTTATCCCCCTCTAGTTTATCTGTTGAACAAGAGTTGATAGTTGTTATTGACAACAGCTTATCCCCCTCTAGTTTATCTGTTGAACAAAAGTTGATAGTTGTTATTGACAACAGCTTATCTCCCTCTAGTTTATCTGTTGAACAAAAGTTGATAGTTGTTATTGACAACAGCTTCTCCCCCTCTAGTTTATCTGTTGAACAAAAGTTGATAGTTGTTATTGACAACAGCTTCTCTTCCTCTAGTTTATCTGTTGAACAAAAGTTGATAGTTGTTATTGACAACAGCTTCTCTACCTCTAGTTTATCTGTTGAACAAAAGTTGATAGTTGTTATTGACAACAGCTTCTCTTCCTCTAGTTTATCTGTTGAACAAGAGTTGATAGTTGTTATTGACAACAGCTTCTCTACCTCTAGTTTATCTGTTGAACAAAAGTTGATAGTTGTTATTGACAACAGCTTATCTCCCTCTAGTTTATCTGTTGAACAAAAGTTGATAGTTGTTATTGACAACAGCTTCTCCCCCTCTAGTTTATCTGTTGAACAAGAGTTGATAGTTGTTATTGACAACAGCTTATCTCCCTCTAGTTTATCTGTTGAACAAAAGTCGATAGTTGTTATTGACAACAGCTTCTCTACCTCTAGTTTATCTGTTGAACAAAAGTTGATAGTTGTTATTGACAACAGCTTCTCTACCTCTAGTTTATCTGTTGAACAAGAGTTGATAGTTGTTATTGACAACAGCTTCTCTTCCTCTAGTTTATCTGTTGAACAAGAGTTGATAGTTGTTATTGACAACAGCTTATCTACCTCTAGTTTATCTGTTGAACAAAAGTCGATAGTTGTTATTGACAACAGCTTCTGTACCTCTAGTTTATCTGTTGAACAAAAGTTGATAGTTGTTATTGACAACAGCTTCTCTACCTCTAGTTTATCTGATAAACAAAAGTTGATAGTTGTTATTGACAACAGCTTCTCTTCCTCTAGTTTATCTGTTGAACAAGAGTTGATAGTTGTTATTGACAACAGCTTATCTCCCTCTAGTTTATCTGTTGAACAAAAGTTGATAGTTGTTATTGACAACAGCTTATCTACCTCTAGTTTATCTGTTGAACAAAAGTTGATAGTTGTTATTGACAACAGCTTCTCTACCTCTAGTTTATCTGTTGAACAAGAGTTGATAGTTGTTATTGACAACAGCTTCTCTTCCTCTAGTTTATCTGTTGAACAAGAGTTGATAGTTGTTATTGACAACAGCTTATCTACCTCTAGTTTATCTGTTGAACAAGAGTTGATAGTTGTTATTGACAACAGCTTCTCTACCTCTAGTTTATCTGTTGAACAAAAGTTGATAGTTGTTATTGACAACAGCTTCTCTACCTCTAGTTTATCTGTTGAACAAAAGTTGATGGTTGTTATTGACAACAGCTTCTCTACCTCTAGTTTATCTGTTGAACAAAAGTTGATAGTTGTTATTGACAACAGCTTCTCTTCCTCTAGTTTATCTGTTGAACAAAAGTTGATGGTTGTTATTGACAACAGCTTATCTCCCTCTAGTTTATCTGTTGAACAAAAGTTGATAGTTGTTATTGACAACAGCTTCTCTACCTCTAGTTTATCTGTTGAACAAAAGTTGATAGTTGTTATTGACAACAGCTTCCCTACCTCTAGTTTATCTGATGAACAAAAGTTGATAGTTCTTATTGACAACAGCTTATCCCCCTCTAGTTTATCTGTTGAACAAAAGTTGATAGTTGTTATTGACAACAGCTTCTCTACCTCTAGTTTATCTGATGAACAAAAGTTGATAGTTGTTATTGACAACAGCTTATCCCCCTCTAGTTTATCTGTTGAACAAAAGTTGATAGTTGTTATTGACAACAGCTTCTCTACCTCTAGTTTATCTATTGAACAAAAGTTGATGGTTGTTATTGACAACAGCTTCTCTACATCTAGTTTATCTGTTGAACAAAAGTTGATGGTTGTTATTGACAACAGCTTATCCCCCTCTAGTTTATCTGTTGAACAAAAGTTGATAGTTGTTATTGACAACAGCTTCTCTACCTCTAGTTTATCTGTTGAACAAAAGTTGATGGTTGTTATTGACAACAGCTTCTCTACCTCTAGTTTATCTGTTGAACAAAAGTTGATAGTTGTTATTGACAACAGCTTCTCTACCTCTAGTTTATCTGTTGAACAAAAGTTGATGGTTGTTATTGACAACAGCTTCTCTACCTCTAGTTTATCTGTTGAACAAAAGTTGATGGTTGTTATTGACAACAGCTTCTCTACCTCTAGTTTATCTGTTGAACAAAAGTTGATAGTTGTTATTGACAACAGCTTCTCTACCTCTAGTTTATCTGATGAACAAAAGTTGATAGTTGTTATTGACAACAGCTTCTCTACCTCTAGTTTATCTGATGAACAAAAGTTGATGGTTGTTATTGACAACAGCTTCTCTACCTCTAGTTTATCTGTTGAACAAAAGTTGATAGTTGTTATTGACAACAGCTTATCTCCCTCTAGTTTATCTGTTGAACAAAAGTTGATAGTTGTTATTGAAAACAACTTCTCCCCCTCTAGTTTATCTGATGAACAAAAGTTGATGGTTGTTATTGACAACAGCTTCTCTACCTCTAGTTTATCTGTTGAACAAAAGTTGATGGTTGTTATTGACAACAGCTTCTCTACCTCTAGTTTATCTGTTGAACAAAAGTTGATAGTTGTTATTGACAACAGCTTCTCTACCTCTAGTTTATCTGTTGAACAAAAGTTGATAGTTGTTATTGACAACAGCTTATCTCCCTCTAGTTTATCTGTTGAACAAAAGTTGATAGTTGTTATTGAAAACAACTTCTCCCCCTCTAGTTTATCTGATAAACAAAAGTTGATAGTTGTTATTGACAACAGCTTATCTCCCTCTAGTTTATCTGTTGAACAAAAGTTGATAGTTGTTATTGAAAACAACTTCTCCCCCTCTAGTTTATCTGATGAACAAAAGTTGATAGTTGTTATTGACAACAGCTTATCTCCCTCTAGTTTATCTGTTGAACAAAAGTTGATAGTTGTTATTGAAAACAGCTTCTCCCCCTCTAGTTTATCTGTTGAACAAGAGTTGATAGTTGTTATTGACAACAGCTTATCTCCCTCTAGTTTATCTGTTGAACAAAAGTTGATAGTTGTTATTGAAAACAACTTCTCCCCCTCTAGTTTATCTGATGAACAAAAGTTGATAGTTGTTATTGACAACAGCTTATCTCCTCTAGTTTATCTGTTGAACAAAAGTTGATAGTTGTTATTGAAAACAGCTTCTCCCCCTCTAGTTTATCTGTTGAACAAGAGTTGATAGTTGTTATTGACAACAGCTTATCTCCCTCTAGTTTATCTGTTGAACAACAGTTGATAGTTGTTATTGACAACAGCTTCTCTACCTCTAGTTTATCTGTTGAACAAAAGTTGATAGTTGTTATTGACAACAGCTTCTCTTCCTCTAGTTTATCTGTTGAACAAAAGTTGATAGTTGTTATTGACAACAGCTTATCTCCCTCTAGTTTATCTGATGAACAAAAGTTGATAGTTGTTATTGACAACAGCTTCTCTACCTCTAGTTTATCTGTTGAACAAGAGTTGATAGTTGTTATTGACAACAGCTTCTCTACCTCTAGTTTATCTGTTGAACAAAAGTTGATAGTTGTTATTGACAACAGCTTCTCTACCTCTAGTTTATCTGTTGAACAAAAGTTGATAGTTGTTATTGACAACAGCTTCTCTTCCTCTAGTTTATCTGTTGAACAAAAGTTGATAGTTGTTATTGACAACAGCTTATCCCCCTCTAGTTTATCTGATGAACAAAAGTTGATAGTTGTTATTGAAAACAGCTTATCCCCCTCTAGTTTATCTGTTGAACAAGAGTTGATAGTTGTTATTGACAACAGCTTATCTCCCTCTAGTTTATCTGTTGAACAAGAGTTGATAGTTGTTATTGACAACAGCTTATCTCCCTCTAGTTTATCTGTTGAACAACAGTTGATAGTTGTTATTGACAACAGCTTCTCTACCTCTAGTTTATCTGATGAACAAAAGTTGATAGTTGTTATTGACAACAGCTTATCTCCCTCTAGTTTATCTGTTGAACAACAGTTGATAGTTGTTATTGACAACAGCTTCTCTACCTCTAGTTTATCTGTTGAACAACAGTTGATAGTTGTTATTGACAACAGCTTCTCTACCTCTAGTTTATCTGATGAACAACAGTTGATAGTTGTTATTGACAACAGCTTCTCTACCTCTAGTTTATCTGATGAACAAAAGTTGATAGTTGTTATTGACAACAGCTTATCTCCCTCTAGTTTATCTGTTGAACAACAGTTGATAGTTGTTATTGACAACAGCTTCTCTACCTCTAGTTTATCTGTTGAACAACAGTTGATAGTTGTTATTGACAACAGCTTCTCTACCTCTAGTTTATCTGTTGAACAAAAGTTGATAGTTGTTATTGACAACAGCTTCTCTTCCTCTAGTTTATCTGTTGAACAAAAGTTGATAGTTGTTATTGACAACAGCTTCTCTACCTCTAGTTTATCTGTTGAACAAAAGTTGATAGTTGTTATTGACAACAGCTTCTCTTCCTCTAGTTTATCTGTTGAACAAAAGTTGATAGTTGTTATTGACAACAGCTTATCTCCCTCTAGTTTATCTGTTGAACAAAAGTTGATAGTTGTTATTGACAACAGCTTCTCTACCTCTAGTTTATCTGTTGAACAAAAGTTGATAGTTGTTATTGACAACAGCTTCTCTACCTCTAGTTTATCTGTTGAACAAAAGTTGATAGTTGTTATTGACAACAGCTTCTCTACCTCTAGTTTATCTGTTGAACAAGAGTTGATAGTTGTTATTGACAACAGCTTATCTCCCTCTAGTTTATCTGTTGAACAAAAGTTGATAGTTGTTATTGACAACAGCTTCTCTACCTCTAGTTTATCTGTTGAACAAAAGTTGATGGTTGTTATTGACAACAGCTTATCTCCCTCTAGTTTATCTGTTGAACAAAAGTCGATAGTTGTTATTGACAACAGCTTCTCTTCCTCTAGTTTATCTGTTGAACAAAAGTTGATAGTTGTTATTGACAACAGCTTCTCTACCTCTAGTTTATCTGTTGAACAAAAGTTGATAGTTGTTATTGACAACAGCTTCTCTACCTCTAGTTTATCTGTTGAACAAAAGTTGATAGTTGTTATTGACAACAGCTTCTCTACCTCTAGTTTATCTGTTGAACAAAAGTTGATAGTTGTTATTGACAACAGCTTCTCTTCCTCTAGTTTATCTGTTGAACAAGAGTTGATAGTTGTTATTGACAACAGCTTCTCTACCTCTAGTTTATCTGATGAACAAAAGTTGATAGTTGTTATTGACAACAGCTTCTCTACCTCTAGTTTATCTGTTGAACAAGAGTTGATAGTTGTTATTGACAACAGCTTATCTCCCTCTAGTTTATCAGTTCACACTGAAGGAAGACTACTGTGGATTTAGGACTTGGCGGTGGAAGGGGTATGTATGTGAATAGCCATAACTAGTTAACCCTAAACTGTAATAATAATCATGGTTAGTTAACCCTTAACTGTAATGTTAGCCATAACTAGTTAACCCTAAACTGTAATAATAATCATGGTTAGTTAACCCTTAACTGTAATGTTAGCCATAACTAGTTAACCCTAAACTGTAATAATAATCATGGTTAGTTAACCCTTAACTGTAATGTTAGCCATAACTAGTTAACCCTAAACTGTAATAATAATAATCATGGTTAGTTAACCCTTAACTGTAATGTTAGCCATAACTAGTTAACCCTAAACTGTAATAATAATAATCATGGTTAGTTAACCCTTAACTGTAAAATTAAGGGTTATCAGTTAATCTTAAATATGAAGTTAATTGTCAGAAAATATTTGTCAAAAAATAATAATACTTCACTGTTTTCTGTGATTCACCCATTTCTCGTTATTGCCTAAAATACCACATTATTTTAGAAAGCTATTAAAAAGCACGTGCGCTCTCTTACACCAGAACCCGTGTATATTCCAGCTGGTTCAAGTGTGGCGTGAGTTATCTTATTTGCAGGATCCCACAGTGACAGAAACTCCTGTACGCATGTGCTTTATAATAGCAGCCAATCAAAGCAACGGACACATTCAGATTGTAATGCAAGAAGAAACGCACGGGCGACAAACTTCAATATATCAGTAATTATTTATTTACAGTTGAAAACTCTGAGCTAACTCAACCTCTAGAAACCTGCCATAATAAATCCCAGAAACTCGATTTTAAAAGTTGCAGGATATTGATCGCAACGGTCAGGGGTTGGAGAAGCAAACTAGCCTCGTCCTTCTGGTTCGCACCCTCGAGAAAATTCCACACGATTCCAGGTAGAAAGCACCCTGTGTGTTTAGTGTCGTTATGGAAAGAGCATCTACAATTGATGTCCAATCCCTGAAAAGTAACTGATGTAAGAAGGTAAGATGTGAGTTTTACAATGAACATAAAACCACACTTTTAAATGTTGGCATTCCTTATTTCGAACGTCCAATATATAGCAGAGCACTAGCATATATGTAAACATTTAACACTGGTCATAGATTGGGCCTGAAGAAGAAAGTTCCACCTTACGTAAGCGCTTGGGTTATAAGGGTTTCTATTTCAGTTTTATCAAGACTTCTTGGACCTACGTGTTCTTAGCACATCATGAATGTAATAATAAAGGGAGAGACATAATGTTAGCACGATTGTCCAGTTGAGTTGTGGCTTTAAGAAAGGCCTTGTTTCTCAAAGTGTGACCCAGGGGTGCCATTTGGGGAGAAGCAAGGGGAATTTGCCTCACACCCATGTTTCACACCATTTTGTTTTTTAAGTTTTAGGAACATTACAGATATTTAAAACGTCTACTGTTTTTCATCTGCAGAAAACCCAACTGCACTTAAAGTTGTCCCTTCCTCACCTGATGAAATCTAAAATGGCGCCTCTTGCGTGACCAATAAGACGTGATAACGGAGTGTTGCTACTTCAAGAGTGACCACTAAAACGTAACTACAATTAACAGAAGCCTTGCTACTTCAAGAGTAACCACTAAGACGTAACCACAGTTAACGGAGTGTTGCTGCTTTAAAGCTACCTACTGTTCACGTAACTCCTAATGATCAGAAGTAAGTTTGTAGTTAAAGCTGTTACCGAGCTTAAACACTAAACCTAATGAAACAATTAATTAGTCTTAACACAGTTAGGGTAATAAGTTTATTAATTAGTCATAGGAAGTTTTGTTAGAGTAAAAACTATTCATGCCGTAGTATACATGATAACCAATAACTTTTCACATGTTAAACTCTTGATTCATAAAATAGTACACGTGATGACAGAGAATGTTTCACAATTACAGAAAAGTGAAAATATTTAAAAAGTCGATTATTTTAATTTTATTATTTCCGTAACTGAGATACTGATAATATTAACTGATAATACTAAGTGTGGTGAGAATATAAATAGTTCTAATGGAAACAAGATAAAGTCAGAACTGAATTCGTTTTACATGATAGTACAGTTCACTTCCTTACTACTTGTACACAGACAGTCGGATTGCAAGTTGTATATTTAATACAATAGGTTAAAGAGTTTTTCTCTTGAAAATCATATATTTAATACAATAGGCTGCACTTGTTATGTAAATTCATACATGCTCGATTTGCCCACTATTTGACTTGGCGTCACAATTCGTTTCAAAAATTGACTAAGACAGTTTGGAGACAATGAGTTACAGGAACTCAGGTAGATCCTTCAAATATTGAGTTTAAATGGCTTAAATAACTGGACGAGTATTTTGGCACATAAAGTTTACTGCTTTAATGCCGCGAAAAGGTGAGTAGCACAGCTCACGAAGCCAAAGGTAAAATTTACTATCGCGCTTAAACCGACCTTTGAAACGAACGAAAGGTTCATGTGGTACGGCTCAATATAGTGGAAGTGGGCGGCTCACTCTCCATTTATAACTAACTGTTAAGCTCAATAGTTATGGGTACATTTTGTTTCAGTAAAGCTTTAAAACTGCGAACAAGAGTGGCTTAAATGCTTAACAGAAAACACCTGCATGTAGAAAGCCAAGGATATATTTCATAAAGAAAACGTCAATAACCGGGAGATAGAAAGTGGGTTATCGTTTCGAAGGTTATTGGTAACCTCTACGCCTCATCTTTTCGTTCTTCCCCTCTAGATTTCTAGTGGTTCAGCGGTAAGTACGAAAGCTCATAACACTAAAATTGGGTTTCGATACCTGAGGTGAACAAACTACAAATACCAACTTTGCGATTAACAACGAACAAATAAATAGTTCACTTTGACTATTCTGGGCGATAAACATGTATGTCAATTAAAACAACATTTGATTTTAGTTTTTAAAGGCTTTCGTTCAACACTATTAAACAACTTAAGATTTCATCTGAGAATATATCGCCGAAAAAAACTGCGAGATAAAACAGGACGTCTTTCTAAAGGCCTAAGACGTTATGTGGTTTATAGAAGAATGTGGTCAGACTACAGTTGTTAAAGTTAATAAAGTTCGAGCCCATAATGTATCGCGTGTAGGCTTAATAGAAGTGACAGTCAATTTCCAACTAGTATGTATGTGTATAATAAATGGTTGCTGAGGACCATCTGCTCTCCATAAAAAGACTTGTAAGGTTAAACATTAACCTGTGTTAGGTTTTACTTTGTGTGTGTATGAACGTATTGGATTTTCAAATACTAATTAATACTAAACTGCACTAATAGATGACAGCTTTACAAGAACTCAATAAGACGAATATTCAGTAGAACTTTACCCGGTGTCAATAAGACGAACATTCAGTAGAACGTTACCAGGTGTCAATAATACGAACATTCAATGGAACTTTACCCGGTGTCAATAATACGAACATTCAATAGAACGTTACCAGGTGTCAATAAGACGAACATTCAATAGAACGTTACCAGTTGTCAATAAGACGAACATTCAATAGAACGTTACCAGGTGTCAATAAGACGAACATTCAGTGGAACTTTACCCGGTGTCAATAAGACGAACATTCAGTAGAACGTCACCCGGTGTCAATAAGACGAACATTCAGTAGAACGTCACCCGGTGTCAATAAGACGAACATTTAGTAGAACTTTACCCAGTGTCAATAATATGAACATTCAGTAGAACGTTACCCGGTGTCAATAAGACGAACATTCAGTAGAACGTTACCCGGTGTCAATAAGACGAACATTCAGTAGAACGTTACCAGGTGTCAATAATATGAACATTCAGTGAAACTTTACCCGGTGTCAATAAGACGAACATTCAGTAGAACGTTACCAGGTGTCAATAAGACGAACATTCAGTAGAACTTTACCCGGTGTCAATAAGACGAACATTCAATAGAACGTTACCAGGTGTCAATAAGACGAACATTCAGTAGAACTTTACTTGGTGTCAATAATATGAAGATTCAGTTAAACTTTACCCGGTGTCAATAAGACGAACATTCAGTAGAACGTTACCCGGTGTCAATAAGACGAACATTCAGTAGAACGTTACCCGGTGTCAATAAGACGAACATTCAGTAGAACGTTACCAGGTGTCAATAATATGAACATTCAGTGAAACTTTACCCGGTGTCAATAAGACGAACATTCAGTAGAACGTTACCAGGTGTCAATAAGACGAACATTCAGTAGAACTTTACCCGGTGTCAATAAGACGAACATTCAATAGAACGTTACCAGGTGTCAATAAGACGAACATTCAGTAGAACTTTACCCGGTGTCAATAAGACGAACAATGAAATTGACAAAAAGTCCAAAACTACTAGATCTCTATATAAATCTTTTTTTCTTTTTATCCAGATCATTACAGTCAGGTGACAACATATTTTCAGTCAGGTAACATGATATTGTGTCAGTCAGATGACACAACATATTTTCATTCAGGTAACAGGATACTGTGTCAGTCATGTAAAACAATATTGTTATAGTCAGGTGACACAATATTTGAAATCAGGTAACAGGATACTGTGTCAGTCATGTAAAACAATATTGTTACAGTCAGGTGACACAATATCTGAAGTCAGGTTTGTAATTTTTCATCCAAAACGAATGTCAGTACTTGATGTTCAGTGTGGCGAAATATACTTTAGAGCACGCGAGTATTGACGTCACTGGAAGACCTCTACAGGCAAAAGTGGCAACTACATACACAAACCTGTATTATAGTACCTAACCGACGAAGTAGATGGCCGGAACATAGAAAAACCTAAACATACTTTAACCCTCTTTTTTAACACGTTAGAAACATGCACGTTAATAAGAAGATAAAGTTATTTAGTTTTATTATTTTAGTCTAAACTTAACGGCTTAAGAAGAAAAAGTGAAACGCATGAATCGTCACTTGGATCACTGTCTTACATCCGGGAACGTCCACACATAATTTAATAATATAACTCCATTTCTGAAGAATAACTCATACGTCATCATTGCTCCTATCAGAGTCTGTGGACAACAAAACACTCCTATTCGGAGTGAATTTCCTTTCATTGCTTTCGTTAAGAAATAAAGTCTGGAGTCCTGATTGGACAAGATTTAGCAACACGTCATCACAGACTAAAATGTCTGATGACGATTTTCTTTCGAGATATTTTATTATTTCTGGTTATCTACTTTGAATACTTCATTCTACATCAAAACGCCAGGAAATAAATAATCCTTCGGAGATACATGCAGTACTTTTTGCATACACTATCATAATTAATCAAAGTTGTAGATATGCAATTCCCATGATATTATTATGGATATAATTCCTTTTATGTGACGACATACACTTCTGCATGAGGTCATATCCCGTTTTCTAGAGTATTCGTAACGTCATTTCCTGTTTTCTAGATTTTGAAGAACTTTTGTTTATTCTGGGACAAACAATTTATGCTTAAAAGTATGACAATCCGGTTATATAATTATACACTTTCAGACACAACGCCATATAAAATATCTCGCACTAAGTTAACTTTTTTATTGGATAAAAAAGTGGCTCATTCCTGGAAGCAGATGAGTGTTC
The DNA here is from genome assembly GCF_004210375.1 of Tachypleus tridentatus. NCBI lineage: Eukaryota > Metazoa > Arthropoda > Merostomata > Xiphosura > Limulidae > Tachypleus > Tachypleus tridentatus. The sequence continues at coordinate 109,569,669 of NC_134827.1, forward strand.
ACGCGCAGTGGGGGTCTGTGCTAAATTTTTATAGTTCCGTATCTCTGCCGAACTTTGTCAGACGTGTAACGTCACCATCTTGCACGCGAAACCCAATTCCCACTTACGTGAGTCTATTTTAAGTAATGAAAATATATGCAACACTAACTATCTAAAACTACTTACATTAGAAATAAATTAAATACGCATACGTTACCAACAGAAAACACGAAGATGAACGTCTTTTACATTAAGTAATTGGGAAAACAATGACTGTGCAACGTTTAAAAATTACTAATATTAAAACAAATATTAATACCGCATATCAACTGACTTCTGATCGTACCATCAAGACTTCTTGAACCAAGGTGTTTTTTTTTTACATCATGAATATATAGCATGCTATGTAAAAAATGAATACGTTTTAAATACAGAGTAAACTTATAAAATTATTTTATTGAGTGTTTTAATACCATATTAATGTACTTTAACAATTACGTGACGTATAACAAACCTAATCTATCATTTTAATGGTTTGATGCAGGCTATTAAGATAAAGCGATTGTAAAGTGCCTGACGCCAGATCCTGAAAGAGAGTGACAGATTGTGTGCTTGGAGATCTGAGCGAACTGTGTAAGTGGGTTCAGGAAGCGGTCGGAGGAAGTCAGAAACAACCATTCTCAGAGTTTGGTTATGAAATACATTTAATTTCATATGGAAACTGAATAAATTTTTTTTTTGTATATTCATATTTAGGCTTCCAAGTATCGGAAATCATCTGTAATTTCAGATGCCAGAGCAGAACGATCAAACCAACAACAAATCTAGGGGGGTTGGGGTGTGAACAAGAAACAACTGTGTTTTGAATGGTAATGAAAGTGAAGACCAAATTTCACTCTTTGGTGAAACTTGAGCTGACACTGGGTACTGTTATCGCTTTTACAGTAGTTCCATCAGTTCAAATATGTTTAGCTTACATTTGTGTGTAGTTACTCTCAAAATTCTGAACCAGAGGGCGCTACATTCATCCTCATTCTTGTGCTAAAATTAACTGTAAGACACTGGAGAATAATGGAAGCTTTGATAGTACTAGTGTTAAGATTTTGTATTACAAAGTTCACGTTTAAGATACTTAATTATGTTTATCCATCCCAAGAATGGACTACCTCTGTGAAAGGCTGCACGCGCTAAGGTCAGCCAGCTGGTCACCACGTCATCGAGCTAAGGTCTTCCAAAAGTCATCCTGTCATTCAGAGATGTCTGACAATTCTTCTCCTAGTAGAACGTGGTCACCTCAAGATGTAAAGAAGGTAGGAAACAAATATAAACCTGATTTGTTGACAAAGGAAAGTCTTAGATAGAAAAAAGAAAGGCCGAACATGACGACATCCACGGGACACAAAGAAACAAACAGAATGTAGTTGATTGTTTTGGGAATTTCGCACAAAGCTACTCGAGGGCTATCTGTGCTAGCCGTCCCTAATTTAGCAGTGTAAGACTAGAGGGAAGGCAGCTAGTCATCACCACCCACCGCCAACTCTTGGGCTACTCTTTTACCAACGAATAGTGGGATTGACCGTCACATTATACACCCCCACGGCTGGGAGGGCGAGCATGTTTAGCGCGACGCGGGCGCGAACCCGCGACCCTCGGATCACGAGTCGCACGCCTTACGCGCTAGGCCATGCCGGGCCTCGAATGTAGTTGATGAAATACGTTTACACTACACAGTCGAATATACTAAAGAGACTTGAAAGACAATTTTATTTGTTTGTGAAGTTCGCACAAAGCTAGAAGAGGGCTACTTGCGTTAGCCGTACCTAATTTAGCAGTTTAAGACCAGAGGGAAGGCAGCTAGTCATCACCACCTACCGCCAACTCTTGGGCTATTCTTTTACCAACGAATAATGGGATTGACCGTAACATTATAACTCCCCGACGGCTGAAAGGGCATGTTTGGTGCGACGGGGATTCGAACCCGCGACCTTCGGATTACCAGTCGAGTGCCTTAACCCACCTGGTCATGCCAGGCCGGCGGGTATCGGAACCTACTTTCTTATTGTTATAAGGCCTTAAACGTACTACTGAACGACCAGTTGACAAAAAAGCTCAAAAAAGAAAGCCGTTATGATTGAGGGCGCTCAACTCGCAGTCTGCGAGCTTGAACCCCATCGCCGCTCGTGGTTTCAACCTTGGGAAGAGCGTTGTAATATCACGATCAATCCCACTATTCCGTATTGAAAGAGTAGCCCTTAACAACGCTTTCAGACACGACGCCAAAGATAATATCTCACACGCAGTTGACCTTTCAGAACAGATAAAGTGCTTCAATCCTAGAAACAGGTGATAAGAGTCACGCGCAGATGGGGCTGTGACTAAATTTCATGGTACCGGAACAGCACGTTTTATCGATTGTCTTCTTAATTCCAATATAACATCAAACACTTTGACTTTATAATACAAACGCGAATATACGATATATTATGGGCTACGAGTGCTTTGACCACTACAAATATTGAAAACTTTTTTATCGTTTATAGGCTGGACGGCTGTCATTCATCCGTGAGGGCGTTATAACGTCACAACGAATCCCACTATTCGTAGCTAAAAGAGTGGCCCAAGAGTTGGCGGTGGGTGGTAATGACTAGCTGCCTTCCCTCCAGTGTATCAATGCTAAATTGGGAACGACCAGCGCAGATAGCCCTCGACTAACTTTGCGCGAAGTCCCCAAAAATTAAACAGGCAGTCATATAGAATGATCTAAACAAAGAGGATATTGTTACATAACATACGTTGAAATTCTGGGCTAAACTTTGTGAAATTTCCTGCTTTCCATTACTGAACAGGGTAGCAACCAAGAAGTTTGGGGTTTTGAAACTTTGTTCTCTATTTTATTTTAATAAAAGTTTTAATACCCATACCAGCCGTCCTGAGATAGATTTTTACTTCAAGTAGGTCTCTCGTCATCACGGATAAACAACGTACAGCTGCGTTCGTTGTCTAATAATAATAACAACGTTTCGTAACAACAAACTGTTTCAACCTTTTGAAAAACAAAAATATTTTTTATTCTTCTCCGAAGCGCTCCCAGCGTCATATCTACGGACTAACAACGTTAGAAACCGGGTTTAGATATCCGTGGTGGGCAGTGCACAGATAGCCCATCGCATAGCTTTGTGTTTAACTTCAAACAAACACAATTTTTTCATAGTATTAATTTCACGCATGTTAAGTTTACGTAATTATTACTGGGTGTGTCAAGTTTGGCTTGTTCGATACTCACGACGGTCTTTCGCCGTAAAATCTGGAAAATTACATTTCTTTGAGCCAATCACAGATTTGTTTGACAGGTAATCTTCCGCTAGGGTAGGTCACTGATACGCGCGGAGAAATAATAGCAACATATATCCTATTATTCTCCTGTTTTCTCCTGTGTTGAAACTAGCGACTAATACACAGCCTTTATCGGTTTGACAAATAAGGTCCTAAATAAATAATATTTATACTGCTGCCTTAATTTTCAAACGAAAACTGGTTGTTTTGAATTAAGCACAAAGCTGCACAGTGGACTATCTGTGCTACGAAAATTGGAGGAATGAAAACAACCACCACCACCTAAAGATGATAAAATTAAACCTCATGAAATCTGTTTGTTTTTTTTTAATTTCGCGCCAAGATACACGAGGGCTATCAACGCTAACCATCCCTAATTTAGTAGTGTAAGACTAGAGGAAAGGCAACTAGTCATCCCATCCACTGCCAACTCTTGGGCTACTTTTTAAACAACGAATAGTGGGATTGATCGTACATTATAACGTCCTCACGGTTGAAAGGACGAGCATAACTGGTGTGAAGGAGATTTGGAACCCTCACGAAATTAAAGTCGTTAAAAAAGGAAACTTAAACTTAATTATTTTTATTTACTTTATTTTAAATACAAAACAACACGAGTGTTAAACTGAAACATTTCAGGTTATCTCTCCCTCCACCAGTGGCTCAGCTTCACGGAGTCGGGAGATAAAACGTGCTCTATTATTTAGTGCGCAATAAAGTAGATTGGAGGTTCTGCGGTTCGAGTACCGCACTTTGAGATGGTTTTGACTACTCGCCTACCATCTAGTCCAGGAGTGGAAAACTTATTCATTAACTGTGGTTAATGAAAACAACGTTGGTCACACTATTAAAAAACAATTGAAATATGTTACTTTAATCAAAGTAATTGCATTTCAACTAACCTTCAATGTGAAAATTGATGGGGTTCTCATCAGCAAGTTTCATGAAATTTGGCTTAATATCTATGTTCAGTGAGCATCTTAGCTCTGCCTCTAAATTTATGTCAGTAAGCCGAGATCTGTATCTAGACTTGAGAAAAATCTACCGTAGGAAATGTTGACTCACACACCCATGTGAATCCAAACATCTAAAATAATTTTGAAATTGCTATCTTTAAATTTGGAAGACATTCATTTATCAGAATAGTGAGCCACATCTCGCTGATAGAACATTTTCGTTTACCTTTTATGTGTCCTACCTTTTGCAGGGTAAGCATCTCGTCTTCAAATCACGCTTATCCAAAGACAAAAAAAAATGTAATTTCCTTACTGAAATTTCCTAAGTCAAATTAAAATGGATCATGCAAAAATTCAAATATCATTTTCAAATTTTTAAAATCGGAGAAACGTGTCAAATCATTATTTTGTAATTGTTCCGAAAGGAAGTTTAACTTTAAATAAAATTCATGATAGGCTGTGATTGCTCGCTTGTTATTTTACGTCTTCCCTGAAGCTTCGTATTCAAATTATTCAAGTGAGCCATCATGTCGTACAGAAAGTACAAATCACACTGTCGTGACAAAGTTTCAGTTTTCATGATTCTCTTTTATTTGAGGAAATAATAAAGTGAATCGTTCCGAGACTTTTCCTCCACTTTATCATCTTACATCTGCAAAATCATCAAAAGTACAGTCACTGCTTTTCTTCAGAGACTCGACAAACTGAAGCTATTGGCTACACATTAATGCCGTTTACTGACGAATAAGCTACAGCCTAGAGAACAACAATGCCTGTTGATCAGTCAGCAACAACTCGCAGTTGCCTGTTGACTCAATCGGTCTACCTATTAACATGGTCACGTGGTTAGAGCACTCGACTCGCAATCTGTGAGTAACGGGTTTGATTCCAGTCCGTGAGCATGCACTTTCAGCTTTGGGGCGTTATAATTGAGGGGCAAACCCACTATTCGTTGATAAATAGTAGCCTAATCACTGGGGGAGTGTAGACAAGCTGCCTCTTCTATATTCTATTATTTCAAAATTAGAAACAGACAGCCTCAGTTAGGTTTGCGAAAAATTTATAAATCAGAGCTATCTGCTAACCAATCAACAACAACCTACAAGACAATAATTCCTGCCAATCAATCAGCGACAACCTGCAGAACAATACAGCCTGCTAACTTGTCACTGACAGTCTACAGGACAATACTGCCTGTTAACCAATCAAGGACAGTCATCACCGTAAAGGTATTATGTGGAAAGCAGGATGTTCCGTTTAGAGCCCAAAACCCAACATGTTCACTTCATCAAGATAGCAGGCATTTTTTCTGATAACTTAATTCGGTAAAATTTTACAAATGAGGGCGCCACATGTCTTCAGAAGTATGATTTCACTAAAATTAACAAGATGAAACATAGGATGGATTTTACGCGTAACTACTTTACACATACAAGAACAACAGATGGAATGTTTTAAATCTACAGTGTAACTATTGTAATAACAATAAATAATTTAATATACACACGTATCTGTGTTGAAGGTGTTATTATTGACTAGGTGTTCGTTTGATATGATTTCAATATTAAGTCTTCTCTTTTTGTCATATTTAAAGATTATGATAAATCGACCTTTATCCATACGTTTCGACAACGAAGGAAGTTGGACTTGTTATTCACAGAGTGACTTTGTCATGGAATGTCTACAGTGGCACAACACTTTCCGAAAACGTCACAATGTCCCTCCTCTAGAATTGTCGTATCAGGTAGGGAGTTCTGAAGTTCGATTGCACGTCTTTTAACGACAACATAAAAGACACGTTCAGAATATTCGCGCGTGCAAGGCTACATAGAGGCTATCTGAACAAAGCCGTCTCTCAGCTAGAACTGATAGATTAAAAGGACGAGGGTTCTTAAATTCTTGGTTTACTCGTGTCTGATAGAATAGTGGGATTTGACTGTCACTCTTATAACAGATCCACACTCTTAATGTGTAGAGCATGTTCTTTTTTTTTGGGAGGGGGGAGTGAACCACGAATCGCCCTCATCACATCCAGTAAAGAAACAGATAAGGTAATGTGGAATATTTAAGTATCTAAAGAGTTGAACAAAAAGAATATAGTTATTAGAAAGTGAGTGACATCTTTTGTGGACGGTGATAAATTGCCTATTACTGCCACACGTTTAATTTTTAACCTCTATTATTTCACAGATACATCACAGAGAAGAATAAGAGACTAGCTTTCCTAAAACCAACTTAGCTTAAAACATGAAACTGAACTTCGGTGTTTAAATAAAGTAGGGTTAAAGATTGGGTTAAGTTCGTTTGTTTATTGATTCAATAACAAATATTTCAACGTGTTATTTGTTGTTGTTTTTTCTATATATAAAACATTTAAAGCTCATGAAGCGTCCGAATGATTTTCCTGCCTTTTGGTCCCGGGGGCAGGTAAAGTTCAGAGTTCGACTCCTATTTTGGACACAACACAGTTAGTCAATTTTGCAGCTGTGTGCGTGTTCGTATAGCAAAGCCACATCGGGTTGTCTGCTGTGTTGAGAGGAATCGAACCACTGATCCTAACATTGTAAATTCGAAGACTTACCACTGTTTCAGATGGACTACACTTGAACAATGTGTGTGTGCTTTCTTATAGCAATCGGGCAATCTGCTGTTTTCACCGAAAGGAATCGAACCCCTGATTTTAACATTGTAAATCCGAAGACTCACTGCTGTCCACTTAAACAAAATCGAGAAAAATTTTAATATTATAGGTCAACCCGAAAGCACTGATTTGGTTTAGTTTGGCGGGTTTAGATTTCCCGACATAGAATTCCTTAAATGTTGTTTTTTAAGTGCTAAGCTACGCAACAGGATATCTGAACTTCGAAAAGACTCAAATATTGAATGTTAGTGTTTAAGTCCGTGAACATACCGCTGAGCCACCTGGGGACAAGTATGTGTTGTCTTATAGCAAAGCTACATCGGGCTATCTGCTCTGTCCACCGAGGGGACAAGTGATTAATTGGTTACATTTAAACTCAGATGATTCCTATATGTTTAGAAATAGAATCGCTCGAGAGAAAGGCTTTTCTTTTATACTCATATAAAAACATTCTGTATTTTACTAGAGAAAATACGCCCTCTATACTCAATGTATCCATTTTATCAAGCAAGTTTAAGGATGAATTTAGTATTACAAATTTTTCTTAAAGTCCATGGCTGCGAAACTAAATAAACACATTTTACAAAGTATTTTAAAACGTGACTAGAAATCCATTAGTTTTTAATTGTGTTTAAACCGACAATAACAAACGAATCGTTAAATCTTTATATGGCATTCTTTCAAGTTTTTCACGATAATAATATAAAATATTTTTATTACACATGAATTTCCATCACTAAGCATGCCCGTCCTTTCATCTCGAGTGTGTGGTTAGGACGGCTAAAACAGATAACCCTCCTGTAGCTTTTTGTGAAAATTTGAAATCAAATCCAATTGATTCCAAAGTATTAGTAGTTTTACGTGTACATACACACATACTAATAAAATCACTGATTTAGTAGTTACTCTCAAAATTTAAAATCGTTACGTAATCTTTCCTAATTTTTACTGAATTTTATACATTAGTAACAATTACCCAATGTGCGCCACCTATTGGTTATAATTAACACTAAGATATTTGTTTTTGCCACACACACACACAAAAAAGCAAGGTATATTTACGTGTTTTTGGTGTCCTTAAATATTGTATTTTCATTTTCTCCATAATTCTGATATACCTACGTGTGTCGAATTTTTATTTTCTACACGACTCAGTATCCTTACATGTGTCATATTTTTACAGATGTGCAGCCGAGCACAATTCTGGGCTAATCATCTCGCGCATGCCAACACTTTCTACTACCGGAACAACAGAGACATCGGTGAAAATCTACTCTGCAGGTGTTCCATTGTCCCTGAGTTTGACGTCACAGGTGCACACGTGCTGGATATACTCTCACAGTAAAAAGAAAATATAACAAAAATGTTTTTTTAAAATATTATGAACGAAGATAATTGGTTGAAGTTCAAATATTTGGAATCAATTTTGGCCAATCAAATAACTGCTTAAGATTATATTTCTATCTTAAATAATCACTTATTTCTTAAAAATTAGAAACAGTGGCTTGCCTCTCAGTGAGACAGGCGGTCGTTTTTATCGGAGAAAACAAATACGAAAATTTAAAGATCTAAAAACCCCCCTCTTCCAGATCAGCTGGAAACTTGTTTGAAGAAATCTGTAAACTTTCAAACGTTTTTTCCCCCTACCCCGACCCTCAGAAAAATTTCCAGCTACACCACTGTCCAGACTACTGCCTTCTTAACCACCTGGTTACAACTCATTGCTTCTAAGCCTAATTTTCAAAGAAAAAAAATGTGAGCATTATTTATATAGATAGCTAGTTAGATAATACTGGAATTATATTTATACAATTTGTTAGCTTTGAATGAACATATAATTACACAAACCGTCCATTTTTTAATTCGTGTTAAATTTGTCTTTCAGGTGAACAGGTTGTGAAATACTGGTACAGAAAGAGCAAGCTTTACGATTTTGACATAGAGCCTTCGCTGCTACACGCCAAAGCAAGTAAGTAGCAATCTACTAATACAGAACTATTAAAACCAATGAAGACCAGCGGTCATTACTGGTCTAATCTTCATTATTTTATAATAATTATTAAAAAATCCTTATCATTCTTCACTGATTACAATGTTGTTGTTTTTTAATTTCGCACAAAGCTACTCGAGGGCTATCTGTGCTAGCTGTCCCTAATTTAGCAATGTAAGACCAGAGGGAAAGCAACTAGTCATCGCCACCCACCGCCAACTCTTGGGCTACTCTTTTACCAACGAATAGTGGGATTCACCGTCACATTATAACGCCCCCCACGGCTGAAAGGGCGAGCATGTTTGGCGCGACGGGGATGGGAACCCGCAACCTTCAGATTACGAGTCGCATGCCTTAACACGCTTGGCCATCTGATTACAATGACAAAGTAAATTAGCGATAATTATAAAATTATTTAGAGTTCGCTATAGATGGAATAAGTGAAGTTAAAAAAACCCAAACGTTTTGCAAGTTAAAGTTTTTAGCTCTGTAAGTTTACTCTATTATTAAGTATTTCACATCATAATACTTTCAAATTCCGTGTACATAATGTGAACATTACACATTGTAATATTTTAAAGAGCTACACGTGAACCTTTTGTCGATGTTATTATCTGCCCGTTCTTTTAAATCGACTTAATAATGAAAAATTTTTTTTCACATTGCAGGCCATTTCACACAAATGGTGTGGCGCAGTAGCAAAGAGTTCGGTGTGGGCAAGGCTAGATCTCGCTGTGGAAAGATTATTGTGGTGGCGAACTATAAGCCAGCAGGAAATGTCACTGGAGAGTTCCAAGACAACGTGTTATCTCCACAGAAAGATGACTATCTGGAAATTTTGGACAATGGTTGATTTATGTGCACAAACATTAGATATTTAAAAAAGCTGTTGATTTCAGAATTGTAAAGAATGGTTGAGCACATACTATAAAAAAAATAGTTGAAGTGACGCCCTTAAATTTGAGACAGTTGCTGACTATAAGACGTCAAACATTTTTTAATCTAATGTCGAAGAAACCTCACACGAGTTAATAACAAAGGATGGAAAATAAGACTAAAGCTCCTGGCTCTAAACAAGTTGGGCAAATTTTCTTCAGAGTGATATTAAAGTATTTGGTATTCTCACAAGTTAGAACAAATGCTGAGATCTGACATCAGGCAGTGATAGAGGTAATAACTTCAAGAATTTCACACACACACACAAAAATGTTAATGGCACAAAAGAAAATATGGCTGCCACCATCAAGTCTACATCAAAGACTAATCAGTTGAGATACAGACACTAATAAAAATGGCTTCATAAAAACTTAGGACAACAATTAAACCAGTACAAAGTCTCTGACTTTTTAGACCAGCTACAGCCTAGAGGACATAACATTAAAGTGTCTGAAGAATTTCAGTAACATTAGACTTTAGTAGAACTAGTATCTTAAGATCTTTGTACAACAGTCTTTGTAAGTGGCCAGTGTCTTAAGAAAACTGTATGATGATTGGTCAGTCACATTAGATAACAGATATGATATCCTAAAACTCATGGATGGACATCTTTTTAAAAATGGCGTACTGAGAATTTTGGAACAACGAATGATCTGAATATCAATATATTTGTGTTACCATCTAAAAATTAAACTTTGTTATATTGGTAGTAGGGAGTAAAGTTGATGGTTGGAATAGTAATAGTTAAAACTTGAGTACACAAATTATGTTTATCTCTTATGGATTGTATATTCTAAACACTTAATTGACTGTTGTCAAATTGTAATTAAAATAGATATATATTTTAGACAATTAAAAATACCTCATTATATTATTATATTATATTATATTATTAAGAATGTGGATTTTCATGCCAAATTTAAGATTTGTGCCAACTTTTAATAGTAATGTTTTAATGAAAAAATGAAAAGATTAATTAATTTGTGTAATTATTCAAATGCAAGTTTTATTAACCAACTGATAGTGTTTCTAATACAACTCTGTGAAGCTAAATAGATGGGGGAATGGTTTTATTTTTAACTACACCACAGCTAGACTAGGCATTACCTCTCACCATCAACTCTTGGGCTGCTCTTAAGAACGAATAATGGGATTGACCATCACATTATAACACCCCCACAGTTGAAAGGGAAAGCACCTTTAGTGGGATGGAGATACAAACCCAAGAATCTTGAAAAACAAATCAATTTCCCCCTCACCACCTGGCCATGTTGGGCTGTAAAACCAGATGTTCAGATTTTAATGTCAACTTGTTTATGGTGCCACATGTCACAGAAACTAATTTTCAATAAATTTAACAAGAACAAATGCTATTTTATATCACAAAATTTATGACTACTTAAAAAAACAACAACTTATTATTTGAGGGTTTGTTTGTTTTGAATTTTGTGCAAAGCTATACAAGGCCTATCTGCACTAGCTGTCCCTAATTTAGTAGTGTAAGACTAGAGGGAAGGCAACTAGTCATCACCAGCCACCACTAACTCTTGGGCTACTCTTTTACCAATGAATAGTGGGATTGACTGTGGCATTATAACTACCCCATGGATGAAAGGCCGAGCACATTTGGTATGGCAGAGATTTGAATTTGCAACTGTCAGATAATAAAGTCAAGCATCCTAGCCACCTAGCTATGCTGGGCTATTACACGAATGTAAAGAGAAAACGGTTAGAAACTGATGTTCTAAGGGATTATTCACAGAAACAAAAGTTAAAAAAACATTGTAATGAAATATTTACTTAAATTTATTATTAAGATCTATGTTCCTATGCAAATTATCTCCAAGCGAGACAGAAGTACATCTGAACACTTAAAATTCATGTTTGATTCCTATGGTAGACACAGCAGATAGCCTAAAGTGAATTAGCTCTAAAATAAAGAAACCAACAAATCCATGTAAAGTGTCTTTTTGTTCAGTTCACTTTCAAATATCAACATTGTACAAGTCACAGCTCTACCAATGAAAACTATTTTAGGCCAAACTTAACCAAATTAAGATTAATAATTCACATATACATGTACACTGTGAAAAATCCACCAGTTCTTGCATTGAAAACATTTATAACACAGGTAGCTAGAGATTATATTCCCCAGACATTTGTATAATATGATATATCTGCATCTTACTATTAACTTTTATTGGAGAAATATTTTAGATTGAGGTAAAAAATATCTATTATTTTACATGTTTTAGTAAGTTAAAAAAACTTAAAAAGTTTCATGTATTTGAACAAGTTATTTAACTTTGAATGTTAAAAGTTGATTCTCAAATAAAAAATCTTACAGTTTAAGAAATAATTAATTTCCAGAATAACTTATGATGTTAATCACAGTGTTTTCCCCTACCTAAACATCTATTACTAATTTTTTCCCTCTTGTTTCGTATTTTTCTAAGGTAATTCATTCTAATGTGTACATTTCAAAGAAATTAAACACCACATTACTTGGTTGTTTCTTAAAGTTTTGTTAGAAAGAAACGTTAAATGGGTGTTCACGTACACGAAGAAAGGAAAAAAAACAAACTTAAAGTTAATTTACGGTAATATAAATAAAGAAATTCTTGAATTAACACAAGAAAAATAGCTTTAAAAATAAAATTATTTATGGAAAAGAAAATAAATATATCAATAATTTGGAAAACTTATTTGATGTTAAAGAATACCTAAAGTAATTAGTTTATAATAACTATTTAAAATAATATAAATTAGTAAAACTTAAACACAATTTAGAAGACATCAGAACAAATAAATGGTTAAGATAGTTGTGTTTATTCTGCTGTTTATGTTTCAGACTCTAGAACTTTAATTGCATCTATCAATTAACATTCATTAGGTTTTTCATAAGTTACCACTGCTTACAAAATAAGAATATTTCTTTTTTATTAGTTCTCACCATACAGGTATTTAAGGGCAATCTGCTTGCAGGGTGACAAGTGACTTTCTATTTTTAACTATTTAAGTCATGAACATAATTCCACTTTCCATTATCAAACATTCTATACTTTGTGGAACTGAATCAAATTTACATATTGTAATTTTTGTCTGGCCGACCTTTTCAGTCTGTTCTTTTTTTAAAGTCAGTCTACATTTGACAAATCTCTGCCAATTCACACCCATGAAATCAAAATGTTTAAAATTTAGCTTATCCATGTGGTCCGCTGTTTCTGTTTCTCTCTCTTTCATCAACACTTGTCTTGTTGCCATGATAACCACTTTGTAATCATTTATGAGTTTCTTGAGTGCAGCCACTAACTGGGCATGAAGCTTGTCAATTTCATTCATGTGGTCCATTAGGTTCATCCTGTCCAACCAGTAGAAGGCTGACACACTGTCAATCAGCAATAAGGAGATGTTGGCATTAGATCCTATTACACTGTCTAGACTGTGCAAAGTCAACAAAAGCTGTTCACTGTTCCAGCATCGAACTACCGTTAACATCTGTAAACATTCCTGGATGAATATAGTTACCTTCTCTACTGAAGGGGAAGCCAATTTAGAAACCACTTGTTTTTTCAAGCACTGTTACCAGTCTAAGTAGGTTAAAATGGTGGTCGGTGTCGACTAAAACTACTCCAGCACTCAAACCACCTAACTCGGTTCCTTGCCAAGAAGGTGGCAAAATACACCATACAATAAAATGATAAAATAGTTCACTCTTTCCAGCTCCAGATTTTCCGCTAATTTCTACCACGTACTCGCCACTCAGGTCTGGAAACAAGGCAGGTTCCAACTTTGCAAGAGATGGACGCGAGCACAATCGGGCTAAGAGCTGTGATCATAACATCAGAGAAACATGAAGGGTCAAGAAATCAGTTTAACACAAAGATAAAACCCTATGACCCAAATGTTCTTAAAGGATGGATCCTTCCATTCGAGGAAGCAAATTCAAAATTTGCTGCTGGGGAAGAAGGGTCCACCTTTCAAAATCACTCAGGTTATAGGATATTGTGATTATAACCAGAAGACAGAAAAGAAAGCTGTCCAATAATCAAAAGGCAAACCTTCAAACAATTATTCACCCCCTGACTTACTGTAATTTAAATAAAACTTTTACACAGCACAAAACATCAAATAAATTTAATTAACATACTTTAAGGGTACTCAAGAAGTTATTAAAGTAACATAGATAAAACATCATACAGAAATGTGTACAACTAGTAAACTCTGACACTACACTCTATTGAAGGTTCTGAGGAAACAGGAATCTCACTTGGAACCAAACCATCACCCCAGGAGTTTTGAACAGAAGTATCTGTGAGCACACCTAAGCTACGAGAAAGATATGGTGCATTTTAACCTTTTAAAATGTTTAGTTTCCAAACCCTGTTTAGTATTCTTTTATTTAGGTTGTGAACACTGGTCAATTATAATTGTTTTATTGCTATGAATGTCTGGAGCAGTCGAGAATTGGCTTCACAAGTCCTAGAGTATCTTAATAATTCATTATTTTCCTTGTCTTACAATTGTAATCTTATCTTCACAAGTCCTAGAGTATCTTAATAATTCATTATTTTCCTTGTCTTACAATTGTAATCTTATCTTCACAAGTCCTAGAGTATCTTAATAATTCATTATTTTCCTTGTCTTACAATTGTAATCTTATCTTCACAAGTCCTAGAGTATCTTAATAATTCATTATTTTCCTTGTCTTACAATTGTAATCTTATCTTCACAAGTCCTAGAGTATCTTAATAATTCATTATTTTCCTTGTCTTACAATTGTAATCTTATCTTCACAAGTCCTAGAGTATCTTAATAATTCATTATTTTCCTTGTCTTACAATTGTAATCTTATCTTCACAAGTCCTAGAGTATCTTAATAATTCATTATTTTCCTTGTCTTACAATTGTAATCTTATCTTCACAAGTCCTAGAGTATCTTAATAATTCATTATTTTCCTTGTCTTACAATTGTAATCTTATCTTCACAAGTCCTAGAGTATCTTAATAATTCATTATTTTCCTTGTCTTACAATTGTAATCTTATCTTCACAAGTCCTAGAGTATCTTAATAATTCATTATTTTCCTTGTCTTACAATTGTAATCTTATCTTCACAAGTCCTAGAGTATCTTAATAATTCATTATTTTCCTTGTCTTACAATTGTAATCTTATCTTCACAAGTCCTAGAGTATCTTAATAATTCATTATTTTCCTTGTCTTACAATTGTAATCTTATCTTCACAAGTCCTAGAGTATCTTAATAATTCATTATTTTCCTTGTCTTACAATTGTAATCTTATCTTCACAAGTCCTAGAGTATCTTAATAATTCATTATTTTCCTTGTCTTACAATTGTAATCTTATCTTCACAAGTCCTAGAGTATCTTAATAATTCATTATTTTCCTTGTCTTACAATTGTAATCTTATCTTCACAAGTCCTAGAGTATCTTAATAATTCATTATTTTCCTTGTCTTACAATTGTAATCTTATCTTCACAAGTCCTAGAGTATCTTAATAATTCATTATTTTCCTTGTCTTACAATTGTAATCTTATCTTCACAAGTCCTAGAGTATCTTAATAATTCATTATTTTCCTTGTCTTACAATTGTAATCTTATCTTCACAAGTCCTAGAGTATCTTAATAATTCATTATTTTCCTTGTCTTACAATTGTAATCTTATCTTCACAAGTCCTAGAGTATCTTAATAATTCATTATTTTCCTTGTCTTACAATTGTAATCTTATCTTCACAAGTCCTAGAGTATCTTAATAATTCATTATTTTCCTTGTCTTACAATTGTAATCTTATCTTCACAAGTCCTAGAGTATCTTAATAATTCATTATTTTCCTTGTCTTACAATTGTAATCTTATCTTCACAAGTCCTAGAGTATCTTAATAATTCATTATTTTCCTTGTCTTACAATTGTAATCTTATCTTCACAAGTCCTAGAGTATCTTAATAATTCATTATTTTCCTTGTCTTACAATTGTAATCTTATCTTCACAAGTCCTAGAGTATCTTAATAATTCATTATTTTCCTTGTCTTACAATTGTAATCTTATCTTCACAAGTCCTAGAGTATCTTAATAATTCATTATTTTCCTTGTCTTACAATTGTAATCTTATCTTCACAAGTCCTAGAGTATCTTAATAATTCATTATTTTCCTTGTCTTACAATTGTAATCTTATCTTCACAAGTCCTAGAGTATCTTAATAATTCATTATTTTCCTTGTCTTACAATTGTAATCTTATCTTCACAAGTCCTAGAGTATCTTAATAATTCATTATTTTCCTTGTCTTACAATTGTAATCTTATCTTCACAAGTCCTAGAGTATCTTAATAATTCATTATTTTCCTTGTCTTACAATTGTAATCTTATCTTCACAAGTCCTAGAGTATCTTAATAATTCATTATTTTCCTTGTCTTACAATTGTAATCTTATCTTCACAAGTCCTAGAGTATCTTAATGATTCATTATTTTCCTTGTCTTACAATTGTAATCTTATCTTCACAAGTCCTAGAGTATCTTAATGATTCATTATTTTCCTTGTCTTACAATTGTAATCTTATCTTCACAAGTCCTAGAGTATCTTAATAATTCATTATTTTCCTTGTCTTACAATTGTAATCTTATCTTCACAAGTCCTAGAGTATCTTAATAATTCATTATTTTCCTTGTCTTACAATTGTAATCTTATCTTCACAAGTCCTAGAGTATCTTAATAATTCATTATTTTCCTTGTCTTACAATTGTAATCTTATCTTCACAAGTCCTAGAGTATCTTAATAATTCATTATTTTCCTTGTCTTACAATTGTAATCTTATCTTCACAAGTCCTAGAGTATCTTAATAATTCATTATTTTCCTTGTCTTACAATTGTAATCTTATCTTCACAAGTCCTAGAGTATCTTAATAATTCATTATTTTCCTTGTCTTACAATTGTAATCTTATCTTCACAAGTCCTAGAGTATCTTAATAATTCATTATTTTCCTTGTCTTACAATTGTAATCTTATCTTCACAAGTCCTAGAGTATCTTAATAATTCATTATTTTCCTTGTCTTACAATTGTAATCTTATCTTCACAAGTCCTAGAGTATCTTAATAATTCATTATTTTCCTTGTCTTACAATTGTAATCTTATCTTTAAAATATAAGCTTCTTTTTTAATTTTCTAATGTCTTCATTTTTCAGATCCAACATCTGAAACAGAGTTGAATTCAGGAATTTTCTTCTCAACTATTTTAAGGTCTCTAACTCGTATTGCCAAATTTTAATTCACTCCCATCCAGTAAAAAGATTAGATTCAACAGTAATCTGCCATTTTTATCAAAATAAACAATCCTTTCACTGTATCTATTATCTTTTGAACTCTATAAAAGTTGCAGTTTAATCCATCAATTTCGAACATTTTTCACTCTCTACTTTTAAAAACGAAAATTCCATACCACTTACCCATGACTACATATTTAGTTATACTAACCAAGAATGTAAACTGTACTGAAAAAACAAACAAACTTCTACAATATTAAGTTTACTCTGCTAAACAAACGTCAGATATGTTGTAAAAATAAACACAACTTTTTACCAGGTAATATGCCATGGTCTTGATGCGATATGTCTTAAGACTAAAGTTAACAACCTTTAAACTTTGAATACATAAATAACCTGAGGTCACTAAAGGTCTTCCAAATCTATAATGACAGTTGCATATACAGTTAAATCAATTTTTACTGCTCTATTTTTTTTTTTATAAAACAATCTTATGCAGCATAACACAGCATAAAACAAGATATAACTAGAAACAGTAATAAATTATATGTTTATACATGTACATTCATACCTGTGAACCTGTCTCACACTTCACAGTAGGGCTTCCTTCAGAAGTTACATTTGAATTTTCCATGAGTTAAAAGTCTGCTCACAATTTGCTTTTCAGATCATGCAGGAAACCAATAATTCTAAAATGTTATACCTAAGATATTTAAAAGTTTCTTACTACAGAATAACAAAGTTTAAACATACAGGAAATTCATTCTAATAAAATTACATTAACTTTTCAAATAAGTGTACCTCAACAACAGACTAACATTCTTAAATGAAGAAAAGCACCAATAAAATATTATAAGCTCGCAAACTGGTACAGAAGCAGTCTAAAAAACTTGTATTTTAACCTACTTGGAATGGCATGATACTAGTGTTGCACTAATTTGAACTGTGGTGACTTCTGTGCACGTTTTAATTTTCTGTTAAATAAATTAACACAAACTAAAACACACAGATTACATTAAGATTCAATGCCTAGTACATCCAAATATTTATTAATTTCGCATTTTCGTATTAATTTAAACAATTTTACAATAAAAATATTAAACCGTTAATTTCAAAACTGCATTTTTACAGAAACAATAATCTGCACTCATGATCATTAGCAGTTTTGTAACAATATGACAATGATTTTAAGTTTAGTCACTGGAAATTGTAATATTCATCTAATTCTGGGTCAGAGGCAGCAACTGTAAATATCCCAACAGATCAAATAACCGATGATTAAAAATCACTAATAAATTAACAAAAAGTAGGTCCACTGGTTGACTAAGCTTGATCTTCGCAAGTCTTTAGTTATAATATTATTAGTCTTAACAGTTATATATTTTTCATCGACTGGCTACAGTAATTATTCAGTTAGTATAAGCACAAATACACGAAACTAAAATAATATTAATACATACATTTGATGACTCATTCACGATTGTTTTACTTCTTTCTAAATGTAAAACTGTAAACTTAATCTTTAAACAGTTAGAACTTAACTGTACCACTAACGTAGTCCTAACAGTAAAATTCAAGGTTCAGTAAAATAAGTAATATTAAATAAGTAAATAAGAAGAACTCATCAATAAGAATACGTTACAGAATCACTTATTTAATATATTTTTCTGACCTACTAGTTGAATGTTTAATCGCAATCATCTAAAAATTGAAATAAATTTCGATTCTAATATTCTTTGATAAAAACAGCACATACTCTTGCAGGAGACATTTGAAGCGCCCTCTCATAATGCATATTTAACTTTCATTATTTTAGTGATAATTACTATTGAAATAATGAACTATAATTCCAGTAGCATATATCTCTGTTTTTAACAGAGAGAAAGTATGATTATTTTGCATTTTTTAAATTTTTATAACGTTCATAACTTTGAAGTGATGGACCACAGAGTAGAGAACTAGTCCACATCACCCACCGCAAGTTCTTGGAATACTTTTAATCAACAAATAGTGGTACTGACATATTAGGCGACAGGTTCGATCCAATTCTCGAATATTTTGTGTGAAATATCCAAATCAGCAGGTCGTGCCAGGCTACTTTATAATGCAAACGTGAGTTTTGGTATTGAAAACAATTAACCGGAGACTTTACAGAATAAGAATTGGCTTTCGTGCTCCTGTAATAATTAATTTCACAACTATTTTTGACAATTAAGATTCTGAGATTCAGGTTATATTAAACGACAAAAATTACAAAAGCACCGTAAATAAAATTTACAAACGATTTAAAATATTAATATATCTCTTTTAATAGATAGCCTGCATTTATATAGCTGATTGGTCATCAACATCCAAGAACACTTGCCCTTAAAGTGATGACTAAAACTAGAATGATGAGGTATAAACTAAATTAATACAATATTTGCAAATAAAGACGGTAATATAATTTACGCACATTCTAATCAAATGATGTAAAAATAACATTTACATGTCTCAACCTCTAAAACACAATATGCTAACTTTACTAACAAAAAAAAAGCAAAATCTTTAACCCAGTTTTAGCCTCTAATTGAAACTAAAATCTATACAAATAATATGTGTTATCATATTTCGTAGTATTCTCTAATAATGAGTTATCGATAACAGTAAAAATATACCGATAATTTAAACCTCAAAATTTAACATTTAAACCTCTTTAAACATAACAACTTGGACACATATACAAAATGCATAATAAGTGACATTCAAGGTCGCTACTTACATGATTCTGTAGATAACTATTTAATTTATTGGCACTTTTATTGAACTAATTCTGTTTATCAGTGTAATTTAAATAAAACAGTTATAATAAAACTTCTATCAAGTGATTCAGTATTTATATATCAGGTCAAAATCGCTTTGAAAGTTTACATATAAGTTTAAATACTTAATATAGGAATTATGTGGTTTTAATTTGCAATAGAAGATTACAATAAACATAGTAAAATATATGATAAATGCTTTCCTTAGAAAATCCACAGGTTTCGTGATCTCTTTTGTATGCTGCTCTCTAACTCTAGTAAGGCACCAACTGTAACACTGAGAATTATTTTTAAAATTCTTAAAGTATAAATTATGGAATAAATTACTTCTCTAAGGCTAACTTCATAACAGTTTACACCTCCCTATATTTTTTATATAAAATTACCAAAATATTAAAATACAAGGTTTAGTCCTAAGTGATATACTTCACAAGGAAACTTTGTGCCTAAAATCAAAGAAATCTGTAAAATCATTTGCTGTATAACACTATTTAAACAGTAATGAAACTACAATTTGTCTTTCAAAATTAAATATAACAGGTTTGGATTTTTATTTAACAATTACTCCATTACTAGAATCTTATTGACGAATAGAAAACCCAGTTTGGGGTTTTATATATTTATATTTAGAGCGAAAAGTGATTTCACTTTAATTTTTGATAAGTGACCCGCTTTCGAGCTATAACTAACTGCCAGATTGTCTAAAGATGATATGAATTTAATACAAAATTATACAATGTCACAAAGTAAATGGAATAACTTGTTTTATAATCTCTCGTTTGTATAAAAATAGGTTTTCTTTGTTCAAGTAATAGCTAACACTGCCCTCTAGCTGATTCAAGTTGTAGCTAACACTGCCCTCTAGCTGATTCAAGTAATAGCTAACACTGCCCTATAGCTGATTCAAGTAGTAGCAAATACTGCCCTCTAGCTGATCACATTTGTTAACCTGAAAACGGCCAAAGAAACATTATTCACTGAATCAACTCGATTATACTGAAACAGTACAGTTAACACTCATATAAACAGCCTTAAAATATACTGACTAAAGTGGTGGTTAAACATGTGTGGTATCTATTTGTTTATTTCAGTTTTTCAGGTTATATTCTTACCTGTGTTTCACTGAACACTATACATAAAAATAAATAACACAACTTCAAAATACGCTAACTAAAGTGGGAGTAAATAATCAGGTGAATATAACATTGACGTATCATTAAACATGAGTAAGAATTTTTTAGTAGTCAGAAACACCTAAATATTGTATGTTTGATTATAAGAATCATGCCCCCAATGGCTCAGCGGTATGTCTGCGGACTTACGATGCTAAAATCCGGGTTTTGATACCCGTGGTGGGCAGAGCACAGATAGCCCATTGTGTAGCTTTGTGCTTAATTCAAAACAACAACAAAAGAATCATGAACTATATGTACTTAATTTCAAAGGTTCTAACATGTTGTTGTAACAACATCGTGGGTGTTGAATATTTGTAACTAAACAAGTTTGTTTGTGTCATTTCCTGGAGAATGGTAAATTTATAATTTATATGTATGAGTAATTGTAGGTGACTGGTATTATGTGGGTGTGGAGTGAGGGTTGGAAACTTCTAGTTAGATGTTTGCTCTTGATAAACGCCAGATTTCACTAATGTCCTGATAAGTGATGTTCTATTCACAAACGGTTCGTTGTTCACTAGTAATGTTACTTGAAGCTCTGATAAACTAACAGTACAGAACTGTTCACTCATGCATCTCAGTTGTGGTCTTTTGAAATCAAATATACATTATAATATTTTTATATAACTGTTTTATGAGGCTATGTAAAGTGAAACTTCTATTGTAACACGAACAAGTTTATGTTGTTTTTAATTATATTTGTTTACAATAATTTATTGATATACATATCTTATTACAATGAATTTTGGAAGTTAGTTTTGTTTAATGGTATAGAATTCTGAAATCTAACAACAAAACATGACTGTCCACTCACTTTCTGTTGTACTTTACTTTATCTGTGGTGTAACTTAACTAGAAATCTAACAACAAAACATGACTGTCCACTCACTTTCTGTTGTACTTTACTTTATCTGTGGTGTAACTTAACTAGAAATCTAACAACAAAACATGACTGTCCACTCACTTTCTGTTGTACTTTACTTTATCTGTGGTGTAACTTAACTAGAAATCTAACAACAAAACATGACTGTCCACTCACTTTCTGTTGTACTTTACTTTATCTGTGGTGTAACTTAACTAGAAATCTAACAACAAAACGTGACTGTCCACTCACTTTCTGTTGTACTTTACTTCATCTGTGGTGTAACTTAACTAGAAATCTAACAACAAAACATGACTGTCCACTCACTTTCTGTTGTACTTTACTTTATCTGTGGTGTAACTTAACTAGAAATATAACAACAAAACATGACTGTCCACTCGCTTTCTGTTGTACTTTACTTTATCTGTGGTGTAACATAACACTTTTATTCATTCAATCTATCGTATCTTCCTAATACGAGTTTTACTAATGTACTGACAGACACAATACTGCTAAAGATACTTTATTATTTTTTTTTAAATTCTAGAACTTGCATGAAGACAGAGAAACTAGGAAAAGAACTGATGGAATGTCCCCTTCCTTATACATGAACCTAAAAAGTTCAAATTTGTAAATACAAGGACATTTTTACTGTTGATAAATTCCTCTTTAAAACACGGTGTACATAGTTTACAGTTTTGATAGTTATTAACGATCAGTCAGATATGACAACCATATGATTTGTTAAGGTATTTCAATAAATTTCATTTAGAGCAAAACAAACTTAATGTTTCCCTGTTCTTGTCGTTTGAAGTAAGTTATGTAATGTCATAAAATAAAAAATGACATATCAAATATATTTAATAATTCGTTTGATTTGAATTTCGTGCAAAGCTACGCGAGAGTTAGCTGTCCCTAATTTAGCAGGGTAGAAGTAGGCAGCTGGTTATTACCACTCATCGCTAACTCCTAAGTTACTCCTTTACCAATGAATAGTGATATTGATCGTCACATTATGACACCCTACAGTTAAACGGAGGGAGGAGAATTCGAACCCGCCACCCTAAGATTACGAGTAGAGTGTCATAACCACCTGGTCATGGTGGGCTAATTATGTTTCTAACCACCTGGTCATGGCGGGCTAATTATGTTTCTAACCACCTGGTCATGGCGGGCTAATTATGTTTCTAACCACCTGGTCATGGCGGGCTAATTATGTTTTCACAGTATTTCTTTCTTTTCAGTCACTCTAGTGGGGGGTAGAAACCCCTCTCCACTACACATTTATTTTTAATTTTCAGATTCATCTCTAACAATAACTTCAATGTTTCATTTTCTGTGGTAGATGGCTTCTTAATCAACTGGTTGGGAGAATATAGTAACAGGTTACAGCATTGTAAAGATAAGTATAGTATTTAACTTACCATATATCATCAAGTTGATATGTTTAGGGGTGCTTAAGTCTTGGGCCTGGCATGGCCAAGCGTGTTAAGGCGTGCGACTTGTAATCTGAGGGTCGCGGGTTCGCATCCCCGTCGCGCCACACATGCTCTGCCTCCCAGCCGTGGGGGCGTTATAAAGTTACGGTCAATCCCACTATTTGTTGGTAAAAGAGTATCCCAAGAGTTGGCGGTGGGTGGTGATGACTAGCTGCCTTCCCTCTAGTCTTACACTGCTAAATTAGGGACGGCTAGCACAGATAGCCCTCGAGTAGCTTTGTGCGAAATTCAAAACAAACAAACAAACCATTAGGTCACAGTCTTACCTACACCAGAATAACCCAAGTAATTGTTGTACAGTAAATTCATGTGTATTAAAGAAAACAAAACTGTACACAAAACATTCGAGAACTTGTTAAACAAGTTTACATATTAAGATGGAACAACCTGAGCGAGATGGTCAAACATATTTTATTAATTAGCCTTACGTGTGAGAAGTGTTTCTATAGTTTGTAGAAAGTCTCACCCACGCTTGTTTACTGTTCTGCCACCAAAGTTGTTGTTATCGTAAGGTCTCTTGTATTCATTTCTTAAATGATTTACTGTGTTTTGGACTCTACATTCTGCTTTACAAACTGGTAATAAAATATATTCGTTTGTTATCGCGATTGATTCTAAACCTAAAAAAACACGAACATTCTATCATAAGGTGTTCATAATTTAAATATTGTTACGACGTACGTAAGTGGAGTTTTGAACCTTACATTATCAATAGCTGTTAAGCACGTTCTAAACTCCGCCCTGTCTTTAGCCTTTCACGAAATTAAAAAAAAGATATGTAGTGGTTATGTTCACTAGCTCACACAGATAAAAATACTTATTGTAATTAGAACAATGCTAGGGCATTGTGTGATATATAGAATTACAACAATGGAGAAACATTTATAATAGCTTTTTCCAGAAATATTGAATAAATGTCTTTTATAAAAACATTGATTTTGACATACTATCCTTATGCAAGTACAAGTATTTGGATACATATATATACATATTTAAAAGACAAACAAAAGGTTTGATTCAACATGAGCAAGTGGCGCTATTGTATTAAACAATTGATTTTCGCCTTTCATATGAACAACTCAATATTTCTGTTAGTTTCTGAACCACAAAGACATGAATTAAACTACGTTGTTTCTAAGACACGAGACAACGACAGGTAAAATATCACGTTTTAAGTGAATGTTTATGGTAGCAGTAAGACCAAACTAAAATTAATAAAACACTAATTTTTTGTTAAGTGTCAGATCACAGTTATTCGCTTCACCAAACCATTGCCAGATAAGTTAGTTGTTAACTGGAGATTAAATATCATATCTCGGATGTAGAGGGACAACTTCCAAACTTTAGTTACATCGTGAAAGGCACAACTGATGTTCACCCCTGTTAGGGTTAATATAAACCAATTTGTAATAATAAATCACTCTCCTTACACTTAGTGATGTTTCTTGAGACGGTGCTCACGTGTTACTCTCTTCCTGAAAGTGACTCATGACCTTATTTAAACGTTATTTATACAGAGAACCTCAAAAAAAGTTAAATTTTACTTTTAACTCCCAAAACTGAGAGTTAGGGCGCACAGAAATTAATGAGTGTTTCGGTCAACGCTTTACCTTTAAAAAACCGATATATAACTACTAAAACAGCGACAATCTAACGTTAGAGTTTCAGAGCAAGTTTAGTGTTCATCTCTTGCCGAGAAATTGGTCCTTCTCTCCAGTTGTTTCAGGGTTTTGGTAAAAATCATTCGACTTTTGCAGAAAATTAACATACGTATATAAAATCGGTCTTCAGAGCAAAACTAGTTAGTATACACTGATCGAATGTCCGAAAGCCACGTTTGCTCTGGTCTCAGTTTGACGTGTAAAGTTGATAGATGTCGTGTTTTCATGAAATACAAATGCTTGGATAAAGTCAAGATGAAGTTAAAGTGATCGTCCAACGACTTTTGGAAAGCTCGAAGCAGAAGGAATAGTACACGTTTCTTGTTATTAATTTGTTTACATATCTTAATTCATGTGTAAACACACTTAAACAGATTTCTCTACAAACATTCTTCTATACGTGCCATTGAAACTTAACCTTTGTAAACAGACAAATAGCAAACCTCATATATAAATAGATACACTTATAGATCGTGAGAAAATTTCATAAGATATATAGATCTGTGGTATTTCATGGTCTAAAACTAAAGACTGTCGGATTCGCATGGGAACCGATAAATTTGGAAATTTCCTGTAAAACAATATTCTCATGGAGAAATATTTTACCGATTCATAATCTGGATAGAGTTAACCGTCAGAAAAGAAATATTGTCTCAGCTACTTGCTGGGACAGCGGTAAGTCTGTGGAGGTACAATGTTAAACTCCAAGGCTCGATTCTCCGCGGTGGAAACAACAAACATACCAAAGTGACTTTGCTTCAAAACAAACAATCTACTGCAACCCTGACGGACAGACATACATTTTCTCAAATAATGTTATTGTAGCCTAGAGAAAGACAATAATTTGTTCATTTTTTTATGCGAAACAACTTTATTGCACTAAAGAAAAATTGAATATTATTCATTCAATTTTCATTAGTATATTTCGACCTATTAAACATCTTTTTACGTCCGACGTAGACCTTGCATTATTGTACCACATCTGTCAATAAATCCTGTTTTCACATTTCCTGTTGTTTTATTTTTATTCACGTGTTTTTAATGTTGAATATTATTGATCATCCTTTTTGTTAAAAATAGTGGACTATAGAGATTTTTTTAGAAAGTAGCGCCCTCCTGCGGTAAGAAAGTGAACCGTTGTTCCACCTATATTTAAGATGGCGCTCTGTCAATTTTTCACATGCAGGATTAGAGGTTAAGCCATGTTGCTTACGCAATACCGCTGTTTGAGTGTGTTTCTCATCTGTACGACAGGTATGGAAATGATTTTATAAAATCGTTACAAAACTGTAATTAATGTTACGTTGTTTGTTTGTAACATAACATTGTTAGATTTCTATCTTTAAAACAAATCCCTTATATTGTTGTTACAATAAATGTGAGGGAACATTTTTATAATTGTATTTCAAATAATCTTCAAATTACCCACCAGAAATAAAGAGAAGAAATAAGTATTTGAAATTACTGTTCAAATGTTACATGAATACAATACCTCTTATCACTGGAAAAGCTGGACGTGCTCTAATTGTTCTATTTTGGGACCCGTAAAGCATCTTAAAGCAGTCACGACTGTATCCAACTATTCGTTCAGAGTAGGTCAGCCGAAGACTCGGCGGTGGTTAGTGCTTACTACTTACATTCCCTCTAAGTTTAAAATTAGGGACAGTTATGCGCAGATAACACTTGTGTAGCTTTGCGTGACAACTCTAAAACAAACACACAAACTTTGTAATACAACAATCTGATATTTAGAATAGAGTAACTTACTACAAACACACAAACTTTGTAATACAACAATCTGATATTTAGAATAGAGTAACTTACTACAAACACACAAACTTTGTAATACAAGAATCTGATATTTAGAATAGAGTAACTTACTACAAACACACAAACTTTGTAATACAAGAATCTGATATTTAGAATAGAGTCACTTACTACAAACACACAAACTTTGTAATACAAGAATCTGATATTTAGAATAGAGTAACTTACTACAAACACACAAACTTTGTAATACAAGAATCTGATATTTAGAATAGAGTCACTTACTACAAACACACAAACTTTGTAATACAACAATCTGATATTTAGAATAGAGTAACTTACTAACAACACACAAACTTTGTAACACAACAATCTGTAATACAAGAATCTGATATTTAAATAGAGTAACTTACTACAAACACACAAACTTTGTAATACAAGAATCTGATATTTAGAATATAGTCACTTACTACAAACACACAAACTTTGTAATACAACAATCTGATATTTAGAATAGAGTAACTTACTACAAACACACAAACTTTGTAATACAAGAATCTGATATTTAGAATATAGTCACTTACTACAAACACACAAACTTTGTAATACAAGAATCTGATATTTAGAATAGAGTCACTTACTACAAACACACAAACTTTGTAATACAACAATCTGATATTTAGAATAGAGTAACGTACTAAAACACACAAACTTTGTAATACAACAATCTGATATTTAGAATAGAGTCACTTACTACAAACACACAAACTTTGTAATACAAGAATCTGATATTTAGAATAGAGTCACTTACTACAAACACACAAACTTTGTAATACAAGAATCTGATATTTAGAATAGAGTCACTTACTACAAACACACAAACTTTGTAATACAAGAATCTGATATTTAGAATAGAGTCACTTACTACAAACACACAAACTTTGTAATACAACAATTTGATATTTAGAATAGAGTCACTTACTACAAACACACAAACTTTGTAATACAACAATCTGATATTTAGAATAGAGTAACTTACTACAAACACACAAACTTTGTAATACAACATTCTGATATTTAGAATATAATAACTTACTACAAACACACAAACTTTGTAATACAACATTCTGATATTTAGAATATAATAACTTACTACAAACACACAAACTTTGTAATACAACAATCTGATATTCAGAATAGAGTAACTTACTACAAACACACAAACTTTGTAATACAACAATCTGATATTTAGAATATAATAACTTACTACAAACACACAAACTTTGTAATACAACAATCTGATATTCAGAATAGAGTAACTTACTACAAACACACAAACTTTGTAATACAACAATCTGATATTTAGAATACAGTAACTTACTACAAACACACAAACTTTGTAATACAACAATGTGATATTTAGAATAGAGTAACTTACTACAAACACACAAACTTTGTAATACAACAATCTGATATTTAGAATACAGTAACTTACTACAAACACACAAACTTTGTAATACAACAATCTGATATTTAGAATACAGTAACTTACTACAAACACACAAACTTTGTAATACAACAATCTGATATTTAGAATATAGTCACTTACTACAAACACACAAACTTTGTAATACAACATTCTGATATTTAGAATACAGTAACTTACTACAAACACACAAACTTTGTAATACAACAATCTGATATTTAGAATAGAGTAACTTACTACAAACACACAAACTTTGTAATACAACAATCTGATATTTAGAATATAGTAACTTACTACAAACACACAAACTTTGTAATACAACAATCTGATATTTAGAATAGAGTAACTTACTACAAACACACAAACTTTGTAATACAACAATCTGATATTTAGAATAGAGTAACTTACTACAAACACACAAACTTTGTAATACAACAATCTGATATTTAGAATATAGTAACTTACTACAAACACACAAACTTTGTAATACAACAATCTGATATTTAGAATAGAGTAACTTACTACAAACACACAAACTTTGTAATACAACAATCTGATATTTAGAATAGAGTAACTTACTACAAACACACAAACTTTGTAATACAACAATCTGATATTTAGAATAGAGTAACTTACTACAAACACACAAACTTTGTAATACAACAATCTGATATTTAGAATATAGTAACTTACTACAAACACACAAACTTTGTAATACAACAATCTGATATTTAGAATAGAGTAACTTACTACAAACACACAAACTTTGTAATACAAGAATCTGATATTTAGAATAGAGTAACTTACTACAAACACACAAACTTTGTAATACAACAATCTGATATTTAGAATATAGTAACTTACTACAAACACACAAACTTTGTAATACAAGAATCTGATATTTAGAATAGAGTAACTTACTACAAACACACAAACTTTGTAATACAAGAATCTGATATTTAGAATAGAGTCACTTACTACAAACACACAAACTTTGTAATACAACAATCTGATATTTAGAATAGAGTAACTTACTACAAACACACAAACTTTGTAATACAACAATCTGATATTTAGAATAGAGTAACTTACTACAAACACACAAACTTTGTAATACAACAATCTGATATTTAGAATATAGTAACTTACTACAAACACACAAACTTTGTAATACAACAATCTGATATTCAGAATAGAGTAACTTACTACAAACACACAAACTTTGTAATACAACAATCTGATATTTAGAATAGAGTAACTTACTACAAACACACAAACTTTGTAATACAACAATCTGATATTTAGAATATAGTAACTTACTACAAACACACAAACTTTGTAATACAACAATCTGATATTTAGAATAGAGTAACTTACTACAAACACACAAACTTTGTAATACAACAATCTGATATTTAGAATAGAGTAACTTACTACAAACACACAAACTTTGTAATACAACAATCTGATATTTAGAATATAGTAACTTACTACAAACACACAAACTTTGTAATACAACAATCTGATATTTAGAATAGAGTAACTTACTACAAACACACAAACTTTGTAATACAACAATCTGATATTTAGAATAGAGTAACTTACTACAAACACACAAACTTTGTAATACAACAATCTGATATTTAGAATATAGTAACTTACTACAAACACACAAACTTTGTAATACAACAATCTGATATTTAGAATAGAGTAACTTACTACAAACACACAAACTTTGTAATACAACAATGTGATATTTAGAATAGAGTAACTTACTACAAACACACAAACTTTGTAATACAACAATCTGATATTTAGAATAGAGTAACTTACTACAAACACACAAACTTTGTAATACAACAATCTGATATTTAGAATATAATAACTTACTACAAACACACAAACTTTGTAATACAACAATCTGATATTTAGAATAGAGTAACTTACTACAAACACACAAACTTTGTAATACAACAATCTGATATTTAGAATAGAGTAACTTACTACAAACACACAAACTTTGTAATACAACAATCTGATATTTAGAATATAATAACTTACTACAAACACACAAACTTTGTAATACAACAATCTGATATTTAGAATAGAGTAACTTACTACAAACACACAAACTTTGTAATACAACAATCTGATATTTAGAATAGAGTAACTTACTACAAACACACAAACTTTGTAATACAACAATCTGATATTTAGAATAGAGTAACTTACTACAAACACACAAACTTTGTAATACAACAATCTGATATTTAGAATAGAGTAACTTACTACAAACACACAAACTTTGTAATACAACAATCTGATATTTAGAATAGAGTAACTTACTACAAACACACAAACTTTGTAATACAACAATCTGATATTTA
The DNA here is from genome assembly GCF_004210375.1 of Tachypleus tridentatus. Taxonomy (NCBI): domain Eukaryota; kingdom Metazoa; phylum Arthropoda; class Merostomata; order Xiphosura; family Limulidae; genus Tachypleus; species Tachypleus tridentatus. The sequence continues at coordinate 109,600,429 of NC_134827.1, forward strand.
GAATAGAGTAACTTACTACAAACACACAAACTTTGTAATACAACAATCTGATATTTAGAATATAGTAACTTACTACAAACACACAAACTTTGTAATACAACAATCTGATATTTAGAATAGAGTAACTTACTACAAACACACAAACTTTGTAATACAAGAATCTGATATTTAGAATAGAGTAACTTACTACAAACACACAAACTTTGTAATACAACAATCTGATATTTAGAATAGAGTAACTTACTACAAACACACAAACTTTGTAATACAACAATCTGATATTTAGAATAGAGTAACTTACTACAAACACACAAACTTTGTAATACAAGAATCTGATATTTAGAATAGAGTAACTTACTACAAACACACAAACTTTGTAATACAAGAATCTGATATTTAGAATAGAGTCACTTACTACAAACACACAAACTTTGTAATACAAGAATCTGATATTTAGAATAGAGTAACTTACTACAAACACACAAACTTTGTAATACAAGAATCTGATATTTAGAATAGTCACTTACTACAAACACACAAACTTTGTAATACAACAATCTGATATTTAGAATAGAGTAACTTACTACAAACACACAAACTTTGTAATACAACAATCTGATATTTAGAATAGAGTAACTTACTACAAACACACAAACTTTGTAATACAAGAATCTGATATTTAGAATATAGTCACTTACTACAAACACACAAACTTTGTAATACAACAATCTGATATTTAGAATAGAGTAACTTACTACAAACACACAAACTTTGTAATACAAGAATCTGATATTTAGAATATAGTCACTTACTACAAACACACAAACTTTGTAATACAAGAATCTGATATTTAGAATAGAGTCACTTACTACAAACACACAAACTTTGTAATACAACAATCTGATATTTAGAATAGAGTAACTTACTACAAACACACAAACTTTGTAATACAACAATCTGATATTTAGAATAGAGTCACTTACTACAAACACACAAACTTTGTAATACAAGAATCTGATATTTAGAATAGAGTCACTTACTACAAACACACAAACTTTGTAATACAACAATCTGATATTTAGAATAGAGTCACTTACTACAAACACACAAACTTTGTAATACAACAATCTGATATTTAGAATAGAGTCACTTACTACAAACACACAAACTTTGTAATACAACAATCTGATATTTAGAATAGAGTCACTTACTACAAACACACAAACTTTGTAATACAACAATCTGATATTTAGAATAGAGTAACTTACTACAAACACACAAACTTTGTAATACAACAATCTGATATTTAGAATATAGTAACTTACTACAAACACACAAACTTTGTAATACAACAATCTGATATTTAGAATATAGTAACTTACTACAAACACACAAACTTTGTAATACAACAATCTGATATTTAGAATAGAGTAACTTAGTACAAACACACAAACTTTGTAATACAAGAATCTGATATTTAGAATATAGTACCTTACTACAAACACACAAACTTTGTAATACAACAATCTGATATTTAGAATAGAGTAACTTACTACAAACACACAAACTTTGTAATACAACAATCTGATATTTAGAATAGAGTAACTTACTACAAACACACAAACTTTGTAATACAACAATCTGATATTTAGAATAGAGTAACTTACTACAAACACACAAACTTTGTAATACAACAATCTGATATTTAGAATAGAGTAACTTACTACAAACACACAAACTTTGTAATACAACAATCTGATATTTAGAATAGAGTAACTTACTACAAACACACAAACTTTGTAATACAACAATCTGATATTTAGAATATAGTCACTTACTACAAACACACAAACTTTGTAATACAACATTCTGATATTTAGAATACAGTAACTTACTACAAACACACAAACTTTGTAATACAACAATCTGATATTTAGAATACAGTAACTTACTACAAACACACAAACTTTGTAATACAACAATCTGATATTTAGAATATAGTCACTTACTACAAACACACAAACTTTGTAATACAACAATCTGATATTTAGAATAGAGTAACTTACTACAAACACACAAACTTTGTAATACAACAATCTGATATTTAGAATAGAGTAACTTACTACAAACACACAAACTTTGTAATACAAGAATCTGATATTTAGAATATAATAACTTACTACAAACACACAAACTTTGTAATACAAGAATCTGATATTTAGAATAGAGTAACTTACTACAAACACACAAACTTTGTAATACAACAATCTGATATTCAGAATAGAGTAACTTACTACAAACACACAAACTTTGTAATACAAGAATCTGATATTTAGAATAGAGTAACTTACTACAAACACACAAACTTTGTAATACAACAATCTGATATTTAGAATATAATAACTTACTACAAACACACAAACTTTGTAATACAACAATCTGATATTCAGAATAGAGTAACTTACTACAAACACACAAACTTTGTAATACAACAATCTGATATTTAGAATAGAGTAACTTACTACAAACACACAAACTTTGTAATACAACAATCTGATATTTAGAATATAGTAACTTACTACAAACACACAAACTTTGTAATACAAGAATCTGATATTTAGAATAGAGTAACTTACTACAAACACACAAACTTTGTAATACAAGAATCTGATATTTAGAATAGAGTCACTTACTACAAACACACAAACTTTGTAATACAACAATCTGATATTTAGAATAGAGTAACTTACTACAAACACACAAACTTTGTAATACAACAATCTGATATTTAGAATAGAGTAACTTACTACAAACACACAAACTTTGTAATACAACAATCTGATATTTAGAATATAGTAACTTACTACAAACACACAAACTTTGTAATACAACAATCTGATATTTAGAATAGAGTAACTTACTACAAACACACAAACTTTGTAATACAACAATCTGATATTTAGAATAGAGTAACTTACTACAAACACACAAACTTTGTAATACAACAATCTGATATTTAGAATATAATAACTTACTACAAACACACAAACTTTGTAATACAACAATCTGATATTTAGAATAGAGTAACTTACTACAAACACACAAACTTTGTAATACAACAATCTGATATTTAGAATACAGTAACTTACTACAAACACACAAACTTTGTAATACAACAATCTGATATTTAGAATATAGTCACTTACTACAAACACACAAACTTTGTAATACAACAATCTGATATTTAGAATACAGTAACTTACTACAAACACACAAACTTTGTAATACAACAATCTGATATTTAGAATACAGTAACTTACTACAAACACACAAACTTTGTAATACAACAATCTGATATTTAGAATATAGTCACTTACTACAAACACACAAACTTTGTAATACAACATTCTGATATTTAGAATACAGTAACTTACTACAAACACACAAACTTTGTAATACAACAATCTGATATTTAGAATAGAGTAACTTACTACAAACACACAAACTTTGTAATACAACAATCTGATATTTAGAATAGAGTAACTTACTACAAACACACAAACTTTGTAATACAACAATCTGATATTTAGAATATAATAACTTACTACAAACACACAAACTTTGTAATACAACAATCTGATATTCAGAATAGAGTAACTTACTACAAACACACAAACTTTGTAATACAAGAATCTGATATTTAGAATAGAGTAACTTACTACAAACACACAAACTTTGTAATACAACAATCTGATATTTAGAATATAATAACTTACTACAAACACACAAACTTTGTAATACAACAATCTGATATTTAGAATACAGTAACTTACTACAAACACACAAACTTTGTAATACAACAATCTGATATTTAGAATAGAGTAACTTACTACAAACACACAAACTTTGTAATACAACAATCTGATATTTAGAATAGAGTAACTTACTACAAACACACAAACTTTGTAATACAACAATCTGATATTTAGAATAGAGTAACTTACTACAAACACACAAACTTTGTAATACAACAATCTGATATTTAGAATAGAGTAACTTACTACAAACACACAAACTTTGTAATACAAGAATCTGATATTTAGAATAGAGTAACTTACTACAAACACACAAACTTTGTAATACAACAATCTGATATTTAGAATATAGTAACTTACTACAAACACACAAACTTTGTAATACAACAATCTGATATTCAGAATAGAGTAACTTACTACAAACACACAAACTTTGTAATACAAGAATCTGATATTTAGAATAGAGTAACTTACTACAAACACACAAACTTTGTAATACAACAATCTGATATTTAGAATATAGTAACTTACTACAAACACACAAACTTTGTAATACAAGAATCTGATATTTAGAATAGAGTCACTTACTACAAACACACAAACTTTGTAATACAAGAATCTGATATTTAGAATAGAGTCACTTACTACAAACACACAAACTTTGTAATACAACAATCTGATATTTAGAATATAGTACCTTACTACAAACACACAAACTTTGTAATACAAGAATCTGATATTTAGAATAGAGTAACTTACTACAAACACACAAACTTTGTAATACAAGAATCTGATATTTAGAATATAGTCACTTACTACAAACACACAAACTTTGTAATACAAGAATCTGATATTTAGAATAGAGTAACTTACTACAAACACACAAACTTTGTAATACAACAATCTGATATTTAGAATAGAGTCACTTACTACAAACACACAAACTTTGTAATACAAGAATCTGATATTTAGAATAGAGTAACTTACTACAAACTAACAAACTTTGTAATACAACAATCTGATATTCAGAATAGAGTAACTTACTACAAACACACAAACTTTGTAATACAACAATCTGATATTTAGAATATAGTCACTTACTACAAACACACAAACTTTGTAATACAACAATCTGATATTTAGAATAGAGTAACTTACTACAAACACACAAACTTTGTAATACAACAATCTGATATTTAGAATATAGTACCTTACTACAAACACACAAACTTTGTAATACAACAATCTGATATTTAGAATATAGTACCTTACTACAAACACACAAACTTTGTAATACAACAATCTGATATTTAGAATAGAGTCACTTACTACAAACACACAAACTTTGTAATACAGCAATCTGATATTTAGAATAGAGTCACTTACTACAAACACACAAACTTTGTAATACAACAATCTGATATTTAGAATAGAGTCACTTACTACAAACACACAAACTTTGTAATACAACAATCTGATATTTAGAATAGAGTCACTTACTACAAACACACAAACTTTGTAATACAACAATCTGATATTTAGAATAGAGTCACTTACTACAAACACACAAACTTTGTAATACAACAATCTGATATTTAGAATAGAGTCACTTACTACAAACACACAAACTTTGTAATACAAGAATCTGATATTTAGAATAGAGTAACTTACTACAAACACACAAACTTTGTAATACAAGAATCTGATATTTAGAATATAGTACCTTACTACAAACACACAAACTTTGTAATACAACAATCTGATATTTAGAATAGAGTCACTTACTACAAACTTTGTAATACAACAATCTGATATTTAGAATATAGTACCTTACTACAAACACACAAACTTTGTAATACAAAAATTTGATATATAAATATAGTCACTTACTACAAACACACAAACTTTGTAATACAACAATCTGATATTTAGAATAGAGTAACGTACTACAAACACACAAACTTTGTAATACAAGAATCTGATATTTAGAATAGAGTCACTTACTACAAACAAACAAACTTTGTAATACAAGAATCTGATATTTAGAATAGAGTCACTTACTACAAACACACAAACTTTGTAATACAACAATCTGATATTTAGAATATAGTACCTTACTAAAACACACAAACTTTGTAATACAACAATCTGATATATAAATATAGTCACTTACTACAAACACACAAACTTTGTGATACAACAAACTGATATTTAGAATAGAGTAACTTACTACAAACACACAAACATTGTAATACAACAATCTGATATTTAGAATCGAGTAACTTACTACAAACACACAAACTTTGTAATACAACAATCTGATATTTAGAATAGAGTAACTTACTACAAACACACATCTCTGTTGTACCACTTAAAGGTTTTTGGTGCACTTTGGGTCTTATATAACTTGTTACATAGATTTGTAAAATTTACTACAATGTGCAATTCAATCATCACAAATTTATGAAGAAATTTTAAAAAGCCCTTGTTAAACTGTTTCTACTGTTAAACTGTTTCTACTGTTAAACTGTTTCAACTGTTAAACTGTTTCAACTGTTAAACTGTTTCTACTGTTAAACTGTTTCTACTGCTTAACAAAATCATAATGCAGTGAAAACAGATTTTCGAAAAATTTGACTTTATAGTTTCGAGAATTTCTTTCTCGTGTCTGGTAAACTTTCCCGTTAGATCAGGGTTATATTTATGAACTTACAACGCTAAAATATGGGGTTCGTTTCCTGCGAAGAACAGAATTAATATAATCTGGAGTGTAGCTTTGTAGTAAAATAACAACAATGTATTAATACAATAAAATATTTTATCTTTATAATATGTTCTCATTTCTCTTGTATCTTTAACAAGTAAACAATAGAAATGCTTATATTGTTAGAGAAGTTTCCTATAAACGTAGTCTAACCACTCAAATAATAAATGAACATTGTTGTTACTGAGCCTCGACCCACATTTCCTATAAACACAAACATAACCCAGGTGTTATATTCTATCACAGCATTGCTACCATGCTTCTAAAGTCCCGTGGTAATAACGACAACAAAAATCGAAACCTAAACACATATTGAGACACTATCTAATACTGTAATGAAAACGTTGTCACAATGTACACATAATTCTACGGTTAATCCGATAACAATACGATAACAATATGATTACAATACGATAACAACACGATAACAATATGATTACAGCACGATAGCAATATGATTACAATATGATTACTGCACGATAACAACACGATAACAATATGATTACAATATGATTACTGCACGATAACAACACGATAACAATATGATTACAATATGATTACTGCACGATAACAACACGATAACAATATGATTACAGCACGATAACAATATGATTACAGCACGATAGCAATATGATTACAGCACGATAACAACACGATAACAATATGATTACAACACGATAACAATATGATTACAATATGATTACTGCACGATAACAACACGATAACAATATAATTACAGCACGATTACAACACGATAACAATATGATTACAGCACGATAACAATATGATTACAGCACGATAGCAATATGATTACAGCACGATAACAACACGATAACAATATGATTACAACACGATAACAATATGATTACAACACGATAACAATATGATTACTGCACGATAACAACACGATAACAATATGATTACAATATGATTACTGCACGATAACAACACGATTACAATATGATTACTGCACGATAACAACACGATAACAATATGATTACAACACGATAACAATATAATTACAGCACGATTACAACACGATAGCAATATGATTACAGCACGATAGCAATATGATTACGGCACGATAGCAATATGATTACAACACGATAACAATATGATTACTGCACGATAACAATACGATAACAATATGATTACAACACGATAACAATATGATTACAATATGATTACTGCACGATAACAACACGATAACAATATAATTACAGCACGATAACAACACGATAACAATATGATTACAGCACGATAGCAATATGATTACAGCACGTTAGCAATATGATTACTGCACGATAACAACACGATAACAATATGATTACAACACGATAACAATATGATTACAACACGATAACAATATGATTACAATATGATTACTGCACGATAACAATGTGATTACAATATGATTACTGCACGATAACAACACGATAACAATATAATTACAGCACGATAACAATATGATTACAGCACGATAGCAATATGATTACAGCACGATAGCAATATGATTACAACACGATAGCAATATGATTACAACACGATAACAATATGATTACAATATGATTACTGCACGATAACAACACGATAACAATATAATTACAACACGATAACAATATGATTACAGCACGATAGCAATATGATTACAACACGATAACAATATGATTACAATATGATTACTGCACGATAACAACACGATAACAATATGATTACAACACGATAACAACACGATAACAATATGATTACAATATGATTACTGCACGATAACAACACGATAACAATATGATTACAGCACGATAACAACACGATAACAATATGATTACAACACGATAACAATATGATTACTGCACGATAACAACACGATAACAATATTATTACAGCACGATAGCAATATGATTACAACACGATAACAATATGATTACAACACGATAACAATATGATTACAGCACGATAACAATATGATTACAATATGATTACTGCACGATAACAACACGATAACAATATGATTACAGCACGATAGCAATATGATGACAACACGATAACAATATGATTACAATATGATTACTGCACGATAACAATGTGATTACAATATGATTACTGCACGATAACAACACGATAACAATATAATTACAGCACGATAACAATATGATTACAGCACGATAGCAATATGATTACAGCACGATAGCAATATGATTACAACACGATAGCAATATGATTACAACACGATAACAATATCATTACAGCACGATAACAACACGATAACAATATGATTACAGCACGATAACAATATGATTACAGCACGATAGCAATATGATTACAGCACGATAGCAATATGATTACAACACGATAACAATATGATTACAACACGATAACAATATGATTACAGCACGATAACAACACGATAACAATATGATTACAGCACGATAACAATATGATTACAGCACGATAACAATATGATTACAGCACGATAGCAATATGATGACAACACGATAACAATATGATTACAATATGATTACTGCACGATAACAACACGATAACAATATAATTACAGCACGATAACAATATGATTACAGCACGATAGCAATATGATTACAACACGATAACAATATCATTACAGCACGATAACAACACGATAACAATATGATTACAGCACGATAACAATATGATTACAGCACGATAACAATATGATTACAGCACGATAGCAATATGATTACAACACGATAACAATATCATTACAGCACGATAACAATATGATTACAACACGATAACAATATGATTACAACACGATAACAATATGATTACAACACGATAACAATATGATTACAATATGATTACTGCACGATAACAACACGATAACAATATAATTACAGCACGATAACAATATGATTACAGCACGATAGCAATATGATTACAACACGATAACAATATCATTACAGCACGATAACAACACGATAACAATATGATTACAGCACGATAACAATATGATTACAGCACGATAACAATATGATTACAGCACGATAGCAATATGATTACAACACGATAACAATATCATTACAGCACGATAACAATATGATTACAACACGATAACAATATGATTACAACACGATAACAATATGATTACAATATGATTACTGCACGATAACAATGTGATTACAATATGATTACTGCACGATAACAACACGATAACAATATAATTACAGCACGATAACAATATGATTACAGCACGATAGCAATATGATTACAGCACGATAGCAATATGATTACAACACGATAGCAATATGATTACAACACGATAACAATATCATTACAGCACGATAACAACACGATAACAATATGATTACAGCACGATAACAATATGATTACAGCACGATAGCAATATGATTACAGCACGATAGCAATATGATTACAACACGATAACAATATGATTACAACACGATAACAATATGATTACAGCACGATAACAACACGATAACAATATGATTACAGCACGATAACAATATGATTACAGCACGATAGCAATATGATGACAACACGATAACAATATGATTACAATATGATTACTGCACGATAACAACACGATAACAATATAATTACAGCACGATAACAATATGATTACAGCACGATAGCAATATGATTACAACACGATAACAATATCATTACAGCACGATAACAACACGATAACAATATGATTACAGCACGATAACAATATGATTACAGCACGATAACAATATGATTACAGCACGATAGCAATATGATTACAACACGATAACAATATCATTACAGCACGATAACAATATGATTACAACACGATAACAATATGATTACAACACGATAACAATATGATTACAATATGATTACTGCACGATAACAACACGATAACAATATAATTACAGCACGATAACAATATGATTACAGCACGATAGCAATATGATTACAACACGATAACAATATCATTACAGCACGATAACAACACGATAACAATATGATTACAGCACGATAACAATATGATTACAGCACGATAACAATATGATTACAGCACGATAGCAATATGATTACAACACGATAACAATATCATTACAGCACGATAACAATATGATTACAACACGATAACAATATGATTACAACACGATAACAATATGATTACAATATGATTACTGCACGATAACAACACGATAACAATATAATTACAGCACGATAGCAATATGATTACAGCACGATAGCAATATGATTACAACACGATAACAATATGATTACAGCACGATAACAATATGATTACAGCACGATAACAATATGATTACAGCACGATAACAGTATGATTACAGCACGATAACAGTATGATTACAGCACGATAGCAATATGATTACAGCACGATAGCAATATGATTACAGCACGATAACAATATGATTACAGCACGATAACAATATGATTACAGCACGATAACAATATGATTACAGCACGATAACAATATGATTACAGCACGATAACAATATGATTACAACACGATAACAATATGATTACAACACGATAACAATATGATTACAACACGATAACAATATGATTACAACACGATAACAATATGATTACAACACGATAACAATATGATTACAACATGATAACAATATGATTACAGCACGATAACAATATGATAACAATATGATTACAGCACGATAACAATATGATTACAATATGATTACTGCACGATAACAACACGATAACAATATGATAACAACACGATAACAATATGATTACAACACGATAACAATATGATTACAACACGATAACAATATGATTAACAATACGATAACAATATGATTAACAATACGATAACAATATGATTACAGCACGATAACAATATGATTACAATACGATTACAATATGATTACAATACGATTACAATATGATAACAATACGATTACAATGTGATAACAATATGATTACAATGTGATAACAATATGATTACAATACGATAACAATATGATTACAATACGATAACAATATGATTACAACGTGATAACAATATCATTACAATATGATAACAATATGATAACAATATGATAACAATACGATTACAATATGATAACAATACGATTACAATATGATAACAATACGATTACAATATGATAACAATATGATAACAATATGATAACAATACGATTACAATATGATAACAATACGATTACAATATGATAACAATATGATTACAATGTGATAACAATATGATTACAATGTGATAACAATATGATTACAATACGATAACAATATGATTACACTTAATGTTTTTTTTTTAAAACAAAGTTATTATTTGACGCTAATGACGAAATTTCAGGTTTCTCTTCTTCAAACTTTAATATAAGAAATAAAACTGAAAACTATATGGTGTAAATATTATAATAATCTGATTAGTGAACATACACCTGACTTTAATATAAGAAATAAAACTGAAAACTATATGGTTTAAATATTATAATAATCTGATTAGTGAACATACACCTGACTTTAATATAAGAAATAAAACCGAAAACTATATGGTGTAAATATTATAATAATCTGATTAGTGAACATACACCTGACTTTAATATAAGAAATAAAACCGAAAACTATATGGTGTAAATATTATAATAATCTGATTAGTGAACATACACCTGACTTTAATATAAGAAATAAAACCGAAAACTATATGGTGTAAATATTATAATAATCTGATTAGTGAACATACACCTGACTTTAATATAAGAAATAAAACCGAAAACTATATGGTTTAAATATTATAATAATCTGATTAGTGAACATACACCTGACTTTAATATAAGAAATAAAACTGAAAACCATATGGTGTAAATATTATAATAATCTGATTAGTGAACATACACCTGACTTTAATATAAGAAATAAAACTGAAAACTATATGGTGTAAATATTATAATAATCTGATTAGTGAACATACACCTGACTTTAATATAAGAAATAAAACCGAAAACTATATGGTGTAAATATTATAATAATCTGATTAGTGAACATACACCTGACTTTAATATAAGAAATAAAACCGAAAACTATATGGTGTAAATATTATAATAATCTGATTAGTGAACATACACCTGACTTTAATATAAGAAATAAAACCGAAAACTATATGGTGTAAATATTATAATAATCTGATTAGTGAACATACACCTGACTTTAATATAAGAAATAAAACCGAAAACTATATGGTGTAAATATTATAATAATCTGATTAGTGAACATACACCTGACTTTAATATAAGAAATAAAACCGAAAACTATATGGTGTAAATATTATAATAATCTGATTAGTGAACATACACCTGACTTTAATATAAGAAATAAAACCGAAAACTATATGGTGTATTAAATAATTATAGTGAACATACATCTGATTAGTGAATTATATAATCACCTGACATACACCTTAATATAAGAAATAAAACTATATGAAAACTATATGGTGTAAATATTATAATAATCTGAAAACTTTAAATATGAACATACACCTGACTTTAATATAAGAAATAAAACCGAAAACTATATGGTTTAAATATTATAATAATCTGATTAGTGAACATACACCTGACTTTAATATAAGAAATAAAACTGAAAACTATATGGTGTAAATATTATAATAATCTGATTAGTGAACATACACCTGACTTTAATATGAGAAATAAAACTGAAAACTATATGGTGTAAATATTATAATAATCTGATTAGTGAACATACACCTGACTTTAATATAAGAAATAAAACCGAAAACTATATGGTGTAAATATTATAATAATCTGATTAGTGAACATACACCTGACTTTAATATAAGAAATAAAACTGAAAACTATATGGTGTAAATATTATAATAATCTGATTAGTGAACATACACCTGACTTTAATATAAGAAATAAAACTGAAAACTATATGGTGTAAATATTATAATAATCTGATTAGTGAACATACACCTGAATTTAATATAAGAAATAAAACCGAAAACTATATGGTGTAAATATTATAATAATCTGATTAGTGAACATACACCTGACTTTAATATAAGAAATAAAACCGAAAACTATATGGTTTAAATATTATAATAATCTGATTAGTGAACATACACCTGACTTTAATATAAGAAATAAAACTGAAAACTATATGGTGTAAATATTATAATAATCTGATTAGTGAACATACACCTGACTTTAATATAAGAAATAAAACCGAAAACTATATGGTGTAAATATTATAATAATCTGATTAGTGAACATACACCTGACTTTAATATAAGAAATAAAACCGAAAACTATATGGTGTAAATATTATAATAATCTGATTAGTGAACATACACCTGACTTTAATATAAGAAATAAAACTGAAAACTATATGGTGTAAATATTATAATAATCTGATTAGTGAACATACACCTGTTTAATATAAGTAAATATTATAATAATCTGATTAGTGAACATACACCTGACTTTAATATAAGAAATAAAACCTATATGAAATATTATAATAATCTGATTAGTGAACATACACCTGGTGTAAATATTATAATAATCTGATTAGTGAACATACACCTGACTTTAATATAAGAAATAAAACCGAAAACTATATGGTGTAAATATTATAATAATCTGATTAGTGAACATACACCTGACTTTAATATAAAATAAAACTGAAAACTATATGGTGTAAATATTATAATAATCTGATTAGTGAACATACACCTGACTTTAAATAAGAAATAAAACTATATGGTGTAAATATTATAATAATCTGATTAGTGAACATACACCTGAATTTAATATAAGAAATAAAACCGAAAACTATATGGTGTAAATATTATAATAATCTGATTAGTGAACATACACCTGACTTTAATATAAGAAATAAAACCGAAAACTATATGGTGTAAATATTATAATAATCTGATTAGTGAACATACACCTGACTTTAATATAAGAAATAAAACCGAAAACTATATGGTGTAAATATTATAATAATCTGATTAGTGAACATACACCTGACTTTAATATAAGAAATAAAACCGAAAACTATATGGTGTAAATATTATAATAATCTGATTAGTGAACATACACCTGACTTTAATATAAGAAATAAAACCGAAAACTATATGGTGTAAATATTATAATAATCTGATTAGTGAACATACACCTGACTTTAATATAAGAAATAAAACCGAAAACTATATGGTGTAAATATTATAATAATCTGATTAGTGAACATACACCTGACTTTAATATAAGAAATAAAACCGAAAACTATATGGTGTAAATATTATAATAATCTGATTAGTGAACATACACCTGACTTTAATATAAGAAATAAAACCGAAAACTATATGGTTTAAATATTATAATAATCTGATTAGTGAACATACACCTGACTTTAATATAAGAAATAAATCCGAAAACTATATGGTTTAAATATTATAATAATCTGATTTGTGAACATACACCTGACTTTAATATAAGAAATAAAACCGAAAACTATATGGTTTAAATATTATAATAATTTGATTAGTGAACATACACCTGACTTTTCTCTCTATTATTTAAACTCCATTAAGATATACAATCCCAGTATTATGATAAACAATGGGTAAGTTTCATTGCAGCAAGAAATACTGAGGGATTTATAAACTCATATTTGCACCTATTGGTGGCACAGCGGTGTGTCTGCGGACTTTAGAACACTAGAACCCGTGATGGACAAAACACAGATATCCCATTTTGTAACATTGTGCTTAACTTCCAAACAACAAAATCATTTCTTTAATTCGATTTTATCAAAATATTTGTGTCATTTATTTACTATAAATTCGTAAGAGATAAACAAATGTTGAAAAAACTGATTCTAAATTACCAGAAGAATACAAAACTATCGAAGACATTTCTCATGTGACATTTTTAGTGTAATTGTGCTGATCATTTTATAATGATATCAAGTAATGTGGACATTCAATATCTCATTCAATATCTTTTGAAAAGATTGTTTGTTTGTTTTTTTAATTTCGCACAAAGATACTCGAGGGCTGTCTGTGCTAGCCGTCCCTAATTTAGCAGTGTAAGACAAGAGGGAAAACAGCTAGTCACCACCACCCACCGCCAACTCTTGGGCTACTCTTTTACCAACGAATAGTGGGACTGACCGTCACATTATAACGCCCCCATGGCTGAAAGGGCGAACCCGCGACCCTCAGATTACGAGTCACACGCCTTAACACGCTTGGCCATGCCGGTCCACTTTTCAAAAGCAAATAACATTTACCCAGCAGCTTTGAAATAAACAATCGACCAAACATTTTATCGCTAACACCGTTGTACCTAGTTCAGTGTTGGTGGTTTTTTTATAATCGTATCAAATGTCACCTCATCTTTTGTCGTTGTTGCTGTTGAAAGTCATAGTTCGTGGAGAAGACGAGAGACCGATAGAAGCTGCTCACTTGTGGAAGGAATTTCTAGTAGAGGTCGCTGGTGTAGAACTTAAGTGGAAGAGTCTCATCCTGGTACATGACGACAGTATAGAACAGCGATGTGAGTATTTATTTGGAAAATGATCGGCCACGTGAATAATTTATCACAAAAAATCGAGATAAAATTCAAATATAATAACTCGATAAATTATTATAACTGAGTGTTTAATTATTTATTGTTACACAACTAAACCCTTTCATTTCTACAATGTGCTAACTTTGTGCTACACACGAATCAGGTACAAGTTAAACAACATGAAATTTCCACTGATTGTGTTATTTGTAGGCGCACGTGGCCTCGCGCTTTGGATTCGTAGCTAGATGGTTGCAAGCTGCGTTTTGTCCTTGGGCGAGAATGTTATCCAGCTCGTTCCAGTCTACCCAGCTGTTAACTGGGGTTTAACCTGCGCTGGACTGGAAGTCCATTCAAAGGAAATGGTATTGCATTCTCTTTCGCTTGTGTTACTTGAAACTGGAGTCCAAAAACACTGGTTCCATGTGCCGTGTGAAGATATGCTAAGAAGTTAGCTAACAAAACTAAATGGGTTACTTGTATCTAATTGTTTACTTCTGTCTTTTAACAAACAACATATTTTAAGCATAAGATGGCGACATTTGTGAAGACAAGGATTTTACATCTCCATTTTGCCGAAACTTGATTGGTTGATACTTGTCACATGTTTTCTTTATTTCATATTTTCTTAACTAGTATTTAAAGTGTTTTATAAACAGGAATGTCATGTTACTTCAAATAACCTTTTTTTCCCAGCAAAACGTTTTATTATCTGTTTAGTTTGTCAATTAGAATTATAAAAACAATTTTTTTCGTTGAAGAAACAACAAGTGTCGGTTGAGAATGTCAGTTTTCTAGAAATAGGATACTGATAACAGAAACCTTTTAATAATTATTAGGACCAAATATTTTTAGCTCTCTTGAAGCTTCCGCTAGCTTTTGAATAAAAAATAGACCTCTTAAAATAATTTTTTTAGTTGTACAAAAGACTACACATTTAACATTTGGGATTATTTTTAGTAGTATTCTATATCTAAATTTGATCTGATCACATGAGTTAATTTACGGATTTTTGGCTCCAAAAAATCCTAAAAAAAACTATTTATATATCTTTTATGAAATACCCAGTATCTTCTTAGGGTCACTGGATCGTTTAATCCAAGACCTCAGCAGGCATCACGTATCAACCACATTGTATAAGATAACGTTAGTGGCGTTAACGAAAGAAGTGGAACGTTTGCTCGACATCCAAATGTTAGTGACTTCGCTGGAGTCTTTGGTGGAGAGAATTTCACCAATTCAAGTTGTGGTAGCGCCATCTTGGGCTTTAATGGATATGTTAATCAACAAAGTAAGAGATATATTACTTAAAGCCTTTTACTTGACGAGCTAACACTTACAAGTTGTTTCAAACCTTTTACTTGACGAGCTAACACTTACAAGTTGTTTCAAACCTTTTACTTGACGAGCTAACACTTACAAGTTGTTTCGAACCTTTTACTTGACGAGCTAACACTTACAAGTTGTTTCAGAACAACACTTACAAGTTGTTTCAGACCTTTTACTTGACGAGCTAACACTTACAAGTTGTTTCTTGACGAGCTAACTTTTGTTTCACTTGACGAGCTAACACTTACAAGTTGTTTCAGACCTTTTGACGAGCTAACACTTGACGAGCTAACACTTACAAGTTGTTTCAAACCTTTTACTTGACAAGCTAACACTTACAAGTTGTTTCAGACCTTTCTTGACGAGCTAACCTTTTGTTTCACCTTTTACTTGACAAGTTAACACTTACAAGTTGTTTCGAACCTTTTACTTGACAAGCTAACACTTACAAGTTGTTTCGAACCTTTTACTTGACAAGCTAACACTTACAAGTTGTTTCGAACCTTTTACTTGAAAAGCTAACACTTACAAGTTGTTTCAAACCTTTTACTTGAAAAGCTAACACAAGTTTTTTTCAAACCATTTATTTGACAAGATAACACTTACAAGTTGTTCCAAATATTTTACTTGAGAAGAGAAATCTGGCATAATACCACAGACATGACAGTTGACTAACAAAATCTGCTAACATATTGTTATAAATATTTGTGTTTATCCAAGGATATGTTGAAGCATACCATATAATGTAAAAAGATAACTTGATAGTAACTGTTACTCACTGTGTGAGTGTAATCGCAACTTATTATAACTATTCAGTTGTCAAATTATTCTGGTGTTGAATCATTAACGAGACATGCATCTTAGCGTATTCCACTTGTGATCTAAGTTTATTGATTTACGATAGTAGATGCTTTCTATCATCAGACAAAACTAGTAACACTTACAGTTATTATGAGGTGTTATTGATGACTTAATACCGGGAACACTTACAGTTATTATGAGGTGTTATTGATGACTTAATACCGGGAACACTTACAGTTATTATGAGGTGTTATCGATGACTTAATACCGGGAACACTTACAGTTATTATGAGGTGTTATTGATGACTTAATACCGGGAACACTTACAGTTATTATGAGGTGTTATTGATGACTTAAAGAATGGAATTGTATAGGTTAATTATTATTATCTTCCATTATAATAACTTGTATACTAACACAGTTAATGATGTTAAGTCGGCTGTCTTTGTAATAGTTCTAATAACTAACTGCTGCCATCTATATTTTTATAATGTTAAGTCGGCTGTCTTTGTAATTGTTCTAATTAGTAACTGCTGCCATCTATATTTTTTATAATGTTAAGTCGGCTGTCTTTGTAACAGTTCTAATAACTAACTGCTGCCATCTATATTTTTATAATGTTAAGTCGGCTGTCTTTGTAATAGTTCTAATAACTAACTGCTGCCATCTATATTTTTATAATGTTAAGTCGGCTGTCTTTGTAACAGTTCTAATAACTAACTGCTGCCATCTATATTTTTATAATGTTAAGTCGGCTGTCTTTGTAACAGTTCTAATTAGTAACTGCTGCCATCTATATTTTTATAATGTTAAGTCGGCTAACTTTGTAATTGTTCTAATAACTAACTGCTGCCATCTATATTTTTATAATGTTAAGTCGGCTGTCTTTGTAATAGTTCTAATAACTAACTGCTGCCATCTATATTTTTATAATGTTAAGTCGGCTGTCTTTGTAACAGTTCTAATAACTAACTGCTGCCATCTATATTTTTATAATGTTAAGTCGGCTGTCTTTGTAATAGTTCTAATAAGTAACTGCTGCCATCTATATTTTATAATGTTAAGTCGGCTGTCTTTGTAACAGTTCTAATAACTAACTGCTGCCATCTATATTTTTATAATGTTAAGTCGGCTGTCTTTGTAACAGTTCTAATAAGTAACTGCTGCCATCTATATTTTTATAATGTTAAGTCGGCTGTCTTTGTAATAGTTCTAATAAGTAACTGCTGCCATCTATATTTTTATAATGTTAAGTCGGCTGTCTTTGTAATAGTTCTAATAAGTAACTGCTGCCATCTATATTTTTATAATGTTAAGTCGGCTGTCTTTGTAATAGTTCTAATAAGTAACTGCTGCCATCTATATTCTTATAATTTTAAATTGACTGAACTTTAATGTTTTCGATGTTAACTTGTCGTTAGGTCCGTATTTAATCATGTTAAAGTATGCACTATTCTTACATATTGCGCCTATGCCAGATTTGAATCGCAAATATATTTAGTAATTATGACATCTATTTTGCTTACGTTTTGTCGGGATAATTAACAAAAAACGTTAAACATTCAACAGCATATTTAAGGACAGAATAAAACTAAACTATCACGCAGCAGTTCCCGTATTCTGTCTTGTCGTACTGAATACAGTTCAGAACTATTGATTATTTGAAACGAGACACAAAATTCGACCATTTTCGTATTGTTTACCATTATTTTTCTGGAAGATACAACTTCTGTAGGTGATCCTGTGTTCTAACTTCGTAACCAGAACGTATTACTGTTAGAAGGCTTGCAGAACTGGAGGAATAAACACTTCCTGTTATTAAACACTTACTCTTATTAAACACTTACTCTTATTGGACACTTACTCTTATTAAACACTTACTCTTATTAAACACTTACTCTTGTTTGACTACAGAATGTACAGTTTGTGTTTGTTGACAGTGATATCACACCCACTTTGACAGATGTTTTAACAACACGTTTTTTTTGTTGTTGACAAGGGTGCTAATTACACGTTTATTTTTCTGTCTTATAGTGTCTTTACGTTGAGTCTGTTGATAGTAGTGTTAACTACACGTTGGATCTGTTGACAGTAGTGTTAACTACACGTTGGATCTGTTGACAGTAGTGTTAACTACACGTTGGATCTGTTGACAGTAGTGTTAACTACACGTTGGATCTGTTGACAGTAGTGTTAACTATATGTTGGATCTGTTGACAGTAGTGTTAACTATATGTTGGATCTGTTGACAGTAGTATTAACTATACGTTGGATCTGTGACAGTAGTGTTAACTACACGTTGGATCTGTTGACAGTAGTGTTAACTATATGTTGGATCTGTTGACAGTAGTGTTAACTATATGTTGGATCTGTTGACAGTAGTGTTAACTATACGTTGGATCTGTTGACAGTAGTATTAACTATACGTTGGATCTGTTGACAGTAGTGTTAACTACACTTTGGATCTGTTGACAGTAGTGTTAACTACACTTTGGATCTGTTGACAGTAGTGTTAACTACACGTTGGATCTGTTGACAGTAGTGTTAACTACACGTTGGATCTGTTGACAGTAGTGTTAACTACACGTTGGATCTGTTGACAGTAGTGTTAACTACACGTTGGATCTGTTGACAGTGTTTATATTTTGTGGTTATCCTAGAAATGGTTCATGAATGGTTTTACTTCTAGGTAACACGAAGCTCATTACTTCTGGGACCAAACACTAGGTGGATCCTTCTTCTTGAAAATGAAGATAAGCTTCTTCACGTGTGTAACTATGTCAACAGAGATAACAATATACTCCTTATGACCCTTCCAAAGGTGGGGGAAGATTCTCTGAACGTGTTCAAGATTAAGTACAATCCACTGTCCAGAAACACGACCTTACAGCGGCTGGACAAATGGTACTATAGACGTAGGCATAAAACAAACAAGACTTATTTTAGAAATTTCCAAGCTAACCCTAGTCTTCAAGGAAGAGTTTTGAAGGTTGCTCTCGAAAGGGTATGTGTTTTGTTTTCTGATGTTTATATGTACGTATATATATATTAAAGAAACTTTTAATGAAAAATAAACGCCGAGTCATCGGCTATAAAGGTGGCACATAAATCACGTGTATCTAAATAGTACTATTACTTCTCTGTATTATTAGCTGTCACTTAATATATACAATAGTTTATTTGTTAGATTGTCTAAAATAAATGTTGTTTTTTAACTGTGAAGTTTGTAGAAGTATAAACCAGTTTTGTAAAACATACTTTAACTAAAGTAAGCACCATTTACTTTAACACAATGTTATCCACATGTAACGATGCTGTTTATGACATGGCTTAAAAAATCAGAGTTTCTATGGTCAATGAACTCCTTGAAAGCTTTTTCTGTAGTTGCCTGGTTTTGAAAGCGTTTATTTTTCAAAAAGTTGTCAAAGTATTTGAAAACAATGAAAATTTTAGAAGAAAGGTCTAGGTATTAAGGTGAATGAGACAGAACCTCGATTCCCAATTCGTTTAATGTTTGGAGCGTCATCCATGACAGGTCTCATAACGTCGATTTTGTTGATCTTCAGTCAGCTCGTGCAGAATTCACTTATCCTACGTTTTCATTTTTCCAATCACACTCAGGTGGTTGGCAATGCTTGATTTTTTTGTGCCTAGCTTTTCTACAAGCTCACGTACTGTTGTGTGAGGGTCTGTCTCAACTGTTTCCTTCAATGTGTTTTTATTTAAAGATGGCTTCCTTCCACGACCTTTGTGTTCTTCAATTATTTCCTCTCCGTGTTGAAACCTTTGGTAGCAACACTAAACTGTACGTTCAGTAACAGATCCGTGGCCGAGTCTCTGGTTAATGTTCCGTGTAGTTTCAATAGCTTTTCGTTCGAGTTTGAAGTCGCTGAGGAAAATCAGACAAAAGTCTTTTTTGTCCATGTTACCTTGGGAATTACGAAACTTACTCTGAGTAGAGTTGAAACAGAAGACAAGTAAGACATCTTGTAAGCGACAAACGTTGTATTAAACCAACCAACCAGCGATAAGTTACTCAATATTCTAAATGTCATCTTGAGAATTCTGATAATTATTTCTGGACAACCTCATATTTACCTCATTCTGATTGATGTTTCATTTAATTTATGAATTATCTCATCACAGCCTGTATGTGTGTATGTGTGCTTTCTTATAGCAAAGCCACATCGGGCTATCTGCTGTGACCGCCGAGAGGAATCGAACCCCTGATTTTAGCCATAGACTTACCGCTGTACCAGCAGGGTTCTGTCTCCTGTTAATTTGATATATAAAAAATAGACGCCGCTAGAGTGCGATGAAATACAATAATCGTTATTTTTACTAATTTTATTGCCTGTGTATTGATAATAAGACAGATAATAACGCTCTATTTACGAGCTTAGGGTAACTTTTAGTTAAATTGTAAAGTCGAACCTTTAAGAAAGGAAAAACTCGCCGTACACCCGAATTCAATAGGTCCAATTATAGTAGGGTTCTAATCGGATAACAGGATTTTACCATAACTCTTACAACACACTCGTGGTCAAAACGTGTAGTTTGTTTATTTGTTTTACAACAATGTCACAGACGGTCACCTGCTGTGTTCACCGAATGGAATGCAACCCTCGATTTTAACATTGTAAGTTCGTAGACTTTACTCTCATTCTACTAGAGGATGGCAGGGAGATCAGATATGAATCACGATTCCTCAGATTCACACAATCTGCCACATCAGTTATTACACCACTTATGGTCCTCAACCTGAGGGAAAACCTTAATATATGATGTCCCGTCACTGAAAGTAATAAAATTATAAATTTTTTTGTTGGCATTCGAAATTTGTAGCGCATTCTGGAGAGATTTACACATGTTGTTAAAAAGTTTAAAGAAAATGACCCTATATATATTGTATATATAAGTTGTTTCGTTATTCTAACCAACGTTTCGCCTTTGCGGCTTCATCAGGGTTAATGCATACAGCTGTTTGATATTGGCATATTCGTTAAATTATAAAAATTAGCTGATTATCCGTTGCGTCAGTGCATTGGATCCGTGTGTGACGTTTCATGACGTCATATTGGTACCCTGCGTGTTTGTAAACAAATAGTACCGCTTCGAGAAAATTTTAACAAATTATTTTCAATTTCTGGCAACAAATGACAGTTTTACTTGAATACTCAGTAGATACTTGAGAAACTAATGATATAAAACTGTTTCTGACGCTATTAATTACATGATAACTCCGTAAATGTCGAATCCGTGTGTGACCTATTCGCATTCGTTTTGCTCCACTTTACGCGTTAAATTCAGCTGTCCAATTTTTTCTGTACATTCAAATGGAGAAAAATAAAATTCTCCGTAACAATAAACGAAGGCGAAAAGAGAAAATCGTGACTAATACTGCAAATCTACATACACACAGGATAATATTTCGCGAAATTGTGGTTTCCACATCGCGTGATAAAAATGTTTTTTCAGTATCATATAAGCAAGAGTTTCATTAATTTATGATAATTATGCTAATGATGTTTTATTTCTCGAGTCTGCCGTCACGTGCGTCTAACAATTTATACATATTACATTAAAGTTTTTAAAATAAATATCTGGAACATAAATGCATTTTTTCCCAAACGTTTAATCAAACTTTTTATGTATATTTATTGTTAAGCACAAAACTAAACAGTGGTCTATCTGTGATGTTCCCACCACAATGTTTAGCGGTGTGAGCTTTTAGGCTAATATTTCGTAGAGAAGGTAAGCTGAGTGTTACATTAAAATATTTACTATTGTATTATAAAAAGTATTTTTGAATAATAATCATATTTATTGTATTTACTATTGTATTATAAAAAGTACTTTTGAATGATAATCATATTTATTGTATTTGTAAACTGTATTCCTTTGTTATGGAACAATAGAGTCATGTACAGTTTTCTCTTTTCAGCATTTTCCATTTTTTCTACCCGCAGAGGAAACTGAATTACAACAACCAATAGGTGTGGATATCGAGATACTGAACGTGTTACAAAAGCTTTTCAACATCACGTAAGTTAATAATTCCTTACGAGGTGTATTGGTGATGGCAATTCATGTCACCGAAAGTAGTCGGCTATAACTAATAACAAATAACTAATAACTAATAACAAATAACTAATAACTAATAACTAATAACTAATAACAAATAACTAATAACAAATAACTAATAACAAACACTTCTTTTCACTGTACAAAAACCAAATATCGTTCTTATATTTTTTATATTTACCCAAGAGTTCTTAGCGTTTTTTATATTGCTTCTTTTACTTCTATTAACTTCCTGCTATTCGGCCACATTCCTTGGAGTACACCAACCATCAGTAACCTTCCTTAGAGTTTTTCTTACCTTCTCTCACCTACCTCGTAGTGTTTTCTACTTTCTGTCACCTTCCTTGAAATGTTTCCTACTTTCTGCCACCTTCCTTGAAGTGTTTCCTACTTTCTGCCACCTTCCTTGAAGTGTTTCCTACTTTTTGTCACCTTCCTTGAAGTGTTTCCTACTTTTTGCCACCTTCCTTGAAGTGTTTCTTACTTTCTGTCACCTTCCTTGAAGTATTACCTACTTTCTGTTACCTTCCTTGAAGTGTTTCTTACTTTGTGTCACCTTCCTTGTAGTGTTTCCTACTTTCTGCCACCTTCCTTGAAGTGTTTCCTACTTTCTGCCACCTTCCTTGAAGTGTTTCCTACTTTCTGCCACCTTCCTTGAAGTGTTTCCTACTTTCTGCCACCTTCCTTGAAGTGTTTCCTACTTTTTGCCACCTTCCTTGAAGTGTTTCTTACTTTCTGTTACCTTCCTTGAAGTGTTTCCTACTTTCTGTCCCCTTCCTTGTAGTGTTTCCTACTTTCTGTCCCCTTCCTTGTAGTGTTTCGCACTTTCTGTCATCTTTCTTGATGAGTTTCCTACTTTCTGTCAACTTTTTTGTTGTGTTTCGTTCTTTCTGTCACCTTCCTTGAAGTGTTTTTTTTTGCTTTCTGTCACCTTTCTTGTATTTTTTTTTATTCATGAACGTTTTTATTGATGTTTACTCTTTATGTGAACTGTATTGTGGGTGAGCGTTATGTTTACAGCCTTATAATGCTAAGATCCGGGGTTAGATTATCTGCTGTAAGGAGAACCAAGGTAACCTGTTGAGCAGCTTTACGCTAGAAAAGAAAAGAATAAACCTGAAGTATGTTGGAGTCACAAGTATCATTTCCAAGTGATCAACAGAACGTAGTGTGTTCAGCAAACATGTTATGTTACTTATCTATTAGATACCCTCAGGTACGTACTAAAATACCCCAGGTACAAAATAAAAAACAGACAATTATTTTTAATCATAAAATGACAAAATGTCAGATTCAATGGAAGTCATAAATAAACTTCCTTTTCGGAAGATAAACTAGTTGTAGGTGAAATTAATTTTAACATTTATTCTGTGTTTAGCTTTCATTTGATTAAAACAGAGAAAGTTTTAGTTTCGATACGTGTAGTTTTTAGAACTCAGAGAAAACAAGCAACATGTGCCAAACTAATTTTAATGATCTTTATTATTTCGAGCACAAGTTTGGTCTTTCATGTATCAGGAAACAGGTAAGATAAGTTAGAGAAGGTAAACCATATGTGTTACATATATAAACTTCTGTGACATATTTTTAGCCATGAGTTTATAGAGATAAACTTCTGTGGACTTATTGTTAGCCATTAGTTCATAGAGATAAACTTCTGTGGACTTATTGTTAGCCATTAGTTCATAGAGATAAACTTCTGTGAACTTATTGTTAGCCATTAGTTCATAGAGATAAACTTCTGTGGACTTATTGTTAGCCATTAGTTCATAGAGATAAACTTCTGTGGACTTATTGTTAGCCATTAGTTCATAGAGATAAACTTCTGTGGACTTATTGTTAGTCATTAGTTCATAGAGATAAACTTCTGTGGACTTATTGTTAGCCATTAGTTCATAGAGATAAACTTCTGTGGACTTATTGTTAGTCATGAGTTCATAGATATAAACTTCTGTGGACTTATTGTTAGCCATTAGTTCATAAAGATAAACTTCTGTGGACTTATTGTTAGCCATGAGTTCATAGAGATAAACTTCTGTGGACTTATTGTTAGCCATGAGTTCATAGAGATAAACTTCTGTGGACTTATTGTTAGCCATGAGTTCATAGAGATAAACTTCTGTGGACTTATTGTTAGCCATGAGTTCATAGAGATAAACTTCTGTGGACTTATTGTTAGCCATGAGTTCATAGAGATAAACTTCTGTGGACTTATTGTTAGCCATTAGTTCATAGATATAAACTTCTGTGGACTTATTGCTAGCTATTTCATTTCTGTTACAGATACGAGATTCACAGACCTCCAGATGGAAAATGGGGATCTCTGATCAATGGAACTTGGAATGGTATGATAGGAATGATACACAGACAGGTAAAAGAAAAGATTTACTCTTTAGAAATGAGAAGTGGGCAGATCACAAATAGCCCATTGTGTAGTTTTGGGCTTAATTACAAACAAACAAACAGATTTGTAACGGGTTTGGCCTGCTTCTTTATTGTATCTATGGAGATTCAATAACAGTGAGTCTCAAAAGAACAACAAAATATATCTTGGTTACACGGCAGTAAGCTTTATAACAATTAGCATTCCAAGACCCCGTGTTGGACATATCACAGAATGTCGTGTTTTCGCTTAACAAACAAATAAGAAAAATAAAAGCGGGTTTAAAAAATACTATAAACCGTTTTTTTTTTACACCGATAGCCAAATCTGTAGCTTTGTGCTCAGTTTCAAACAAACAAACAAACAAAGTGTTCACTTAATTATAACTTTGTTAACTCTCACAAAATAACACATCAAAGATTAGGCCTAAGATTATTGTTACTAAACGTCTATCTTAGATTATTATTCAAGAATATTTTCCTGAGACAATTCTTCAGAGAGGTATTTCTATGATTATTACTCAAGAATGTTTTCCTGAGATTAGCTTTCAAGGTTTTTCTATGATTATTGCTCAAGAATGTTTCTTTCTGAAATTATTGTTTGTAAAGGTCTTCTAAGGTTATTATCCAAAAATGTTTTTTTTTCTAATATTATTGTTCAAGAAGAAGACACTGTTTGTTTATCACACATTAGAGGAGTTGATTACTCCCTTTAATAGGATTACACTCTCGTGATGACGAGTAACCACTTGAAGTTGTAATAAATCTCAAAGTGGCTGGTATGGGTACTAAAACTTTTATTAAAATAAAGTAGAGAACAACGTTTCGACCTTCTTAGGTCATTTTCATATATCAAACCCCAAATTTTTTGGTAAGTCTAATCTGCGAGCCGCGATATTTTTAACATGTTATACGTTTTTCAAATTCAATAATTTCTGTTATCAGCTCGACTTCAAAATGTTTACATTACGTTAAACTAACCATTTTGGCACGTTTTATTGTATGTTTTGTTTTTGAATTTCGCGCAAAGCTACACGAGGGCTACCTGTGCTAGCCGTCCCTAATTTAGCAGTGTAAGACTAGAGGGAAGGCAGCTAGTCATCACCACCCACCGCCAACTCTTGGGCTACTCTTTTACCAACGAATAGTGAGATTTACCGTCACATTATAACGCTTTCATGGCTGAAGGTGCTAACATGTTTGGTATGACGCGAATTCGAACCCGCGACCCTCAGATTACGAGTCGAACGCCTTAATGAACCTGGCCATGCCGGGCCTTTTGGTTGTGATCCTGTTTAGTATAATAATGGAAATCGATGAAGAACAAGTAAAACTTTATGTCAATAAAAATTTTAATACCACTCTTGAGAAACATGATTACACAACATTTTTACCTCAAGGGGTAACGGTAGACTGACAAACCCAAAGCACTAAAATCCAGCGTTTTATTCTTTCTGGCTGACGTATTTTAGACAACCTATCATTTAGCTTTGCGACAAAAGAACAGAAAAGTTTATTTTTAAAGAACCAGCTTGGGCGATAAGCATAACTTAAAGAAGTTATATCTTGAGAAAATATTTTTCAACTTGAAAACAAGTTGATTGTTTTCCAGAGATTAGTAAGGGAATAATAATGCGTGTTTTTCTCATATCAAACTAGTTTCTTATAAAATTAGTAACTGAAAGAAATATCAAAATAAACTTTCACGTGGAATTTTTAAAGCAGAAACGATTTCTCATTGTCACTAAATAAATTAGGGTTAATATCTAGTTTTTGTTTCTTTTTTTCAGTTAGTATCTAGTTTTTGTTTCTTTTTTTCAGTTAGTATCTAGTTTTTGTTTCTTTTTTTCAGTTAGTATCTAGTTTTTGTTTCTTTTTTTCAGTTAGTATCTAGTTTTCGTTTCTTTTTTCAGTTAGTATCTAGTGTTTCGTTTCTTTTTTCAGTTAGTATCTAGTTTTCGTTTCTTTTTTCAGTTAGTATCTAGTTTTCGTTTCTTGTTTTTCAGTTAGTATCTAGTGTTTCGTATCTTTTCTTCAGTTAGTATCTAGTGTTTCGTTTCTTTTTTTCAGTTAGTATCTAGTGTTTCGTTTCTTATTTTTCAGTTAGTATCTAGTTTTCGTTTCTTTTTTTCAGTTAGTATCTAGTTTTTGTTTCTTTTTTTCAGTTAGTATCTAGTTTTTGTTTCATTTTTTCAGTTAGTATCTAGTTTCGTTTCTTTTTTTCAGTTAGTATCTAGTTTTTGTTTCTTTTTTTCAGTTAGTATCTAGTTTTTGTTTCATTTTTTCAGTTAGTATCTAGTTTTTGTTTCTTTTTTTCAGTTAGTATCTAGTTTTTGTTTCTTTTCTTCAGTTAGTATCTAGTTTTTGTTTCTTTTTTTCAGTTAGTATCTAGTTTTGTTTCTTTTTTCAGTTAGTATCTAGTTTTCGTTTCTTGTTTTTCAGTTAGTATCTAGTGTTTCGTTTCTTTTCTTCAGTTAGTATCTAGTGTTTCGTTTCTTGTTTTTCAGTTAGTATCTAGTTTTCGTTTCTTTTTTTCAGTTAGTATCTAGTGTTTCGTTTCTTTTTATCAGTTAGTATCTAGTGTTTCGTTTCTTTTTTTCAGTTAGTATCTAGTTTTTGTTTCCTTATTTCAGTTAGTATCTAGTGTTTCGTTTCTTTTTTTCAGTTAGTATCTAGTTTTTGTTTCTTTTTTTCAGTTAGTATCTAGTTTTCGTTTCTTGTTTTTCAGTTAGTATCTAGTTTTCGTTTCTTGTTTTTCAGTTAGTATCTAGTGTTTCGTTTCTTTTCTTCAGTTAGTATCTAGTGTTTCGTTTCTTTTCTTCAGTTAGTATCTAGTTTTTGTTTCTTTTTTCAGTTAGTATCTAGTTTTTGTTTCTTTCTTCAGTTAGTATCTAGTTTTCATTTCTTGTTTTTCAGTTAGTATCTAGTTTTCGTTTCTTGTTTTTCAGTTAGTATCTAGTGTTTCGTTTCTTTTCTTCAGTTAGTATCTAGTTTTTGTTTCTTTTCTTCAGTTAGTATCTAGTTTTTGTTTCTTTTCTTCAGTTAGTATCTAGTTTTTGTTTCTTTTTTTCAGTTAGTATCTAGTTTTTGTTTCTTTTCTTCACTTAGTATCTAGTGTTTCGTTTCTTTTTTTCAGTTAGTATCTAGTGTTTCGTTTCTTATTTTTCAGTTAGTATCTAGTGTTTCGTTTCTTTTTTTCAGTTGGTATCTAGTGTTTCGTTTCTTTTTTTCAGTTGGTATCTAGTTTTTGTTTTTGTTTTTCAGTTAGTATCAAGTTTTCGTTTCTTGTTTTTTCAGTTGGTATCTAGTTTTTGTTTCTTTTTTCTGTTGGTATCTAGTGTTTCGTTTCTATTTTTCAGTTAGTATCTAGTTTTTGTTTCTTGTTTTCAGTTAGTATCTAGTTTTTGTTTCTTGTTTTCAGTTGGTATCTAGTTTTCGTTTTTTGTTTTCAGTTAGTATCTAGTTTTTGTTTTTTGTTTTCAGTTGGTATCTAGTTTTTTTTCTTGTTTTCAGTTAGTATCAAGTTTTCGTTTCTTGTTTTTTCAGTTGGTATCTAGTTTTTGTTTCTTTTTTCTGTTGGTATCTAGTGTTTCGTTTCTATTTTTCAGTTAGTATCTAGTTTTTGTTTCTTGTTTTCAGTTAGTATCTAGTTTTTGTTTCTTTCTTCAGTTAGTATCTAGTTTTCATTTCTTGTTTTTCAGTTAGTATCTAGTTTTTGTTTCTTTTTTTCAGTTAGTATCTAGTTTTTGGTTTTTTTTTCTCAGTTAGTATCTAGTTTTTGTTTCTTGTTTTCAGTTAGTATCTAGTTTTTGTTTCTTTCTTCAGTTAGTATCTAGTTTTTGTTTCTTTCTTCAGTTAGTATCTAGTTTTCATTTCTTGTTTTTCAGTTAGTATCTAGTTTTCATTTCTTGTTTTTCAGTTGGTATCTAGTTTTCGTTTCTTGTTTTTCAGTTAGTATCTAGTGTTTCGTTTCTTTTCTTCAGTTAGTATCTAGTTTTTGTTTCTTTTTTTCAGTTAGTATCTAGTTTTTGTTTCTTTTCTTCAGTTAGTATCTAGTTTTTGTTTCTTTTCTTCAGTTAGTATCTAGTTTTTGTTTCTTTTTTTCAGTTAGTATCTAGTTTTTGTTTCTTTTCTTCAGTTAGTATCTAGTGTTTCGTTTCTTTTTTTCAGTTAGTATCTAGTGTTTCGTTTCTTATTTTTCAGTTAGTATCTAGTGTTTCGTTTCTTTTTTTCAGTTGGTATCTAGTTTTTGTTTTTGTTTTTCAGTTAGTATCAAGTTTTCGTTTCTTGTTTTTTCAGTTGGTATCTAGTTTTTGTTTCTTTTTTCTGTTGGTATCTAGTGTTTCGTTTCTATTTTTCAGTTAGTATCTAGTTTTTGTTTCTTGTTTTCAGTTAGTATCTAGTTTTTGTTTCTTGTTTTCAGTTGGTATCTAGTTTTCGTTTTTTGTTTTCAGTTAGTATCTAGTTTTTGTTTTTTGTTTTCAGTTGGTATCTAGTTTTTGTTTCTTTTTTCAGTTAGTATCTAGTTTTTGTTTCTTTCTTCAGTTAGTATCTAGTTTTCATTTCTTGTTTTTCAGTTAGTATCTAGTTTTCGTTTCTTGTTTTTCAGTTAGTATCTAGTGTTTCGTTTCTTTTCTTCAGTTAGTATCTAGTTTTTGTTTCTTTTCTTCAGTTAGTATCTAGTTTTTGTTTCTTTTCTTCAGTTAGTATCTAGTTTTTGTTTCTTTTTTTCAGTTAGTATCTAGTTTTTGTTTCTTTTCTTCAGTTAGTATCTAGTGTTTCGTTTCTTTTTTTCAGTTAGTATCTAGTGTTTCGTTTCTTATTTTTCAGTTAGTATCTAGTGTTTCGTTTCTTTTTTTCAGTTGGTATCTAGTTTTTGTTTTTGTTTTTCAGTTAGTATCAAGTTTTCGTTTCTTGTTTTTTCAGTTGGTATCTAGTTTTTGTTTCTTTTTTCTGTTGGTATCTAGTGTTTCGTTTCTATTTTTCAGTTAGTATCTAGTTTTTGTTTCTTGTTTTCAGTTAGTATCTAGTTTTTGTTTCTTGTTTTCAGTTGGTATCTAGTTTTCGTTTTTTGTTTTCAGTTAGTATCTAGTTTTTTTTTTTTTTTTTTCAGTTGGTATCTAGTTTTTGTTTCTTGTTTTCAGTTAGTATCTAGTTTTCGTTTCTTGTTTTTCAGTTAGTATCTAGTTTTTGTTTCTTTTATTCAGTTGGTATCTAGTTTTTGTTTTTGTTTTTCAGTTAGTATCAAGTTTTCGTTTCTTGTTTTTTCAGTTGGTATCTAGTTTTTGTTTCTTTTTTCTGTTGGTATCTAGTTTTTGTTTCTTTTTTCTGTTGGTATCTAGTGTTTCGTTTCTTGTTTTCAGTTAGTATCTAGTTTTTGTTTCTTGTTTTCAGTTGGTATCTAGTTTTCGTTTCTTTTTTTCAGTTAGTATCTAGTTTTTGTTTTTTGTTTTCAGTTGGTATCTAGTTTTTGTTTCTTGTTTTCAGTTAGTATCTAGTTTTCGTTTCTTGTTTTTCAGTTAGTATCTAGTTTTTGTTTCTTTTATTCAGTTGGTATCTAGTTTTTTGTTTTTTGTTTTTTTCAGTTAGTATCAAGTTTTCGTTTCTCGTTTTTTCAGTTGGTATCTAGTTTTTGTTTCTTTTTTCAGTTAGTATCTAGTGTTTCGTTTCTTTTTTTTCAGTTGGTATCTAGTTTTTGTTTCTTTTTTTTTCAGTTGGTATCTAGTTTTTTTTTTTTTTTTCAGTTAGTATCTAGTGTTTCGTTTCTTTTTTTTTCAGTTGGTATCTAGTTTTTGTTTCTTTTTTCAGTTAGTATCTAGTGTTTCGTTTCTTTTTTTTCAGTTGGTATCTAGTTTTTGTTTCTTTTTTTCAGTTAGTATCTAGTGTTTCGTTTCTTGTTTTTTCAGTTGGTATCTAGTTTTTGTTTCTTTTTTTCAGTTAGTATCTAGTGTTTTTTTTTTTGTTTTTTCAAATGGTTTTATGGTAATTTGTAGATTTTTAAAAATCAGTGTGTTATAAGTACATTATTAGGAGTTTTGTAATTCTTTTGATATAAAAATATATTTTGTATGAATCAAGAATTTTTTTCATATATATTTGCATTAAAGACTAACATACCGTCTATAGGCACGAAGTGTCATATTTACATTCCTTTTCTGAATATTATTCTGAAAGTTATTTGACACAAAGATATATAATAACCTTTTATTGAAGTGTTTGACGTCAGCTAGTCATTGTTTATCTAATTTTCACAGTCACGATAAACTGACCCCTCTGGTCGTCGCGCCAAATTTAGAAACATTATGTTCCAGAAAGCGCTGATTGGTAGAAATAAACTATTTGTCTCTGCTATTCAGATCTAAAATCCATGAAGTGTGAACAAAATGTACTCGTGTATATAGCACTAATGGTTTTAGAGGTTTCAGCGTTCTCATATTCCCTAGAATCAATATCATATACTTCGTTGTCTTCTAATCATACGATTTTGACCTCTGACGTCACTTGTCCTTCTCAGTACCCTTCTTTTAGCATCACTTCTTTGGTTCTAATTACTTTATACAAACATGAATTCAAAGGTAACTGGCTACAAATGCCACAGGTGAAGTAGTGCCCCTTCTTTCCATGTTTATGTTCCTGACAAGACATTTTACAGATGATTATATTTTTGTTAATCAGAAGAAGAAAATTTTAAGATTGCTTTTATTGGATTACGGTTACGTGGTCTGACCACTCCAACTTGCTTTTCGGCTCTGACGTTTTTTCTTCTAACTTTTGGTCATTTTTTTCGTGACGCGGGGTCTTAATGTAAAAGTGATGGAAACTAGGTGTTCAGTTTTAGTTTCGAGTTAAGGGGTGTTAACAAATTAAGTACGATGTTGATTTATTTAAACACTCACATGTTCAAGTTTTATTAACATGTCACGTGAACCAGCCGAGCACACTTTTATATCGACATTTTCGGCCGTAATCCCAATAATAAATCAATAGCTTAGAAAATTTAGGTTAATTCTAAATCCATATAGAAAAACTATGCGAAAGAGTGCAAAACAATAGTCTTCATAAAAAATAAATTAATTAAGTCTATAATGAATAAAAGTATAAAAATACTTGTATGCACATATCTTAGCAACCAGCTTTTAAGAAAGGGTGAAATGCATAACTTAAGATTAAGAAAAAAAATAACTTTCTTTCTTTCAGCAATTCCACATTTTGTTGATATTGAAGTTATTAGAAGATACCTTTTAATGAATTTTAACATAAAACTTGACACAGGTTTTACTGTTCATTGAAATAATCGTGCGTTGATATAAAAAGCTATAAAAGTTTCGTCCATTGGACTTCCTTATCACCATGGAAACGTGATTCGTGACATGAATTGTTTTTACACATAATTATTGTGTACTATAACTTCGTGTATCGAAGCTTAAACTAAAAGTTACAGTTTGTTTTTCACACAGTTGCTTCTCTGTGTTATAAGGTATACTTATCGAAAGACAAACATGTTACATATAATAACGGTTTCCAATTTAAAAGACTCGAAGTCTTTCTGTGTAGTAATAAATATATGTTGAAAACAAACTTTAAACGTAAATGAAATGTTTAATTTATAAGACCTGGATCTTTTCTGTGTAATAAAATAAATAAATGTTTAGGAAGTGGACCTCGCCATGGGTGGAATGACCATTTCTCTCGCTAGGAGACAGGTAGTTGACTTCAGTCCTGCTTACTGCTTCGACAGAACGACGTTCGTCACACGAGCGCCATCTGAAAACAGTAAAGCGTGGGTGATTGTATTTCCTTTTCAATGGACGGTAATGTATGTTTTATATTTTAATAAATGCTGGTTATTATTTTATCTCTCAACGAATGAACCGTATAATTTCTCAATTATGTTATCGATATAGCCAAACTATGAGAATATAATTATTTTAATTTAAAAAAAAATGTGTAGTAATTAATAATTACCAAATTACAACAAAATAATTACGTCACTGTTATTTCTCCTTAAAGAGAATTACCCAATGTTTAATACAAGGTAGCATGTGGACAACAACAATCAGTCTGGTATTTCAAGGTTGTCTGCTCGGCATGGCCAGGTGGGTTAAGCATAAGACTCGTAATCTGAGGGTCGCGGGTTCGCATCCCTGTCGCACTAAACATGCTCGCCCTTTCAGCCGTGGGAGCGTTATAATGTGACGATCAATCCCACTATTCGTTGGTAAAAGAGTAGCCCAAGAGTTGGCGGTGGATGGTGATGACTAGCTGCCTTCCCTCTAGTCTTTCAGATATTAAACAACAAACAAACGTTAGTTGAGTTTTCTTATTTGTTTCAATTTTTTTCTTTTGTCGTGTGTGGTTGTGTAACGACAACCTTGAAAGTTTGTTTGTTTTTTGTTTTTGTTTTTTTAATTTCGCGCAAAGCTACACGAGGGCTA
The DNA here is from genome assembly GCF_004210375.1 of Tachypleus tridentatus. NCBI lineage: Eukaryota > Metazoa > Arthropoda > Merostomata > Xiphosura > Limulidae > Tachypleus > Tachypleus tridentatus. Next base: position 109,635,614 of record NC_134827.1, read on the forward strand.
TCTGCGCTAGCCGTCTCTAATTTGGCAGTAAAAGACTAGAGGGAAGGCAGCTAGTCATCACCACCCACCGTTAGCTCTTGAGTTACTGTTTCCCCAACGAAGAGTGGGATTGACCCTGACATATAACGCCCCCACGGCAGGAAAGGGCGAGCATGTTTGATGCGACAGGGATTCGAACCCGCGACCTTTGGATTACGAGTCGATTGCCTTAACCCACGTGGCCATGCCGGGCCAATATAATTTAATAAAATAACCCTATCTATGCACGAACACCATAACAAGTAGAAAGACAGCTCCATACCTGACGCAACAACTGTTGTGGTTGTTAACAGGACAGCGTTGCAGTGAAACAGAAAATAGGACGGAATTCAACAGTGGTTTTAAATATTAGTTGATTTGACACAACTGTGTCGTCAAAGTATTCGACTTCCCTAATAACGCTTTAGCTTTCATTAACAAATAAAAACAACTATAATTTATAGAGTGCTGTAGTTTCCGTAAGAAATAACAAAAACGTTATTTATTTATATGTATAGATACCGCTAGATGGCATTAGACCAATAGTGTGAGATGTTTTTAATGAACAAATACTAGGAATATAAAGTCTTTATAAATGTTATTATGTCGATAAAGTTGGAGACAAAAACCTTTGTGAAAGTTTCCTTTTATTCACAAAATACAATAGATTCATATTGAATCTCGGTAATACATTATTTATTGTAGAATGATCTAAGAATCATTCATTAATTTTCGACTATTATAAAAACACTTATTGCTATTTTGCTATTTTAGAAATGAATGCGCGTTCCCCAAGTGATTCATGTAGTTTATAGAAACTAAATGTTTTACACCTTTCATGTTCATTACTTCACTTACTGATGATTACCTAACACCTGGCTGTTGTTCTCTTCAATATAAATCTATTATTGTCCACGCTCTGCTGTGTTGGTCAATATTGTAGAAAACCAAACGTTTACTTCTAATGAGTTCCTTACTCTCACAACAACAGACATTTGTCCACAGACCGATGTGATTTACCGAACGTCTACAACAGGGTCTGGGTTTAATATCCAACAGTTATTGTTTTTAACTGATTATTCTACAGACATTATTAAATTTGTATTGATTATTGTTAATTATAAGTCTGTAATGTCTTGTTACAAGTTAAGGTGGACGTAACAGATAAATGATTTAGATATTGTCTTGTTACAAGTTAAGGTGGACGTAACAGATAAATGATTTAGATATTGTCTTGTTACAAGTTAAGGTGGACGTAACAGATAAATGATTTAGATATTGTCTTGTTACAAGTTAAGGTGGACGTAACAGATAAATGATTTGGATATTGTCTTGTTACAAGTTAAGGTGGACGTAACAGATAAATGATTTGGATATTGTCTTGTTACAAGTTAAGGTGGACGTAACAGATAAATGATTTAGATATTGTATTGTTACAAGTTAAGGTGGACGTAACAGATAAATGATTTAGATATTGTATTGTTACAAGTTAAGGTGGACGTAACAGATAAATGATTTAGATATTGTCTTGTTACAAGTTAAGGTGGACGTAACTGATAAATGATTTAGATATTTTCTTGTTACAAGTTAAGGTGGACGTAATAGATAAATGGTTTAGTGGCTCTGGAACACTTGTTAATAAACCTGTAAATTAAGTAGATATGTTAAACTGTGTATTCAGTTGTTATTATTGTGTTAAAAATGACATTAAGACTAGTAGCTACGCAGCATGTTATGAGGTTGTCCAGAACTAAGTGCCGTTTTTGAACTGTGAAGATTGTAAAAGCTGTTGTTTTGAATTAAGCACAAAGCTTCACAAATGGGCTATCTGTGCTCTGCCCACCACGGGTATCGAAACCCGCTGAGCCACTGGGGGGCATTTGTAAAAGTATAAACCAATGTTGTAAAACATGCTTTAACTAAAGTAAGCACCATTTACTTTAACACACTTTTATCAACGTATAACGATGCTGTTTATGACCCTACTGTTTCTGTGGTCAATGAACTCCCTGAAAGCTTCTTCTGCGGCTGCTTGGTTTGGAAAGCGTTTATTGTTCAAAAAGTTGTTAAAGTGTTTTAAAAAATGAAAATCTGTAGAAGAAAGGTCTAGGTATTAAGGTGGATGAGACAGAACCTCGATTCCCAATTCGTTCAATATTTGGAGCGTCATCCATGACAGGTCTCAATGTGTTTTTATCTAAAGATGAATTCCTTCCACGACCTTTATGCTTTTCAATGCTTTCATCTCCATGTTGAAACCCTTGGAACCAACACTGAACTGTACGTTCAGTAACAGATCCGTGGCCGAGTCTCTGATTAATGTTCTGTATAGTTTTGGTAACTTTTCGTTCGAGTTTGAAGTCGTTGAGGAAAATCAGACAAAAGTCTTTTTTGTCCATGCTACTTTGGGAATTACGAAACTTACTCTGAGTAGAGTTAAAACAGAAGACAAGTAAGACACCTTGTAAGCGACAAACGTTGTATTAAACCAACCAATCAACGATAAGTTACTCAATATTCAGCTTCTATATCTCATCGTGAGAATTCCGACGTTGTTTTTTGATGTCCAGTTTTTGTTTTAACTAAAATTATTTTAGAAGATTTTATTCTGTCGTGATGCTCATGTTACCTGGTGAAACTTGTAACCAAAGTTGAGGTGGATGTTTTATCTCACTTTTGTTTTACTGTAATCAAGTATTGAGGTTTGACTGTCATTCTTATAACGCATCCATGTCCCCAAAGTGTGGAGTACAACCCTCCCATCTGCGGTAAGGATTTTGTTTGTTTGAACTTCGTGCAATGCTACACGAGGACTACCTGCTCTAGCTGTCCCTAATATTGCAGTGAAATATGAGAAGGAAGGCAGCTACTCATCACCACTTTCCGCCAACTCTTGGGCTACTCTTTTACTAATGGTTTGGTTTGTGTTGAATTTTGCGCAAAGCTTCAAGATGGCTATCTGCACTAGTCGTCCCTAAGTTAGCAGTGTAAGACTATAGGGAAGGCAGCTAGTCATCACTATCCACCGCCAACTGTTGGGCTACTCGTTTACCAACGAATAGTGAGATTGACCGTAACTTTATAACGCCCCCGGCTAAAATGGCGAGCATGTTTGGCGCGACGGGGATGCGAATCTTCGACCCTCGAATTACGAGTCGCACGCCCTAACCCACCTAGCCATGCTGGGTTCCTAATCTTAGTGTCGCCGAGTTCATATGTATTTTCCGTTTATATCATGATACAATATTTATTATATGATATGCAGTACTATTTACTAACAGATTTAAATGCATTAAACAGGTAAAATAGAAAGTAATGTCTGAATTCACTTCGCCAGCCCCCACAATGGCGGATTTATTACGTAAGAAACCGTGTTTCGATATCCGCGGTGGGCAAAACACAGACAAACCATTGTAACAAACATCACTGTCTGTAGTTGTGCCTCTGACCCTTAAAACACCAAGGACTTTGTAGAACGTTGTACTTAAGGGTATTGTTATAACGCCCACTATTTCTTTAGAACGTTGTGCTTAAGGGTACTGTTATATCACACCACTTGTATTGTTTTTATTTCCGTATTACCAGTGATTCGAACACAGAATAAAAATTGACACAAAAATTTAGATTTAAACAAGAAAAAACAAGTTTGAATAAACTAATTGACAAAGATAATCTGAGTAAGAGGTGAAAAAATACATACAAAACAAGAGAGGATCTCCAATATCATCATAATTAAATTAAATTAATCTACGAGACTTTGGGCATCGTCAAATACATCAGTAGAAAGGGTTTGACCTCCTGAGTCCAAAACTGTAACCAGATCTTAAATCGGTCAAGGGATAACGGAATTAGGAGCTAATAAACTAACAAACTCGGAACCGTCTATGAGCCGATATGCCGCAGCTAAAAATATCCGAGTGGTTGATTTAATCATTGTTTAGAAGAATAGAAGAAGAAACAAACAAACCTGAAAAAATAAGAAGCAAGAAATATAGAAGGTACTGAAGTTTTCCTTATTTCTTATCGCTTTGTCCACTTAACAAAACTGAAACTTAAAGTATGCGTGAGCATCAAGAATTACAGTGAATAATAATTATAGGCTTAGGAAATAAGAGGCTGGAGAGGAAGAAAATTCAAAATGAATCGAGCTCTACAGAAATGCACCAATGAAGGCAGGTAACAACTAAGGGGTGTTCGGGGGGCGTTCACTTCCCCAAAATCTTTTACACTTGAAAGATGGAAGTTAACTAGTGAAGTTAACGTAAAAGTAACTTTTCAATGACCAACTGAACGCAAATAAGTTTTTTCTCTTCTTCTTATATTGACCCCGGCATGGCCAGGTGGTTAAGGCGCTCGACTCGTACTCTGAGGGTCGTGGGTTCGAATCCCCCTCACACTAAACATGCTCATCTTTTCAGCCGTTGGGGCGTTATAAGGTTACGGTCAATCCCACTATTCGTTGGTGAAAGAATAGCCCACGAGTTGGCGGTGGGTGGTGATGATTAACTGCCTTCCCTCTAATCTTACACTGCTAAATTAGGGACAGCTAGCGCAGATAGCCCTCGTGTAGCTTTGCGCGTAATTCAAAAACAAAGCAAACAAACAATAAGACGTGTCAAAAGGGTTAATTTAACGTAAACATTGTAAAATCGAGCTGACAACAGAAATTATTGAAGTTGAAAAACGTACAACATGTTAAAAGTATCGCGGCTTGCAGATTAGACTTACTGTTAACTTTGACCAAACTGATTTAACATTTTGTGTGATAAATTATACGTTCGTAAATAACAACAAATTTAGGCTTAATGACAGCTGTATACATTGTTTTGATAGCTGACCTGCGGATGAGTTTATAAAAGCAGTTTATCTTTATCTAGGTGTGGTTGGCAATAACCCTGGCAGTTTTTACAGTAGCCTTTAATCTACTCATGAGTGAAAACTGTTTTCATCTGTATACATTTGCTCAAGGAATAAGAGAAGACGAAGAAAAAAAATCTAACGACAAATTTGTTTACCTGAAAGCTGTAGTACTACTTCTTAAGGGAATTGTTGCTCAAGGTATTTTTATACCACTTTTCTTAAAAACAATAACATAATTAAACTTGTTTGAAAGATGGGAACATGTCTTGCAAAAAAACAAAATCAATTTGAGATAAAGATAAAATAAATTTAAATTAACCCTTACAAGCCTGACACCTCGGCTTTTTAGGGTACATAATGACGAACATTGAGACTTAAATAAATAGTGCTATATCTCCCTTATATTACTTTTAAATTAATGTTTTAACTGAAATGTCGGGGTCTTAAGTTTCCCTTTTATATATGTTTTACTAACATTTGTTTTTGATAAAGTAATTTAAAAAAAATCGAACCCCAATTATCTGGTTTTATCTCTTCCTGTTGTAAATATTATTGAGACGGTGGAAATCTTTAACTAAATAAACAAATTACAGATTTTGTAACGTGATAACAGGTTGGTTAAACAGTTGACTTGGTAAAGACAATACAGCCAAACACGGTATATTTCATCACACAAAATAGATTTAAGAAACAAGGTAACCAGCTGACTTAACTTGCACAGAAAGGTGAAGGTTAGAGAATATAGTGCTTGAACTATCATTGTTACGTTTGTTGAAGGTTTGTTAGTTAAGTACAAAGCTACACATCTGGGTATCCGCTCTCTGTCCACTACGGGAAATCGAACCGGCAACGCTTGTAATAGTCATAAATATATTTTATTATCAAATTAATTTATTGAGATTATTTCTCGTTTTATATTGCGGTACGTGTGAGGGCTTATATCGTTAACAACTGGGTTTTGATACCAGCTGGGGACAAATCACAAATACATCATTGTTTAGATGCGCCCTTAACGACACACGGGGCGTCGCGACGTAGTCGAAGTTTATACAAACATATAATCCAGGGTTCGTTTATCTGCGGTGGAGCTTTACATTGTGAAATCAGCAGGAACATGAACCACAGGTCAACTCGAACCTGGGAAATGAAATCTAGAACATCGCCACAGAACAACCTGCCCCCCTTCCTCCCCCCCGTAAAAAAAGAAAAAAATATTATTGGGACTGACTAAACAAATCCATGAAAATATTAATTAAGTTCTCAAACGCCCGGCACGGCCAGGTGGGTTAAGGCGTTCGACTCGTAATCTGAGGGTCGCGGGTTCGAATCTCCGTCACACCAAACATGCTCGCCCTTTCAGTCGTGGGGGCGTTGTAATGTGAAGTCCCATCCTACTATTCGTTGGTAAAAAAGTAGTAGCTCAAAAGTTGGCAGTGGGTGGTGATGACTAACTGCCTTCCCTCTAGTCTTACACTGCTAAATTAGGGACGGCTAGCGCAGACAACCCTCGTGTAGCTTTGCGCAAAAAAAAATAATTCAAACACAAAGAGTCAACTTTAAACTTTCATGTAAGGCAACAATTTAATTATACACAGTTACTAACAATTTATTTTATCAGAATCTAGATCTTTAAGGCTCAGGGCTAATCCGTTATGCGTTACGAAACTTCCATTCTAAGAAAAAAATGATAAACTAGTGGTGTGGCAGCAGGTCAACAGAACCTGACTTGACCTCTTGCATTAATGTTGTTTAAATAAACAGTAACTTAAGCTGTCATTCTTAAACGCACTCACGATCCCACAATGCAGAGCGCAATTTTCTTTAAGGCAAAGAGACGCGTACCATGGATCTTTGTATTCACAGTCCAAACAAACTGACCATTAATCCCCGTTGGCTCCTGATAGTAGATCGAGAAACAATGAAATACGTTTATGAAGAAAGGTTTGTTTGAATTTGCGCGCAAAGCTAAACAAGGGTTATCTGTGCTAGCCGTCTCCAATTTATCAGTGCAGGCCTAGAGGGAAGGCAGCTAGTCATTATTATTACCCACCGCCAACTCTTGGGCTACTCTTTCACCAATGAATAGTGGGATTGATCGTAACCTGGAACACACCTACGGCTAAAATGGCGAGCATGTTTGGTGTGACGAGGATTCGAACCCGCGACCCTCAAATGAAGAGTCGAGTGCCTGAACCACCTGGCCATAACGGGCCTATGGTGAATGGATGCATATAGATTAGATTAATGATATCTTACCGGACTGAAGGTTTAACTTAGAACAAATTACAGGTTTTAGAGAAGCATAGCTGAAAATTGTGACTTTGTAGAACAACTAAGATGAAGTTTATTATTTCTCTGAATATTGCACGTGCAATTCTAAATATGTTTCTGCTCACCCAAAGTGTCTTTATCAGACAGCTACGTTCCAAACACACATCCTGGTCGCTTCCTCATGGCCACCTGGTGGATTTTTGTTGTGACGATTATTACAGCTTATAGTGGCACACTGACGTCATTTATGGCAAACCCTGGGACCCAGGAGTCTTTAGATACCATTGATAAACTCGTGGATAAGATCAAGGCTGGAACATTTTCTTGTGGCGTGATTAAGGACTCCTCTGACCATAACCTATTTAAGGTAAAAAATATAACACCTTTTACTTTCTGATTCATTTCTCATGATTGAACAGTTTCGCTTTTTCTTAAAACCACCTTAAATGTGCCACTTCAAATTTCATTAGATAACTAATTCATTTAAGCACTGATTTAAATAATTTATTTAACCTTTGGGAATGCAAGTGGAGTCGAATTATACTGCCCCCCATTAGGTCGACAAGTAAGGGGGCATTTTTTTAATTGTCTTAAATATTTGTTTTATATTCCTAGAAAATACTTATTTTGTTTTATTTTTCAGTTTTCGCGCAAAGCTACACAAGGCCTATCTGCACCAGCCGTCCCTAATTTAGCAGTGTAAGGCTAGAAGGAAGGCAGCTAGTCATCACCATCCACCGCTAACTATTGGGCTACTCCTTTGCCAACGAATAGCGGGATTGACCGTAACATTATAACGCTCTCACAGCTGAAAGAGCGAGCATGTATGGTGTGACGGGAATTCGAACCCGTAATTTTTGGATTACGAGTCGTGTGTCTTAACCATCTGGCCATGCCGGGGTAGTAAGTACTAATTACTTAGAAATGTTATTGTACAGTTTCAATAGTTTCATAATTACCATCCCTATTTTTAAATAACAAGTTTAAATGGAGATTACTGACGATTTTTTTGTTTTTTGGAATTTCGCACAAAGCTACACGAAGGCTATCTGCGCTAGCCGTCCCTAATTTAGCAGTGTAAGACTAGAGGGAAGGCAGCTAGTCATCACCACCCACAGCCAACTCTCGGGCAACTCTTTTACCAATGAATAGTGGGATTGATCGTAACATTATAAGGCCCCCACGGCTGGGAGGTCGAGCATGTTTGGCGCGACTCGGACGCGAACCCGCGACCCTCAGATTACGAAGCGCACGCCTTAACGCGCTAGGCCATGCCAGGCCCTTTTCTGACGATTAGGGACACCTTATTTACTGTGTTAACGTGACCCTTGGGCTAATGTAGACTATTTCTACACAATTTATTTCACACTCAAATGGGCATTTTACTAATGGGCCACATATGGGGGGACCATGCCCCCAGTGCACCCCTTACTCTGTTACTTATATTAAAGAGATGAAACATAATTTTAATTCTTTTTTTTCAGAATCCTCAGTCAGAAGCGTTTGCTGTGATCCTAAACAACATGGAGTCCAGGCCAGAAAACTTCGTAACCAGTGACAAAGAAGGCTTAGCCAAGTGTTTCAAAGAGAATTACGCTTATTTAGGAGGCCACCTAACGGTCGACGCTGACATACAACACATCCAAAGTTTCAGTTCGCAAGAGACAATTTCCAAATTTCTGGTTACGGAATAGCTCATCAGAAAGGATCTTATTTTAGAAACGCCTTCGACAAAACGTACGTTCGTATAGTTTGGTTCTTTAAATCATAGTAGAAGGCACACTTTCTTCACTAAACTTTCAAAATAATAAATAAAAACGAAATGTGTTGCAACGTTTTTGAAAGCTTAATATTTAAATATTCAAAAGCGATACCAGAACAAGAACTATTTCGCAACGCACGAGTTCACTAATCGAGACTTTCACGTGAATTAGAAAATGTTTTACGTTATTGATACCTCTTAACGATACTGTAACAGTGAAATATTGAGCCAGTATGTTTGTTTGTTTTCTAATTTCGCGCAAAGCTACACGAGAGCTATCTGCGTTAGCCGTTCCCTAATTTAGGAGTGTAAGACTAGAGGGAAAGCAGCTAGTCATCACCACCCACCGCCAACTCTAGGGCTACTCTTTTACCAACAAATAGTGGGATTGACCGTCACATTATAACGCCTCCACGAAAGGGTAAGCATGTTTTGGTGTGATGAGGATTCGAACCCGCGACCCACTGATTACGAGTCCAGTGTCTTAACCACCTGGTCATGCCGGGTCTTGACACATGATGGAAATATTAAGTTACTTTCTCTGTTCTGATAAACGTGTCTTGTAATAAACTTCAGTTAACAATGTTGAAAGAAACCATTGTGTTGTTCCGTGACACAGTTGAAAAACAACCAATAAGCAACGTCATTACTGGACGTTATATTTAACCTTCAGATCGCCAACCGTACGATCGTAGTTTTGGCCCCAAGACCTCGAAAGGTCAGGCACTCACTGAACCTCTTCCTCTCTCCTTAGGGTCATATTGTCCACTTGTGTACATTGTTCCTTAAATTTCGCGCAAAGCTACATGAGGACTGTGGCAGCTAGTCAATACCATTTATCTCTCTTTACTAACTAATACTGGGATTGATTGTCACATTATAACGTCACACACACACGAATGAAATGGAAAACATATTCTGTGACTAAATTCGAACTAGTGACCCGCAGATTGTGATTCGAACGCCCTTGACCCGGCATGGCCAGGTTGATTAAGGCGTTCGACTCGTAATCTGAGGGTCGCGGGTTCGAATTCCCGTCATACCAAACATGTTAGCACCTTCATCCGTGAGGGCGTTATAATGTGACGGTAAATCTCGCTATTCGTTGGTAAAAGAGTAGCCCAAGAGTTGGTGGTGGGTGTTGATGACTAGCTGCCTTCCCTCAAGTCTTACACTGCTAAATTATGGATATATGCTGCAGATAGCCCTCGTGTTGCTTTGCGCGAAATTCAAAAACAAACAAACGAACGTCCTTATCACTAAGCCTACTTATCTACCAATCTTCACTTGTCAGTGCAACTGCACTGGATAATCTTATGTTTTTTGCCTGTTAAGACCACAAACGCTGGTCAAAAGCACTCACTTTTTGTGAAAACCCCAGGGGTCATCACTTTAGAACTGCAGTATTGTTTACCCCTCAGTTTATGTGACTCGTGTTGCTTGTAGCACTGTAACCAATGGATTTATGTATCCACAATAAATATTAGCATATTAACTTCATAGTAATTATAGGGTTAGTTCACAGCTTAAAATTATATTTAACTGCACTATTTCTACGCTATGAAAATGAATACGTAAATTTATATTAATCAAAGCAACTGTGTTTTATTTTGCGTTTTTATTCACGTGTCAGTGTCCTAAAGCTGAGACAATCTGGACTCGTCGACAAGTGGATCCAGGAAGCTTTGAACAAAGTGAGAAAAAAGAATGCTACCAGTGAAGAAATTTCTAAACGACCCCTCAAAATAAACGATGTACAGGGGGCGTTTCACGTCTTATGTATTGGACACGGATTAAGTATCGGTATATTTCTAGTAGAGAGGTTATGTCCCCAATGTCTCAATGTCCAATAATAACACATAAGTACATAGACGTTAAATACAACGAGGTTCATCACCCACTTCGGCCCTCCCTATGAAATGTGACAGGTTTATATTTCCAACTTAGTTGAGTTTTTGGTCCAAAATAAAAGGTCATAGAAGTTAGACATTATGCCTGTTTTCAGAGCAATTTTTCCTGCGTTGTTTTTCTATCCTGATTTCCATAATATTTTGACCTCAACCCCCATACTACAACACAACTGATTCACATCTAATTATGAATATAAGCACATCTCTGAAACCCTTCCCCTAATTCTGATATTTCAAGCAAGTTTGATTTATTCAAATTGCCACAACCCTTTATATGAACACATACTTCCGACTAAACAATGGTATATTGTTACAGTTAAACATAAACAGTGATGTGAAAGTTTACGTGTTTGAATCACTTCAAATTCCAAATAATCAATCAGTAAAATTGCTTTGCCTTTATTAAAAGAGGTAAAATGAGTGTTATACTCTCGTGCAGTTTTGTGCGAAATTCACACCGATTCTGCATGTCCCTAAATGAGCCGTGGTAGAGTAGAGGGAAGGTAACTAATCACGATCAACCACCACCATCAACTAACGGGCAACTCTTTTGTCAACATAGAGTGGGGTTGACCGTCACAGTATAACCCCCTTACGACCGGAAGAACGAACACGTTCGGCGATAGGGATTCGAAGCCACGAGTCGAGCGCCCTAACCACAAAGCTCTTGCATAAGACGTTAAGAAAACCTTTTAAGTCACCAATGTAATGGAACGAGTTCGTTCCGTAGAAACGAGTGGAAATTTAAGTTAAACTACAATTTAAATTTATTTGTGAGTTAGGCTTATTGCTTGGAGAGTTGAAGAACTTTTAACGGTAAAATGTAGATGGCGCTAAAGGGCAGAAGTTCATTGAAAAAAAAAAAGGAACATTCCTAGAATCATAAGGCAAGATTGTACTTTTCTTGGGAGGGGTAGGGACGACTTTGGGGGTTGTGGATTGTCTCTGGTACACATAAGGTAAAAAGCCTTAAGGAGCAAACTAATTCTCCTTAACTCCTGTTGGAATGGTGTTACAGCTGCTCCTTAAAAGCTGAAACTAGACAGTTAATCTTGGGTTGTATCAACAAGTCATTTATTTTAACACATATTTAGGTTTTATTCAGATAACTTGCAGTGAACAAGAGTTGGATTCAGACGCGTCTTTTAGTATAGATGAACATTTTTCTATGACAGAGAACACGAGCACTTTCGAAACAAAAACAAAAGGACGACGACTTGAGCGCCCCCTGCTTTTCACATCATTGACATTTAATTTAAGTAATAAAATGATTTCTTTGAATTAACCAAAAGAACCCTGACCAATGATAGAAACCATTTCAAGAATATGGTCTACGGTTTTTAAACGCTGACAGAAAGTTCTATTGTTGTAAGCCCAACAGGAAATTTAAAGTCACTTGATAAGCATGTGATATAACGAATGATGTTCCTTCCAACGTGTTAGTGTGTGTGTCTTTCCTTATAGCAGAGTCATATCAGCTTTCGTCTGTGTCCACCGAAAGGAATCAACCCTCATTTTAAGTTGTGAATCCAAAGACTTGTCGTTGTCCCACAAGGAACTCGACGTTTTGAACACTTTGGGCAGCATAATTGTGTTTGTTTGTTTTGAATTTCGCACAAAGCTACTCGAGGGCTATCTGCGCTAGCCGTCCGTAATTTAGTAGTGTAAGACAAGAGGTAAGGCAGCTAGTCATCACCACTCACCGCCAACTCTTGGACTACTCTTTCACCAACGAGTAGTGTGATTGACCGTCTCATTATAACGCCCCCACGGCTGAAAGGGCGAACATGTTTGGCGTGACGGGGATGCGACCCTCAGATTACGAGTCGCACGCCTTAACACGCTTGGTCATGCCGGGCCCAGTATAATTTACTAGTTAGGATAGAGCATATTGATTATCATGCGAGTTCATGAATAATCAGTCTATGATTTTATCAGTTTGACTTTTGCTGTCAGCCAGTGAGTTAGTTCATTACTGTAAGTGTTTTGTTTGTTTGCGATGAAATACAACAGATACGAAATTAGAAGGTCAGTGGAATTTCTTTCTAGACATTGTTTACATGTGCAGTCAGGTCTATCATTTTTAACTAAAACCGTAGTTACAGTAGAATTAAAAATTAAAGAAATAAAACATTTTTTTTTTCAGTAACTTGACTGGAGTGTGCATTCTTCTTTTAATCGTGTGTGTGTGTGTTTTATTATAGCAAAACAACATCGGGCTATCTGCTGAGACCACCAAGGGGAATCGAAACCTTGATTTTAGAGTAGTAAATCCGTAGACTTACCACTATACTAGCGGGGGACTCTTTTAATCGAATAATTCAAATGAACCTATCCAAGAGTACAAACCATTACAATACTTGTGTAAAGAGTGGGATTATTTAAACATGCTTGAAGCAAAATTGAAAATTAAATTAAATTGATAAAACTATAAAGAAAAGAAAATTAAAGAAAGATCAAGAAAAAAGAGCCAAAAATGAAAGATAATTGGTTTGTTTTCAATTTCGAGCAAAGCTACACGAGGGCTGTCTGTGCTAGCCATCCCTAATTTAGCAGTGTAAGACTAGAGGGAAGGCAACTAGTCATCACCACCCACTGCTAACTCTTGGGCTACTCTTTTGCCAACAAATAGTGGAAATGACAGTAGAATTATAATGCCCTCACGGCTGAAAGGATGAGCATGTTTGGTGTGACGGGGAATCGAACCCTAGACCCTCAGATAACGAGTCGAATGCTTTAACTGCCTGGCTATGCCAGACCTAAAGAAGATGAAGTAGAAAGGAGTCACAAGAACCAGACTAATATCTTCAAAAAACTAATGAAAATGAAAGAAGACGAAGTAGAAAGAAGTCACAAGAACCAGACTAATATTTTTAGAAAACTAATGAAAATGAAAGAAGTAGAAAGGAGTCACAAGAACCAGACTAATATCTTTAAAAAACTAATAAAAATGAAAGAAGACGAAGTAGAAAGGAGTCACAAGAACCAGACTAATATTTTTAGAAAACTAATAAAAATGAAAGAAGATGAAGTAGAAAGGAGTCACAAGAACCAGACTAATATCTTTAGAAAACTAATAAAAATGAAAGAAGACGAAGTATAAAGGAGTCACAAGAAACAGACTAATATCTTTAGAAAACTAATGAAAATGAAAGAAGACGAAGTAGAAAGGAGTCACAAGAACCAGACTAATATTTTTAGAAAACTAATAAAAATGAAAGAAGATGAAGTAGAAAGGAGTCACAAGAACCAGACTAATATCTTTAGAAAACTAATAAAAATGAAAGAAGACGAAGTAGAAAGGAGTCACAAGAAACAGACTAATATCTTTAGAAAACTAATGAAAATGAAAGAAGACGAAGTAGAAAGGAGTCACAAGAACCAGACTAATATCTTTAAAAAACTAATAAAAATGAAAGAAGACGAAGTAGAAAGGAGTCACAAGAACCAGACTAATATTTTAGAAAACTAATAAAATGAAAGAAGATGAAGTAGAAAGGAGTCACAAGAACCAGACTAATATCTTTAGAAAACTAATAAAAATGAAAGAAGACGAAGTAGAAAGGAGTCACAAGAAACAGACTAATATCTTTAGAAAACTAATAAAAATGAAAGAAGACGAAGTAGAAAGGAGTCACAAGAACCAGACTAATATCTTTAGAAAACTAATGAAAATGAAAGAAGACGAAGTAGAAAGAAGTCACAAGAACCAGACTAATATTTTTAGAAAACTAATGAAAATGAAAGAAGACGAAGTAGAAAGGAGTCACAAGAACCAGACTAATATCTTTAGAAAACTAATGAAAATGAAAGAAGACGAAGTAGAAAGAAGTCACAAGAACCAGACTAATATCTTTAGAAAACTAATGAAAATGAAAGAAGATGAAGTAGAAAGGAGTCACAAGAACCAGACTAATATCTTTAGAAAACTAATGAAAATGAAAGAAGATGAAGTAGAGAGGAAGCAGAAGAATCATACTGAAATGTATCATCTCCAAAGTTCACCAGCTCTATTTTTAAGTGTAATAATACATCCTATTTGTTGGATACCAATCATCAAAACTGATGTGTATTTTCTAACAATGTTCTGGTTTTTTTTCTCATGTTTACTATGGGCAACAAGAAATAATAACCCGAAACTTCGTGTACAGTTTAAACACAAAACTACACAATAGGCTGTTTGTGGTCTCTACTAGGGGTATCGAAACCCGGTGTCTAGCGTTGTACGTCTGCAGCCATTCCGCTGGGTGGGTCAAGGAGTATAGAAGTGCGAAATTGATCACAGTTTTAACAATATTTAATCAATTGAATTGTAAATTGACTAATAAAATAATTAAAATTAACAACCGACGTTAATATAAAAAGCCCCAACATTTGTGTGTTTGTCCGTCATCTAACTACTCCCAGATCTCTCGGCCAACCTCAGACAAACTTTGTGGAATGATGATTTGGAACGAGAGGCACGTTAATAAAGTTTCACAAATTCATGCACCCCCTATTATTTCTGTTATTGAGCATTTGTTATTTTTTAAGTAAGTTAACATTAACTGCATTCATAGATGACGCTATGTACTTACCCAAACATAAACTTTATATTAGATTTTCTTTAACATGACATGCGCAGAATGGATGAAAGGAAAATAAACGTCTCATACATATCTCACTGCATTCCTCCAATATCGCCAGTATTGCAATAATACATAAAGTCGCATGAAGTTTCAGTTGCAACAGCCACCATAACCCTGATAAGAAGAACCGTTTATTGAGTTACACCCACTTCCAACTTTGACCTGTGACCTTAGAATTTTTTTCCCGTAAGACATTTCTGCGGCCAAAGGCCGTCAATTAATTAATAACTTCAAATAGTGTGTAAGAACATTAAGAGCTGGATGCTGAAAGCGATTACCTGAAAGCATTTCTACCGCCACTAAGTTAGCTACTACCTCTTCGCACAAGGTTACATAACGAATATAGTGTGCTGAAATAATCTTATTGTGGAATCTTCAAATTATTTAAAGTCCTTGAGGAACTAGATTGGGAATGTAATGCTCAAAAATATAATAGTCCTGAAATGATATCTTATGGCAGATATAATTAATTATAATCGTACTATCCCACTGGTTAAATACGTACACACTATTACTTTGTTACAATTGTAATAGTCCATAACTTCTAATTTTGCGTCATTAATTTTGAGCTGACAACTCGGTGGAAGGTAGCCAGTCAACATCATTCAACGTTAATTCTTAAACTGCTCTTATCCAACCGAATACTAGAATCTGACTATCAAACTGACAGCATGTCCTTCGTTTTGAAGCGCGGAGCGCATTTTGCAGCAACAAACCATGAACAGTGAATACTCAAAATCACGGTAGGAGAGCGTTAACAACTAAGCTACGCCAGGTTCACATCCAAGGGACAAAACCAATTTATTTATGCATAAAAACAGGTTGTTATATAGCTATAGTGAAGAAACATTTATGAGTTTAAT
The DNA here is from genome assembly GCF_004210375.1 of Tachypleus tridentatus. Taxonomy (NCBI): domain Eukaryota; kingdom Metazoa; phylum Arthropoda; class Merostomata; order Xiphosura; family Limulidae; genus Tachypleus; species Tachypleus tridentatus. The sequence goes on from NC_134827.1 coordinate 109,651,926, forward strand.
TGTGAACTAAAATATTCTATTTTATTTGAAAAAAAAAAATTTTCTATTCGTATGTTTGCTATAAAGATATTTAATTTTAAAGTTTTTCTCAGTCCGACCATGGTCAGGTGAATTAAGGCGTGGTACTCGTACTCTGAAGGTCACGCGTTCGCATCCTCGTCGCACCAAACATGTTCGCCTTTTCAGCCGTGGGGGCATTATAATGTGACGGTCAATTCCACTATTCCTTGGTAAAAAAGTAGCCCAAGAGTTGGCGATGGGTGGTGATGACTACCTGCCTTCCCTCTAGTCTACACTGCTAAATTAGGAACGGCTAAATAAAAAAAACAAAACTAAAAGCAGGTTTTTCTTACGCTGTTCTTTTCTAGTTTAAAGTTTCTTTTTTAGTTTGTGTAACAAAAAAAAACACAGAATTGTTTTTACTTATTGGTAGTTCGATGTTAAGTCTCAGAACTTAATTCTAAAAATCATGTTTCGATACTTGCGGTTGGCAGAATACAAATAATCTATTCTGTATCTAAAAATAAATTATCTTTTTTATTTAGTTAAGCACTCAACGCTTCGCTTTACACTGTATTTAAAGGTGTAATATAAAACACAAACCAAAATTTGTGATGAAGAGAAATCCACTTGAAGTAAAACTGTATCTCCTGACGGCTGACATGGGTATTAAGACTTTTATTAAAATAAAAGAGAATTTGTTTTGGAATCTCGCACAAAGCTACTCGAGGGCTATCTGTCCCTAATTTAGCAGTGTAAGACTAGAGGGAAGGCGGATAGTCATCACCACCCACCGCCAACTCTTGGACTACTCTTTCACCAACGAATAGTGAGATTGACCGTAACATTATATCGCCCCCACGGCTGAAAGGGCAAGAATGTTTGGCGCGACCGGGATGCGAACCCGCGACCCTCACATTACGAGTCGCACGCCTTAACACGCTTGGCCATGCCGGACCTTATAAGAATAGTACACCTTTTTCAGTGCTCAGAAGTATTACTAAAAGTGAAAGAAAAGGGCTCGTCCGGGATTTGAACCCGGGACCTCTCGCACCCAAAGCGAGAATCATACCCCTAGACCAACGAGCCATAGAAGAAAAATACCGTTTCTTAAATTAACTTTAAGATGACCTGAGATGATGTGAACATTGTGTTGTACTTTATTTCAATAAAAGTTTTAATATCTATACCAGCCATATTGAGATACAAACCAAAACTGATAGTATATAGCTTCAGTTTGAAGCTTTATTTAGTCATTTTCGGTTTGTATTTTAGTGAGCGCTTTTAAAAAAGCTGTAAAGCGAAACGTTGAGTGTGTAATTAAATAAAAAACTAAAATTTGGTGTTATAAACTCGTTTATTTCCAGTATTAATATATGTTCTATACATTATTGTGCACTATTGAAATTAAATAACGAGTCTATACGCTTTGCAACAGGCAAACACAATTTTTCAGAATATTAAAATATATTTAGAATATTATGAAATATGTATATTTTACCGAGATGTCAAATTTTAAAACGAGTTATCGAAAATATGTAGAAAAAATGTTTAAACTGAGCACTTTTTCGCCCAGTTCGTTTAATGTCTTATGCTATTAAATTGATAAATCTAAATTAACATTATGACTTTCAAAGCCTCTTTTCTGTTAAAATAATATAATTTAGTTATTTATCTCTATCATCAAAGATAGATCCTAAAATTTATAACATTTTATGTTGTTTTTGTTTTCAGTTATAACAAATTTAGTTAAGTTTTTAAGTATGAGAGAAATGTTAGGTTTTATATTTTCATAGACTGGGTGGGATACTCGCTTTCAGTAGCAAAAGTGTAAATAAGTGTTTTGTACTTCCACTGTAGTGTCACGTAGCACTTATTTGATGCAAATATACATTAAATTAGATTTTAATGTCAATTTCTTGGGTCGGCTTTTCTTTATTTAAACGTTATAATGTGAAAATGTGTGTTTAGTGAATTATGAGCAGCGTTTCTTCTATGTACATAATAAGTTCTTGCAAGTTGCAGAGCTATCACTAATTCGTAAGACTCGACAAAAACTAAGGAAACCGATAGTAAGACCTGATAAGACTGGACTATTGACTCTGTGTAACCTGTAGAAACTCTTGCGATTTGACTATCATTAACGGTGTGACACGTATCTGATCTTCATTTGATTAAAACTAACAAAGAGGCAGCGATTATAGTTTTGAGCGTAATGAATTAGCCTAAAATTTAAAACACTTACCTGTAACATTTTATGTAATAAGAAAAGGTTACCCCTAACGGAACATAACATCAGAAATTGTCATAACTTTTATTGAAAGGAAATTATATCAATTATGTCGCATGAAAATTTCAAACTTCAAGAAGGACACCCGGTGACTTCAAGTTCAACAGAAGATAACCAACTGAATGTTGATATATGGGTACCCTTAGCCATAACTCATATAGAATACCCACCAGGTAAGATTTTTACAACATCGATAACCAGAGAAAATTATTAAAAATCCAATCTGAATTATACAATTATTACTTAGTGTTCAATAGTTTATTATTACATTAGCTTTACTATGATTATGTATCTGACATGCATCAAATTTTGTCTCACAAAATATAAAGACAGAAGTTAAATGATCAGTGATTTAATTTTCTGATGTGTAACTAATGTAAAAAGATTAAACCAGTGTTCATATATCACTGCTGGTATTCATAATGAGGCTGTAACAGCAAAACATGGGCTGAATTAAAAAGGTTGTTATTATTTGAAGTTGAAAGGTTATTCCATCCTCTAACTTTAAATCAGCATAAAAAATATCAGAATATAAGAATCATCAGTAGGTCTTGAGTAAGTTAACAGTATTATATCTCTTAATTTATTACTTGAAGTAAATGTCGTTTGTAGGTGTTTAACTTCCAACGTTTTCTCTGAAATTTTGTAACAGTTAAATTGTTACTCCCAAGGTTTAAAAACATTTACATGAATTGGAGATTTGTTATAAATATGTAGTTTGTCAAATCACCAGCATACATATAAAAATATTCAATCATAGTAAAAGTTTATTTAAAGTACAGGGTGCTTGGAAAGTCACTGTGCAGTTTTGTATTCATATTTTATTCAGTCTATTTAAAGCCACCAACTGATAGTGGTGTTTAGAAACAAAATACGAAGGATCCAGGTCTGTATTGATGCCAATGGGGGTCACTTTCAACATTGTTTATAATTGTCATTCATATTTACCTCCTGTATTCTATATTGAAACATGTCTGTTACTAAATATACAGTGACTTTCTGAACACCCTGTAGCTTGTTTTTAACTACCTTTGCACTTTTAAATTAAAAGTTCTGCAGAAAAAAATATTTAATAATATTTGACAGACTTACATAATAATTCATGTTCGAGTGAGAAAAATTAGATTTCATTGTGATGTGTTTTGTATGTTACCTTTGACAGGAGATATTTTTGGCAAAGGACTAGCCTTAATGAGTCTGCTTCCTTTGATCATCATGTCAGGATTTGTTACACTTATCCTTTTCCGAAGAGACTTGCATACGGTATGAAATGTTAATATTAATTAAAGCAACAAATTATTTGTAGAGAAATGGTAAATATCTTTTCAAACAATTCCAGCTTTTTCCTGTACCCTCAGTCACCAAGACTCCTAAATTTCTACTACAAATGAATGCTAATTTAAAATTATTCATGCATTTCTTAAACAATATTCATTAAAATATTTACTTCTGATGGTTTAAAGATACATGTATGAGTTAATTATCAGTGATTTTTTAAACTTTCTTTCAAGTGTGTAAATATATATTTTGTGTCCACTCAAATATATGGATATATTTAATAACAGAATATAATGTTCTTTCTTCTGGTTGGTTGCTTCCACTAACTTTAGATTCCAATGATAAATTTGATTAATGAGAAAACAAGGAAGGTTAATTTTGATGTTTTGAGTTTTTTGCTTATAAAGTAAAACAAAACACTTGGACTTGTCCTTATGTTCATCCAGGAGAGTGAAGATCCATGATGGTTTATTATCTGTAGCTTTTGTTGTTAAATTTTAGCACCAAAAGGTGATAGTTTCACTCATGAATGATTATTTCCACAGATTTGTTTCTTCCTTGGAACTATTGTTAATGAATTGGTTAACTTGGTGCTAAAACATTTGATCAAAGAAGCGAGACCATGCAGAGGTGGGTTCATTTTAAATGTATAGAAAGGTGACTTTTATTTACTATGCACAAACATGTATGGTACATTATGTTTATGTATGCTTTAAAATTTGAATAAATTCAAAAATATTCACAGATTATACAATTTGAAAACAGTTTTACAGTAGTGATGTATGTAGCTACTGTGACAAAAACAGTAATTTTATTTTTTTGTAAACTCAGTATTCTACCATTATTATATGTTAAAGATTTGGGGTTTGAGAATGCATAGTTAATTGTAAAACAAATGGTAATGTATGATAAACTTTCAAAGTAGGTTTAACTAATAAATGAGTACACACCACTTATTATCGAACTTCAAATCTTAAGCTATATAATTCACAAGTTTATTACTATGCTTGTAAATTTTGTAACTTTTGGATATATTCATTAATGATTTCTCCCCCTGTTGGTGGTTTTATGTTCCTATTTATACATGTACCATATTGTTATGGCTTTTCAGGAAACTGGAATCCATGGTGACAAATCAGTCTTGTACGTAGCAACTAAAACAACACAAAATTTGGTTCATAAGTTAATGTAAATGAATCAGAATGTTCAGAGATCAGCCTTGATCAGGGCTTGAACCTAAGGCCCTCAGGTCATAACAGTACCCTGTTACTATCACTAAAGCTGATAGACTTTTAGGGTGTGCTTGTAGAGATATTAATTACAAGTCAAAAAGAGTTACTTATGCACATCACTTGTTAGGCCTCAATTGGAATAGCATGTGCAGTTTTTAGTTACTCACCTAATAGAAAGTGTATTGATTTACTGCAAATGGTTTTTAGAGGAGGCTTACCAGGGTGATTTCATGGATGTGAAGATTGTTTTAAAGTAATTGGTTAGGATCTCATGAGGTTTAATTTTTATTTTTCCCAATAGTGGGTGTGAAAGGGCAGTTTGAAGGACCACATGGCACCTTGTTGTCCTAAGCTTTATGAATATTCTTTCAGTTGAGCTACTAGTTGAATGCCAAAAAAAGATATTTTAAGTTGTATTTTAAGAGGATGCTACTTATAAGATTAGAGAGTAAGACATTAAACCTTTGGTGAGCAAGATTTTAAAATATTATTTATACTTGGGACATATTTATAGTTCATGAACCATATAAGAAAAAACTTAATTCTTTGTATCTCTTATTGTTTTAAAAATTAACAATTAGTTTCACTTCATATCAGTGAAATGTGGCACATGTTTTCCATACTGCAGTGACTGGGTTATTTATTGTGTGCGCTTTAATTCTCTAATAATTTGAAGATATTCATTGTTGTAGGTACCTAGATGTCTGCCTGTCTGTACAAGTGTAATTTAGTTGATGAATTTTACATTATACCAAAGTCCACTAGAGTAACTTGTGGCATATTAAAAGATGCATCTAAATCAGAAATATTATTTTTGTACACTTTAGAAACGATTTTTCCAGCACTGACTTTTTCTACCTTCACAACTTCATGTCTGTAAAACTGTTCCACATAACAACACAGCATAGTTTAATTTGTTTGTTTTTGGTTATTGAATTTCATACAAAGCTACTAAAGGGCTATCTATGCCAGCCGTCCCTAATTTAACAGTGTAAGACTACAGGGGAGGCAGCTAGTCATCACCACCCACTGCAAACTGTTGGGCTACTCTTTTACCAATGATTAGTGGGATTCACCGTCACTATATAATGCCCCCGCGGCCGAAGGGGCAAGCATATTTGGTGTGACAGGGATTCGAACCCACGATCCTCAAATTACGGGTCGAGTGCCTTAACCATCTGGCCACGTTGAGCCATCAGTTTAATAGTTACTTCATCATTTCAAAATAGTTAACTCCATTTAACATCATTTTTATTTTACAAGTTTTGTTGGAGGAAACTCTCTAACAAAATTTAAATAATAAAGAAAACTATGATTTGGCAGTCCATGTACTTCTTGTATTCCTTCTTTTGAGTACTTTGAATATTTAAATGATTCTAAAAAAAGTGGGTGAAGTAAGGTGCCAGAGTGCTAATACATAATCAAATTTCCTTGGTAGCTGTTGTTATCACCAACTAAACCTGGATCCTTGTTTGTGTGTTTGATTCAGTGACGTCTTGCTGGCTTGAACAAGTGCAGGTTGATACATTGTATTCAAAGCAGTATGTGGTTAACAGGAACAGATTGTTGTGTTGTGTCCAGACAATATTCACTGGACATAACTCTAATTCCAGGTCCCATAATAGTATCTATTTGGCAAAGATAGTGTAAAAACTCTAATGTAACTAAGTTTTATTTTGTCTTCAAAACCACGAAAATAAGTCGTGATTAAGAGGATATTATTAAATTTGGAAAACTGTACAGGGGCACTTAATGGGACTTAAAAGGAGGAACACAATAACCCCCAGCTGTTTGCAGACAGTATCTTCTGCTTGGATGCCAGGTCATGTCAAGTATCCAGGTTAAAGTGTTCATCACTGGTTTCTTTCATATCAAGTTTTATTTTCTACTTACCAGAAGTTTACTTACATAAAGTTCATCACCAGCTTGGAAAAGATAACATACATTTTAAATTAACTGTTCTAGTTTGTGTTGGGTACTTGTTTATTCTACACTTAGGATAACTGAAACACTAATACCAGAATTTGTGAAGAAAAACAGAAGTGAGAACTTTCACAAGTTGAACATAATTAAACTCAAAATCTGACAAAACCTTGGCCCAGATTTTAGGAACAACAGGACTGAACTTTGGACTTCTTACTCAATAACTTCATTTTATCACAGAATTAGAAGGAAAAACTTGATAAATTATCACAAAATCTGCTTAATGAAACAGCTAAGTAATTACAGCTCTCACAACTAATGAGCTTTGTATCTGAGTTTCAAGCATTATCACTGTAGGTCCGTGATTATCTGCATTACACTGTCTTTTTTCTTATTTGCTTCTAAACATTGAGATTACAACTCTGTGAAGAGCACTTATTGAGATTGACTTATTTACATTTCATCAGACTGATTTATGAAGTGCCATATTTACATACAACAGCTAAACTATGTACACGAATGTTTAAATTCACATTTATGTGACCATTTGGATTCATAGAGAATTACTTATTTAAAGACCAAGCCTGGCAGACATATAACTAACCCTAATAGGTGAGTGTGTGATATTAGCTTTATATTGTTTTTTGTTGCATTTTAGTATGTGTTTCAAGTAACCTATGATTCTAACAAGACAAAAGAAAACCAACTTTATGTTGTTAAATGGTTTTAACTATTGTATACGACACCCAAGTGGTTCATAAAAATTGTATTTATTTTGTTTACTTTATGCCTTCACTACTACTTTGTGTGTTTTTATCATGTATATAACATTTATAAGTAGTTTTGTCATTATTTATCATAGTGAATAAAACCTGGTGTATGTGTTGATTTCTTTTCTCCTTCTAGTGGCATGTTATACAACTGGAATATTTTCTTCCAGTTAGAAGAATATCTTAAATTTAGTTTTATAACTGTTACAAGTAAGAATGATGGACATATTTGATTTTTTGCTTTGTTTTCAGGGAGAGAAATCTTGTACTCTGAGTATGGAATGCCATCCAATCACACACAGTTCATGTGGTTCTTTGCTACGTATCTTGTCTTTTTTGTGTTTATTAGGTAAGCAAGGATCCGGAGGAGTGTGTAAACTTAATGTTTATTTTATTTATTAGGCTTAATTATGGTAGTAATAAATTAAATATCTGTGTAACATGTAATTACTTGTGATTCTGATGGTTACACTGAGAGATCCAGATTTATTTACTTGAGTAAACCTATGTTTGAAATAACTTTAGAAGAAAAAAAATGCCTTTCAACAGAAGGCCCATATTTTATAAATGTATTTTAATTTTAATAGTTTAATAAGTTAGGATGCAAGTTGGCGTTGGATTTTTGGGCGAGTGAGGCGGGTTCAAATTCATGCAACATTGCAAAATATTTCCTGTACCTTAAAGTGTGGGTGTTTTATAAAAGTGACATGTTCTCGTAGTAAGGTTGTTGGTCATAGAGAGCTATCTTTCATCTGGCCGTCAGTTCAAAATTAGGGAGGTCCTCAGTGTAAGTTTTCCATAACTACAAACAGAAATACTGTGATTATAGACTCACATAAAAAACATTTTAGTGTGGAATAATTGAAGACGTAAGAGTATTAACAATGACAAGGGTCTTACGTAGGTATGAGATATTGTATTAACAATGACAAGGGCTTTACGTAGGTATGAGATTTTGTATTAACAATGACAAGGGTCTTACATAGGTATGAGATATTGTATTAACAATGACAAGGGTCTTACGTAGGTATGAGATATTGTATTAACAATGACAAGGGTCTTACGTAGGTATGAGATATTGTATCAACAATGACAAGGGTCTTATGTAGGTATGAGATATTGCATTAACAATGACAAGGGTCTTATGTAGGTATGAGATATTGCATTAACAATGACAAGGGTCTTATGTTGGTATGAGATATTGTATTAACAATGACAAGGGTCTTACGTAGGTATGAGATATTGTATTAACAATGTCAAGGGTCTTACGTAGGTATGAGATATTGTATTAACAATGACAAGGGTCTTACGTAGGTAAGAGATATTGTATTAACAATGACAAGGGTCTTACGTGGGTAAGAGATATTGTATTAACAATGTCAAGGGTCTTAATGAGGGTATGAGATATTGTATTAACAATGACAAGGGTCTTACGTAGGTATGAGATATTGTATTAACAATGACAAGGGTCTTATGTAGGTATGAGATATTGCATTAACAATGACAAGGGTCTTATGTAGGTATGAGATATTGCATTAACAATGACAAGGGTCTTATGTAGGTATGAGATATTGCATTAACAATGACAAGGGTCTTATGTTGGTACGAGATATTGTATTAACAATGACAAGGGTCTTACGTAGGTATGAGATATTGTATTAACAATGACAAGGGTCTTACGTAGGTATGAGATATTGTATTAACAATGACAAGGGTCTTACGTTGGTATGAGATATTGTATTAACAATGACAAGGGTCTTACGTAGGTATGAGATATTGTATTAACAATGACAAGGGTCTTACGTGAGGTATGAGATATTGTATTAACAATGACAAGGGTCTTACGTGAGGTAAGAGATATTGTATTAACAATGACAAGGGTCTTACGTGAGGTATGAGATATTGTATTAACAATGACAAGGGTCTTACGTGAGGTATGAGATATTGTATTAACAATGACAAGGGTCTTACGTAGGTATGAGATATTGCATTAACAATGACAAGGGTCTTACGTAGGTAAGAGATATTGCATTAACAATGACAAGGGTCTTACGTTGGTATGAGATATTGTATTAACAATGACAAGGGTCTTACGTAGGTATGAGATATTGTATTAACAATGACAAGGGTCTTACGTAGGTAAGAGATATTGCATTAACAATGACAAGGGTCTTACATGAGGTAAGAGATATTGTATTAACAATGACAAGGGTCTTACGTGAGGTATGAGATATTGTATTAACAATGACAAGGGTCTTAATGTAGGTATGAGATATTGTATTAACAATGACAAGGGTCTTACATGTAGGTATGAGATATTGTATTAACAATGACAAGGGTCTTATGTAGGTATGAGATATTTAATTAACAATGACAAGGGTCTTATGTAGGTATGAAATATTGTATTAACAATGACAAGGGTCTTATGTAGGTATGAGATATTGTATTAACAATGACAAGGGTCTTAATGTAGGTATGAGATATTGTATTAACAATGACAAGGGTCTTACGTAGGTATGAGATATTGTATTAACAATGACAAGGGTCTTATGTAGGTATGAGATATTGTATTAACAATGACAAGGGTCTTATGTAGGTATGAGATATTTAATTAACAATGACAAGGGTCTTATGTAGGTATGAGATATTGCATTAACAATGACAAGGGTCTTACGTAGGTATCAGATATTGTATTAACAATGACAAGGGTCTTACGTAGGTACGAGATATTGTATTGACAATGACAAGGGTCTTACGTAGGTACGAGATATTGTATTGACAATGACAAGGGTCTTACGTGAGGTAAGAGATATTGTATTGACAATGACAAGGGTCTTACGTAGGTAAGAGATATTGTATTGACAATGACAAGGGTCTTACGTGAGGTAAGAGATATTGTATTGACAATGACAAGGGTCTTAATGTAGGTAAGAGATATTGTATTGACAATGACAAGGGTCTTAATGTAGGTAAGAGATATTGTATTAACAATGACAAGGGTCTTACGTAGGTATGAGATATTGTATTAACAATGACAAGGGTCTTACGTAGGTATGAGATATTGCATTAACAATGACAAGGGTCTTATGTAGGTATGAGATATTGCATTAACAATGACAAGGGTCTTACGTTGGTACGAGATATTGTATTAACAATGACAAGGGTCTTACGTAGGTACGAGATATTGCATTAACAATGACAAGGGTCTTAATGTAGGTATGAGATATTGTATTAACAATGACAAGGGTCTTATGTAGGTATGAGATATTGTATTAACAATGACAAGGGTCTTACGTAGGTAAGAGATATTGTATTAACAATGACAAGGGTCTTACGTAGGTAAGAGATATTGCATTAACAATGACAAGGGTCTTACGTAGGTAAGAGATATTGTATTAACAATGACAAGGGTCTTACGTAGGTATGAGATATTGTATTAACAATGACAAGGGTCTTACGTAGGTATGAGATATTGTATTAACAATGACAAGGGTCTTACGTAGGTATGAGATATTGTATTAACAATGACAAGGGTCTTATGTAGGTATGAGATATATAATTAACAATGACAAGGGTCTTATGTAGGTATGAAATATTGCATTAACAATGACAAGGGTCTTATGTAGGTATGAGATATTGTATTAACAATGACAAGGGTCTTATGTAGGTATGAGATATTGTATTAACAATGACAAGGGTCTTACGTAGGTAAGAGATATTGTATTGACAATGACAAGGGTCTTACGTAGGTAAGAGATATTGTATTGACAATGACAAGGGTCTTACGTAGGTAAGAGATATTGTATTGACAATGACAAGGGTCTTACGTAGGTAAGAGATATTGTATTGACAATGACAAGGGTCTTACGTAGGTATGAGATTTTGTATTAACAATGACAAGGGTCTTATGTAGGTATGAGATATTGTATTAACAATGACAAGGGTCTTACGTGAGGTATGAGATATTGTATTAACAATGACAAGGGTCTTAATGTAGAGTACAGATATTGTATTAACAATGACAAGGGTCTTACGTAGGTATGAGATATTGTATTAACAATGACAAGGGTCTTACGTAGGTATGAGATATTGTATTAACAATGACAAGGGTCTTAATGTAGGTATGAGATATTGTATTAACAATGACAAGGGTCTTACGTAGGTATGAGATATTGTATTAACAATGACAAGGGTCTTACGTAGGTATGAGATTTTGTATTAACAATGACAAGGGTCTTACGTAGGTATGAGATTTTGTATTAACAATGACAAGGGTCTTACGTAGGTATGAGATATTGTATTAACAATGACAAGGTTCTTAATGTAGGTAAGAGATATTGTATTAACAATGTCAAGGGTCTTAATGTAGGTAAGAGATATTGTATTAACAATGTCAAGGGTCTTACGTGTAGGTATGAGATATTGTATTAACAATGACAAGGGTCTTAATGTAGGTATGAGATATTGTATTAACAATGACAAGGGTCTTACGTAGGTAAGAGATATTGTATTAACAATGACAAGGGTCTTACGTAGGTATGAGATATTGTATTAACAATGACAAGGGTCTTACGTTGGTATGAGATATTGTATTAACAATGACAAGGGTCTTACGTAGGTATGAGATATTGTATTAACAATGACAAGGGTCTTACGTAGGTAAGAGATATTGTATTAACAATGACAAGGGTCTTAAGTAGGTAAGAGATATTGTATTAACAATTACAAGGGTCTTATGTAGGTATGAGATATTGTATTAACAATGACAAGGGTCTTACGTAGGTATGAGATATTTAATTAACAATGACAAGGGTCTTACGTAGGTATGAAATATTGTATTAACAATGACAAGGGTCTTATGTAGGTATGAGATATTGTATTAACAATGACAAGGGTCTTACGTAGGTATGAGATATTGTATTAACAATGACAAGGGTCTTACGTAGGTATGAGATATTGTATTAACAATGACAAGGGTCTTATGTAGGTACGAGATATTGTATTGACAATGACAAGGGTCTTACGTGTAGGTAAGAGATATTGTATTAACAATGACAAGGGTCTTAATGTAGGTAAGAGATATTGTATTGACAATGACAAGGGTCTTACGTAGGTATGAGATATTGTATTATCAATGACAAGGGTCTTACGTAGGTATGAGATATTGTATTAACAATGACAAGGGTCTTACGTAGGTATGAGATATTTAATTAACAATGACAAGGGTCTTACGTAGGTATGAAATATTGCATTAACAATGACAAGGGTCTTATGTAGGTATGAGATATTGTATTAACAATGACAAGGGTCTTACTGTAGGTATGAGATATTGTATTAACAATGACAAGGGTCTTACGTAGGTACGAGATATTGTATTAACAATGACAAGGGTCTTACGTAGGTAAGAGATATTGTATTGACAATGACAAGGGTCTTACGTAGGTAAGAGATATTGTATTGACAATGACAAGGGTCTTACGTAGGTAAGAGATATTGTATTGACAATGACAAGGGTCTTACGTAGGTAAGAGATATTGTATTAACAATGACAAGGGTCTTACGTAGGTATGAGATTTTGTATTAACAATGACAAGGGTCTTATGTAGGTATGAGATATTGTATTAACAATGACAAGGGTCTTACGTAGGTATGAGATATTGTATTAACAATGACAAGGGTCTTACGTAGGTACGAGATATTGTATTAACAATGACAAGGGTCTTACGTAGGTAAGAGATATTGTATTAACAATGACAAGGGTCTTACGTAGGTATGAGATATTGTCTTAACAATGACAAGGGTCTTACGTAGGTATGAGATATTGTATTAACAATGACAAGGGTCTTAATGTAGGTATGAGATATTGTATTAACAATGACAAGGGTCTTACGTAGGTATGAGATATTGTATTAACAATGACAAGGGTCTTACGTAGGTATGAGATTTTGTATTAACAATGACAAGGGTCTTACGTGAGGTATGAGATTTTGTATTAACAATGACAAGGGTCTTACATGAGGTACGAGATATTGTATTAACAATGACAAGGGTCTTACGTAGGTAAGAGATATTGTATTAACAATGTCAAGGGTCTTACGTAGGTAAGAGATATTGTATTAACAATGTCAAGGGTCTTACGTAGGTATGAGATATTGTATTAACAATGACAAGGGTCTTACGTAGGTATGAGATATTGTATTAACAATGACAAGGGTCTTACGTAGGTAAGAGATATTGTATTAACAATGACAAGGGTCTTACGTAGGTATGAGATATTGTATTAACAATGACAAGGGTCTTACGTAGGTATGAGATATTGTATTAACAATGACAAGGGTCTTACGTAGGTATGAGATATTGCATTAACAATGACAAGGGTCTTAATGAGGTAAGAGATATTGTATTAACAATGACAAGGGTCTTACGTAGGTAAGAGATATTGTATTAACAATTACAAGGGTCTTATGTAGGTATGAGATATTGTATTAACAATGACAAGGGTCTTACGTAGGTATGAGATATTGCATTAACAATGACAAGGGTCTTACGTAGGTAAGAGATATTGTATTAACAATTACAAGGGTCTTATGTAGGTATGAGATATTGTATTAACAATGACAAGGGTCTTACGTAGGTATGAGATATTGTATTAACAATGACAAGGGCATTACGTGTAGGTAAGAGATATTCTCAGTGTACATCTTGTTTAAACTTTGCCGTGTGGAGAGACTCACTAATAACAGAGGGTTTAAGTTGTGGGTAAAACTTCTGTTGGCTGCTAAACTTACTATTTTGTAAGAAGCTGACTGCTTAAAGTGATTTAATAAGAGAGACTCACTGATAACAGAGTGTTTAAGTTGTGGGTAAAACTTCTGTTGGCTGCTAAACTTACTATTTTGTAAGAAGCTGACTGCTTAAAGTGATTTAATAAGATAACTGTTGTAGCTGCTAGCATAATTTATAACTTATTATTTCTTAGTTAGATAGCAGATTAAGGTATAGTAATTTTAGGATATTCTATTATAGTGATTAATTTGTTATATTACTAAAAAACATACATTTCAAGGGTAAGTTAATTTTTATATGTACAGCAAGCTTATAATAACAAAAGCAAGTTATCCATTTTAGGGCAACTGTTTGTATCGTTCATACTGTGAAGTGTGTCAGATAGTGAGGAACTGGGTTTGTTTTTTTTGTTCCATCTCTGATATATTACTTTCCTCTGTAGAATGATCACTGATGTGGTACAAATTAGGAAATAAATGTATGAAGTTAAAACAGACACGTGAAAGTTAATAGTTGAATCAGTGAAGATAATTATTTTGTAGATGTGGCAAGGAATGACCTACACCTAGGATGAGGAGACACTTGTTATTATACTTTTTAATTTCACTTTGTACAGATGAGTTCTGAACAGTTAGTTTTAGGGTTGGGAGAATAAGAGACTAAAAATGTTTTACTAACAAAAACTTTTGATGTTTGTTTAGAAGTTATCTGAGTAAAATATTAAAACTAAGATGGAGGAAGGTATTTTTTATTCTTAACACAAGAATTGTTTTGTGCTTGGATTGGTTCAGGAAGAGCTTTGTAAATGCACGTATAAATGTTTAAAAACAAACAAGAACTTGTATATAACCAACTTGTAATATTTACAAATCACTTGGCAAGTTTAATTGAAATATACACGTAGTAAATTCACTGTTCTAGTATGTATATCTTAAATACTCCAAGGTTCATTCTAGTATATCAAGCTACGTGCATAGAGTTATACTATACAAACAAAGGGGTTTTGTGGTTTTAAATTAACAATAAAAATAAAAATTGAGGACTTAATGAAACATAAATTTTGTTAAATCTGTAAATAAATTGATTGGAATAATTTCATAACTGGTTAATTATCATGAATTCTGACATATATTTGTTATAGCAAAGAAACTTGACCAGAAATAACAATGAGAAATTGTAATGATGGTATTTCAGTTAAATGGATAGTTAGGTTCTTAATTTCAGTTAGTTAATTATTTTAGTGGCAGTATTTGATTTAGTTAATAATTTGATTAATCAATTATTTTACATGAAACTAAACAAGATAACTAAGGTGGTTAATGATAAATATTAGCTTTATTCTTGTAAGTTAATAATGTAGTTCCTTTACAGTCTTTTAATAGATAAATACATGTAGTTATTTTTATGTTTGACCAAATAGTGATTCTTTAAGCTACTTAACGTTAGTGTGTGAATCGTATACTAAACTTTTATTGTTGTTATTTTTAGACTACATCATGCTAGTAACTGTTCTCCATTAGAACATGCTTGGAAGTTTGTGGCAGTGACTGGCGGGTTTGGAGCTGCTATGATTGTGTCTTATAGCAGGTGAAGTATCGTATCGCCAAAAATATACAATAACTTAAATACAATGGCTGTTCTGAATATTCCGTTTTGATCTTTTATAACAAAGTAATTTTAATAGATGTGTTTATTCTTCATTCTTTAGTGTTATTCATGAAGATGAAACCTTTTCCTCAGGATTTTCACGTGGAAATGTTTGTTGGCTGCACTGTGGTTCAACTTAACCCTACTCTCTGAAACTTAACCCTACTCTCTGTTTTAGTGTCTCTTCCACAAGAAAACGTTTTTTTTTTTCTTCAAACAGTCTCAAATAAAATCAACGAGTGAAACAAAATGTTTTACTTTTTTATAAAATCATCTGAGGAGAGATTTAAACTTGTTTTTTAATTGGTAGACAATTTTGTTACAGCTGTTTTCGTTGGTAGTCATTTTACAGCAAGCTGAAATTTTTTACTAATAATTCTAATTTGAGGATTTGCTCATTTCTTATTAGAGGCTACAGTTGGTTAATTTAAAGCTGGACAGTTGGTGGAACTTGTTAATCAACTAATCTTTAACTTTGTTGACTAATTATTCTCACACAAGTCTAATCTTCTAAAGACATTTTCAAACTTCATTAAATATGACAGATGTCTTTATGTACGACAGGTTAGGTGAGGGTTAATTTTAAATACTTAAACTCTTATACTTAAAGGTTGTGTCCTTGCAGTGTAGTGAAAATACAGTTAATATTGTTCTGTTGGTTCCTCCTAGAAATTTTCACAACAAGGGTACAGTAAAACTAAAGCTGTTTATTTTCTGAAAGATGATTGTCCCTCAGTTGTGTGAGATAAAAACTGGTGAAGGTTCTTGTCTCAGTATGTTATAGATGATACATGATTCAGTGAGAAATGAATTCATGCTGATTTGAGAGAAACAACTGTCCTGTCGATTTTTCCAGTTAAAACACGATTCTTGTTCTCGTATGTTAATGTCACGTATTGCGAGACTGTTTTGCAAGACCTTATGATATTACATGGAGGTGGCATTTTGCAAGACCTTATGATATTACATTGAGGTATGACATTTTGTAACACTTTATGGTATTACATTGAGGTATGACATTTTGTAACACTTTATGGTATTACATTGAGGTATGACATTTTGCAAGACCTTATGATATTACATGGAGGTATGGCATTTTGCAAGACCTTATGATATTACATTGAGGTATGACATTTTGCAAGACCTTATGATATTACATGGAGGTATGACATTTTGCAAGACCTTATGATATTACATTGAGGTATGACATTTTGCAAGACCTTATGATATTACATGGAGGTATGGCATTTTGCAAGACCTTATGATATTACATTGAGGTATGACATTTTGCAAGACCATATGATGTTACATGGAGGTATGACATTTTGCAAGACCTTATGGTATTACATTGAGGTATGACATTATACAAGACCTTATGATATTACATGGAGGTATGGCATTTTGCAAGACCTTATGATATTACATGGAGGTATGACATTTTGCAAGACCATATGATATTACATGGAGGTATGACATTTTGCAAGACCTTATGGTATTACATTGAGGTATGACATTATACAAGACCTTATGATATTACATGGAGGTATTGCATTTTGCAAGACCTTGTGATATTACACTGAGGTATGACATTTTGCAAGACCTTATGATATTACATTGTGGTATAGCATTTTGCAAGACCTAATTGCATTGCCATTTGCTTATTTTTATTAACAATTGTTTAATAAAATGGGCAGGCAATTCAAAGTTCATGTGGATTTGACACTTTTCCTTTCTTACAAAACTTGGAGTCCCCCAGGGTTGTCTTGAGTGTCAGAGTTTTCAGTATAAAGATAAATGCCGTCACTGTAGTCCTGTATTCGAGGCTCGGCTCTGCCCCAGTTGGCAGGCTACTTGAAGTGAGTAATGTGATAACAAGATTTTCCAGATACAACCCTCTATTGGATTTTGGCTGTCTTGTGTCTGTAAGGAGAAATTTGTTCTAACCAGGCTACCTATTGGTCAGTTTTTTAATTTGTTTTCTTTTATCTGGGACTGATACACCAATGTGGTCTGTGTGACACTCAAGTTGCAGTAGCCCACCTTTTACTGTTGTGCTATCATTACGACTCTGAATGATGGCACCATTTTAGATATGTTTTGTCTACAGGTTTACTCCTGATGCTGGACAGTGTCTTTGGCAGTGGTGACACTGTCCACTTAACAAGTTTTTAATTTTTTTAGGGCCATTGGCCTTTTTAATGCTATTTAAGTTTTTAAATAGAAAATTGGATCGTTTTGTTTTAATATGATTCCTGTTTTACAAATTTTAATAATTACACATCAATTTAAATTTTTTACTAGTTGTTGGGCACAGATAACCTAGTTGCTTTGTGCCATAAAATGCCAAACAACCAAACAGTTCGTTGTTGGGTATTGTTCAGAAACTTTTATCTGTTGAAGTATCCTTTAGTGTCAAACTAGTTCATTGTTGAGTATTGTTCAGAAACTTTTATCTGTTGAAGTACCCTTTAGTGTCAAACTAGTTCATTGTTGAGTATTGTTTAGAAACTTTATCTGTTGAAGTACCCTTTAGTGTCAAACTAGTTCATTGTTGAGTATTGTTTAGAAACTTTATCTGTTGAAGTACCCTTTAGTGTCAAACTAGTTCATTGTTGAGTATTGTTCAGAAACTTTTATTTGTTGAAGTACCCTTTAGTGTCAAACTAGTTCATTGTTGAGTATTGTTCAGAAACTTTATCTGTTGAAGTACCCTTTAGTGTCAAACTAGTTCATTGTTGAGTATTGTTTAGAAACTTTATCTGTTGAAGTACCCTTTAGTGTCAAACTAGTTCATTGTTGAGTATTGTTTAGAAACTTTATCTGTTGAAGTACCCTTTAGTGTCAAACCAGTTCATTGTTGAGTATTGTTCAGAAACTTTTATCTGTTGAAGTACCCTTTAGTGTCAAACTAGTTCATTGTTGAGTATTGTTTAGAAACTTTTATCTGTTGAAGTACCCTTTAGTGTCAAACCAGTTCATTGTTGAGTATTGTTCAGAAACTTTTATCTGTTGAAGTACCCTTTAGTGTCAAACCAATTCATTGTTGAGTATTGTTCAGAAACTTTTATCTGTTGAAGTACCCTTTAGTGTCAAACTAGTTCATTGTTGAGTATTGTTCAGAAACTTTTATCTGTTGAAGTACCCTTTAGTGTCAAACTAGTTCATTGTTGAGTATTATTCAGAAACTTTATCTGTTGAAGTACCCTTTAGTGTCAAACTAGTTCATTGTTGAGTATTGTTTAGAAACTTTATCTGTTGAAGTACCCTTTGGTGTCAAACTAGTTCATTGTTGAGTATTGTTTAGAAACTTTATCTGTTGAAGTACCCTTTAGTGTCAAACCAGTTCATTGTTGAGTATTGTTCAGAAACTTTTATCTGTTGAAGTACCCTTTAGTGTCAAACTAGTTCATTGTTGAGTATTGTTTAGAAACTTTTATCTGTTGAAGTACCCTTTAGTGTCAAACTAGTTCATTGTTGAGTATTGTTCAGAAACTTTTATCTGTTGAAGTACCCTTTAGTGTCAAACTAGTTCATTGTTGAGTATTGTTTAGAAACTTTTATCTGTTGAAGTACCCTTTAGTGTCAAACCAGTTCATTTTTGAGTATTGTTCAGAAACTTTTATCTGTTGAAGTACCCTTTAGTGTCAAACCAATTCATTGTTGAGTATTGTTCAGAAACTTTTATCTGTTGAAGTATCCTTTAGTGTCAAACCAGTTCATTGTTGAGTATTGTTCAGAAACTTATCTGTTGAAGTATCCTTTAGTGTCAAACCAGTTCATTGTTGAGTATTGTTTAGAAACTTTTATCTGTTGAAGTACCCTTTAGTGTCAAACTAGTTCATTGTTGAGTATTGTTCAGAAACTTTTATTTGTTGAAGTACCCTTTAGTGTCAAACTAGTTCATTGTTGAGTATTGTTCAGAAACTTTATCTGTTGAAGTACCCTTTAGTGTCAAACTAGTTCATTGTTGAGTATTGTTTAGAAACTTTATCTGTTGAAGTACCCTTTAGTGTCAAACTAGTTCATTGTTGAGTATTGTTTAGAAACTTTATCTGTTGAAGTACCCTTTAGTGTCAAACCAGTTCATTGTTGAGTATTGTTCAGAAACTTTTATCTGTTGAAGTACCCTTTAGTGTCAAACTAGTTCATTGTTGAGTATTGTTTAGAAACTTTTATCTGTTGAAGTACCCTTTAGTGTCAAACTAGTTCATTGTTGAGTATTGTTTAGAAACTTTATCTGTTGAAGTACCCTTTAGTGTCAAACCAGTTCATTGTTGAGTATTGTTCAGAAACTTTTATCTGTTGAAGTACCCTTTAGTGTCAAACCAATTCATTGTTGAGTATTGTTCAGAAACTTTTATCTGTTGAAGTATCCTTTAGTGTCAAACCAGTTCATTGTTGAGTATTGTTCAGAAACTTTTATCTGTTGAAGTATCCTTTAGTGTCAAACCAGTTCATTGTTGAGTATTGTTCAGAAACTTTTATCTGTTGAAGTACCCTTTAGTGTCAAACTAGTTCATTGTTGAGTATTCTTCAGAAACTTTTATCTGTTGAAGTACCCTTTAGTGTCAAACTAGTTCATTGTTGAGTATTGTTCAGAAACTTTTATTTGTTGAAGTACCCTTTAGTGTCAAACTAGTTCATTGTTGAGTATTGTTTAGAAACTTTTATCTGTTGAAGTACCCTTTAGTGTCAAACTAGTTCATTGTTGAGTATTGTTCAGAAACTTTTATCTGTTGAAGTACCCTTTAGTGTCAAACTAGTTCATTGTTGAGTATTGTTCAGAAACTTTTATCTGTTGAAGTACCCTTTAGTGTCAAACTAGTTCATTGTTGAGTATTGTTTAGAAACTTTTATCTGTTGAAGTACCCTTTAGTGTCAAACTAGTTCATTGTTGAGTATTGTTCAGAAACTTTTATTTGTTGAAGTACCCTTTAGTGTCAAACTAGTTCATTGTTGAGTATTGTTCAGAAACTTTATCTGTTGAAGTACCCTTTAGTGTCAAACTAGTTCATTGTTGAGTATTGTTTAGAAACTTTTATCTGTTGAAGTACCCTTTAGTGTCAAACTAGTTCATTGTTGAGTATTGTTTAGAAACTTTTATCTGTTGAAATACCCTTTAGTGTCAAACTAGTTCATTGTTGAGTATTGTTTAGAAACTTTTATCTGTTGAAGTACCCTTTAGTGTCAAACCAGTTCATTGTTGAGTATTGTTCAGAAACTTTTATCTGTTGAAGTATCCTTTAGTGTCAAACCAGTTCATTGTTGAGTATTGTTCAGAAACTTTTATCTGTTGAAGTACCCTTTAGTGTCAAACTAGTTCATTGTTGAGTATTGTTTAGAAACTTTTATCTGTTGAAGTACCCTTTAGTGTCAAACTAGTTCATTGTTGAGTATTGTTCAGAAACTTTTATCTGTTGAAGTACCCTTTAGTGTCAAACTAGTTCATTGTTGAGTATTGTTCAGAAACTTTTATCTGTTGAAGTACCCTTTAGTGTCAAACTAGTTCATTGTTGAGTATTGTTCAGAAACTTTATCTGTTGAAGTACCCTTTAGTGTCAAACTAGTTCATTGTTGAGTATTGTTCAGAAACTTTATCTGTTGAAGTACCCTTTAGTGTCAAACTAGTTCATTGTTGAGTATTGTTTAGAAACTTTTATCTGTTGAAGTACCCTTTAGTGTCAAACCAGTTCATTGTTGAGTATTGTTCAGAAACTTTTATCTGTTGAAGTATCCTTTAGTGTCAAACCAGTTCATTGTTGAGTATTGTTCAGAAACTTTTATCTGTTGAAGTATCCTTTAGTGTCAAACCAGTTCATTGTTGAGTATTGTTCAGAAACTTTTATCTGTTGAAGTATCCTTTAGTGTCAAACCAGTTCATTGTTGAGTATTGTTCAGAAACTTTTATCTGTTGAAGTACCCTTTAGTGTCAAACCAGTTCATTGTTGAGTATTGTTCAGAAACTTTTATCTGTTGAAGTACCCTTTAGTGTCAAACTAGTTCATTGTTGAGTATTGTTCAGAAACTTTTATCTGTTGAAGTACCCTTTAGTGTCAAACTAGTTCATTGTTGAGTATTGTTCAGAAACTTTTATCTGTTGAAGTACCCTTTAGTGTCAAACTAGTTCATTGTTGAGTATTGTTCAGAAACTTTTATCTGTTGAAGTACCCTTTAGTGTCAAACTAGTTCATTGTTGAGTATTGTTCAGAAACTTTTATCTGTTGAAGTACCCTTTAGTGTCAAACTAGTTCATTGTTGAGTATTGTTCAGAAACTTTTATCTGTTGAAGTACCCTTTAGTGTCAAACTAGTTCATTGTTGAGTATTGTTCAGAAACTTTTATCTGTTGAAGTAGGATTTAGTGTCAAACCAGTTCATTGTTGAGTATTGTTCAGAAACTTTTATCTGTTGAAGTACCCTTTAGTGTCAAACCAGTTCATTGTTGAGTATTGTTCAGAACCTTTTATCTGTTGAAGTACCCTTTAGTGTCAAACTAGTTCATTGTTGAGTATTGTTCAGAAACTTTTATCTGTTGAAGTACCCTTTAGTGTCAAACTAGTTCATTGTTGAGTATTGTTCAGAAACTTTTATCTGTTGAAGTACCCTTTAGTGTCAAACTAGTTCATTGTTGAGTATTGTTCAGAAACTTTTATCTGTTGAAGTACCCTTTAGTGTCAAACTAGTTCATTGTTGAGTATTGTTTAGAAACTTTTATCTGTTGAAGTACCCTTTAGTGTCAAACCAGTTCATTGTTGAGTATTGTTCAGAAACTTTTATCTGTTGAAGTATCCTTTAGTGTCAAACCAGTTCATTGTTGAGTATTGTTCAGAAACTTTTATCTGTTGAAGTATCCTTTAGTGTCAAACTAGTTCATTGTTGAGTATTGTTCAGAAACTTTTATTTGTTGAAGTACCCTTTAGTGTCAAACTAGTTCATTGTTGAGTATTGTTCAGAAACTTTATCTGTTGAAGTACCCTTTAGTGTCAAACCAGTTCATTGTTGAGTATTGTTCAGAAACTTTTATCTGTTGAAGTATCCTTTAGTGTCAAACCAGTTCATTGTTGAGTATTGTTCAGAAACTTTTATCTGTTGAAGTACCCTTTAGTGTCAAACTAGTTCATTGTTGAGTATTGTTCAGAAACTTTTATCTGTTGAAGTACCCTTTAGTGTCAAACTAGTTCATTGTTGAGTATTGTTCAGAAACTTTTATCTGTTGAAGTACCCTTTAGTGTCAAACTAGTTCATTGTTGAGTATTGTTCAGAAACTTTTATCTGTTGAAGTACCCTTTAGTGTCAAACTAGTTCATTGTTGAGTATTGTTCAGAAACTTTTATCTGTTGAAGTACCCTTTAGTGTCAAACTAGTTCATTGTTGAGTATTGTTCAGAAACTTTTATCTGTTGAAGTACCCTTTAGTGTCAAACTAGTTCATTGTTGAGTATTGTTCAGAAACTTTTATCTGTTGAAGTAGGATTTAGTGTCAAACCAGTTCATTGTTGAGTATTGTTCAGAAACTTTTATCTGTTGAAGTACCCTTTAGTGTCAAACCAGTTCATTGTTGAGTATTGTTCAGAACCTTTTATCTGTTGAAGTACCCTTTAGTGTCAAACTAGTTCATTGTTGAGTATTGTTCAGAAACTTTTATCTGTTGAAGTACCCTTTAGTGTCAAACTAGTTCATTGTTGAGTATTGTTCAGAAACTTTTATCTGTTGAAGTACCCTTTAGTGTCAAACTAGTTCATTGTTGAGTATTGTTCAGAAACTTTTATCGGTTGAAGTACCCTTTAGTGTCAAACTAGTTCATTGTTGAGTATTGTTTAGAAACTTTTATCTGTTGAAGTACCCTTTAGTGTCAAACCAGTTCATTGTTGAGTATTGTTCAGAAACTTTTATCTGTTGAAGTATCCTTTAGTGTCAAACCAGTTCATTGTTGAGTATTGTTCAGAAACTTTTATCTGTTGAAGTATCCTTTAGTGTCAAACTAGTTCATTGTTGAGTATTGTTCAGAAACTTTTATTTGTTGAAGTACCCTTTAGTGTCAAACTAGTTCATTGTTGAGTATTGTTCAGAAACTTTATCTGTTGAAGTACCCTTTAGTGTCAAACTAGTTCATTGTTGAGTATTGTTTAGAAACTTTTATCTGTTGAAGTACCCTTTAGTGTCAAACTAGTTCATTGTTGAGTATTGTTTAGAAACTTTTATCTGTTGAAGTACCCTTTAGTGTCAAACTAGTTCATTGTTGAGTATTGTTCAGAAACTTTTATCTGTTGAAGTACCCTTTAGTGTCAAACTAGTTCATTGTTGAGTATTGTTCAGAAACTTTTATCTGTTGAAGTACCCTTTAGTGTCAAACTAGTTCATTGTTGAGTATTGTTCAGAAACTTTTATCTGTTGAAGTACCCTTTAGTGTCAAACTAGTTCATTGTTGAGTATTGTTCAGAAACTTTATCTGTTGAAGTACCCTTTAGTGTCAAACTAGTTCATTGTTGAGTATTGTTTAGAAACTTTTATCTGTTGAAGTACCCTTTAGTGTCAAACCAGTTCATTGTTGAGTATTGTTCAGAAACTTTTATCTGTTGAAGTATCCTTTAGTGTCAAACCAGTTCATTGTTGAGTATTGTTCAGAAACTTTTATCTGTTGAAGTATCCTTTAGTGTCAAACCAGTTCATTGTTGAGTATTGTTCAGAAACTTTTATCTGTTGAAGTATCCTTTAGTGTCAAACCAGTTCATTGTTGAGTATTGTTCAGAAACTTTTATCTGTTGAAGTACCCTTTAGTGTCAAACCAGTTCATTGTTGAGTATTGTTCAGAAACTTTTATCTGTTGAAGTACCCTTTAGTGTCAAACTAGTTCATTGTTGAGTATTGTTCAGAAACTTTTATCTGTTGAAGTACCCTTTAGTGTCAAACTAGTTCATTGTTGAGTATTGTTCAGAAACTTTTATCTGTTGAAGTACCCTTTAGTGTCAAACTAGTTCATTGTTGAGTATTGTTCAGAAACTTTATCTGTTGAAGTACCCTTTAGTGTCAAACTAGTTCATTGTTGAGTATTGTTCAGAAACTTTTATCTGTTGAAGTACCCTTTAGTGTCAAACCAGTTCATTGTTGAGTATTGTTCAGAAACTTTTATCTGTTGAAGTACCCTTTAGTGTCAAACCAGTTCATTGTTGAGTATTGTTCAGAAACTTTTATCTGTTGAAGCATCCTTTAGTGTCAAACCAGTTCATTGTTGAATTGATGGTTTTTATTTACATGACAAAGGCAACCTGGACAGTTTTAAATATAGAGACATAAAATTAATTCAGGTATTTACACCACAAATTCTCTGTTTTATATGATTCATAATTGTTTAAGAATAGAAGTAATTCTCTCCATCTACCAACAGAGGGAGTTTATTAAAAAAAAAACATTTTTAAAAGTGATTATCTTGAAAAAGTAATTTGTCTAAGAGGAATTGTGTTTCATCAGATTCTGTTGTCAACACTGATATAAAGCCATTTTTAACAGTTTTTGGTGAATAGAGTAGCCTCTACCAGAAATCACAGAAAGGTTGGGGACTTGGAATATACCTCTGTTAAATATATTTTCACACTATTTTTTTTCTTTCTAAATGTATTTGAGGTCAGTTGTCTATTGTTTACTACACTATACTATATTTAATGGTTACTGTAGCCACATATGACTTATCTTGTTTTTAGTCTGACTCATTGGGTTCTGTCTAATTATTTAGAATATATCTCCAGTATCACACATGGCTACAAGTTCTCTGTGGGTCTGTTGTTGGGGTTATTGTAGCTACAGCTTGGTTTGGAGTCACACAGTTTCTACTGACCCCCCTGTTTCCAGTTATTATGTCATGGTAAGTTTTGCTAACACCATTATGACTTCTCCCTTTTAATTAACTAAAATTACACTCGTAAACAGACATTTATTTCTGTTTGTTAACAAAGAGAATTGAGACTGTAACAGTTATTGCTTGTACCAACCTGAACTTAAGAATCTAATTTGATCTTTTCCATGACGTTAGATTTGAGGCTGTTAGTTTTGTCTTTATAGGAAGTCATTTGGTACAGTTATTAAGATTATATTGAAACAAAATTACAAACCATTCCTTTGTAAGGTGCACATTTGTGCACATACACATGATGAGTGAATTCAGTAAATATAACAAGCTGAAAGTAGTCTATCTTTTTCTGAAAACCCTGTATCTTCATACAAGGTATTTTTCTGTTTGATAATTGCATATAATTTATCAAGTTTTTATTAGCTATAATTTTAATATTGTATATGCAATTTCTTATAAATCCATGAAACTATACATACGTGATATAAATAAAATAAATGCATTGTTTTTAGTCTTTCGTATTCGATAAAGTTTCGATATTTTCAGAGAAGACAACCTTTATTGTTAACTAGATATCTGACGTGTCGACCAGTATTAGTGTTAGCTAGCTATTCAACTTGAATATCAGATGTTGATAATTACATGTCTGTCTAACGTAAGAACGTAGATATTGTGTGAACTCGGTTGTTTTATCATTACTGTCAATAACTTTAATCAGCTGTTAACAGTACTTACAGTGGTCATGTTTTGTTCCCTTCTGAACATTATTTGCATAGAAACTTGTGGAAGTAAGGCTACTGTTAAGTTGTTTGTAAATATATTGAAGTCTCTACATAAATAACTGTTTCATAAAATATCTTAGTTAACCAAGAAGTGAAAGATTTTTAGAACAGTTTCTACACTGTTTTATTGTTGTCAGGCCACTTAGCGAGTTCCTGATGATAAGAGACACCACCTTAATCCCGAACATCATGTGGTTTGAGTACACGCAACATCGAACCGAGGCTAGGTGAGACAATTGTTTTTTAAGACTTGTATACAACACACACACTTCTTGACTTTTGATATTAACTGGTTAAAATAATAAGTAGTTGACGTGTAAGGCGATTGTGTTTCTCAAGCAATGTTGAAGAAAGATCAGTTGATTTATGTTGATCATACAAC
Organism: Tachypleus tridentatus; assembly: GCF_004210375.1. Taxonomy (NCBI): domain Eukaryota; kingdom Metazoa; phylum Arthropoda; class Merostomata; order Xiphosura; family Limulidae; genus Tachypleus; species Tachypleus tridentatus. The sequence continues at coordinate 109,678,858 of NC_134827.1, forward strand.
TTGGTTTATCCTGTTTTTAAACAGAAATGACTAATTTTAGATATAAAAACTTTTGCTGGTAAACCCATAAGTTATCTCTTTGTCTTTATACCAATCACTACAGTGGCGTTGACGTAAGGAACTGTCTGAAATCAGTTTTTTAATTAGGGAAAAAAATAATTGTTTACTGTACCTTTTCTGTTTCTAGAGCAAGACAGCGAAAACTTGTTTGAATGAAGTTCCAGTAAGAAACAACTCGTCTGCTCAATCGTGATTCTAATTGCTGTATTTACCGTGTCACAACGTAGGGCTTGTATTTTTATACACTCTGTATCATTAAAGCCTGGAGTACCAAATTTCAAGTGGGAAAATCGACACTGCTTAAATGTACAGTTTTCAATGAACAACAAAACATTAAGTGGATTAAAGTTGTTTTTTTTTGTTGTAATTTCTGTTTCTGTTGGTTAGAATTTTAAGGGGAGTGCAGGTGGATGATACAGATTACACGTTGAAAAGAAACACACCAGAAACCCACATCTTAATTCAAAAATGTGTTCTGTTAAAACAAAAACCCAAAATTTAAGTACAAACTTTTAATTTCTCACATTTTGAAGCATAACTTCTTTAACGTAAGGCTTCCATTACTCAACAAACATCTCAACTTCATTGGAAATCACTTAAGTTGGACGGAAGTGACAAAATATGAGGTACTTGTAGTCATGAACTGTTATTAAAGTCTGAGTAAACAAACACCTTTTTCTACCAGATTTGTATTTTTCATGAACAAGTGATAAACAATAACAATAAGAGCATTTAATAATTTTGGAGGAAGTTCAGGCTGCGAGTCCCACGGTTTGTGAACTCTTGTAGCAAAAAGGAACTCTTTAATTTGGGCCATGGGCTATGCTGTAAGAGTTGGTCAAATCCCACACCTTCATTGAAGTAGGCCAAGATCTGTTGGTGATTTCTATTGTCCAGCTATATTTTAGGCTATGATTTCAAAATTAGGAATTATTATACACACACACAGTCATTGACTCTGTAGCTTTGCAGGAAATGTTTGAAACAACAAACAAGCACCATTTTGAGAATATAAAAAACAAAATACCCAGCTGTCATTAAAGGTATCCTTTCTGATGATGCATAATAAGTATAAATATACCCAATAATTTATTGTACTCTTTTAAACATCTGTTTATTGATATTTTTTCTGTACAATGAATTACCTACCTGATTTGTTTGTTGAATTTTGCCCAGAGCTACTCTAGGGCAACCTGATTTAGAAGTGACAGGCTAAAGGAAGGGTAAGTCGTCAACACTGCCTATTGCCAGTTTTTTGGACAATGAATAGTGGGACTGTTCACCACATTGTGACGTCCTCATGACCAAAAAGGGGCAAGCATGTTTGATAATGTGATTTGAACTCATAACCCACGTGGCAAGAGTGGTGTACCCTAATCACCAGGATATGCTGGGCCTAAACTCGATTGCAAATAAAAATAATAATAGTTACTCTTTATGTCACTTTGTCAATGACTAGTTTATAACTGCCATCTAGAAACCTTTTTTTGGTTGATTGATAACCAATCAGAGAAAGAGTTGGACTTGTTACAGTACCTTATTCCAGTTGTTTCAAATATGATGCCATCTTTATCCACCAAACCATACAGCACAATTCTGCAAGGCTGGGGTTGGTTCTTGTTCAACACAGGTAATGTGCTACTTGTACTCTATCCACCAGAAATATCAAAACTTAAAATAAACCAATGAGGAATAACCAAAAAATTATATGAAAGAAATATACCAGAAAATTAGTAGAAGTCCCCCCCCTAAAGTTTGTATTTATTGTTTTGTTTAAATCCTTAAACTTTCATAAATCCAGTAGTGGATCGTATTTAAAAAATACAACAACAAATGTTTTAATTGAAAACAGTCAATTTTCAGGTATCTTCCCCAGTAGGTTTAGTGGTAATGTTACAGATTTGCAAGACTAAAATGTGGATTTTAATTTCCCATGTGCAACCCACTGTTATTCCCACCTGAATTATAATTTAAATTGTGATAACCCACAATAAGTATCTCACATTTAAACTTGTTTGTCCAACTTACCAAATGATCTAAATCTTCTTGTAAATCAGTAATATCCTCTTCATAACCAACAACACTCAAGACCTTAACACCATCAGCAAAATATAAGTAATTTATTATCTGTTATTTCATTTGTGTCCTTGATGTAAAAGTCCTGATGTACCCCGTGTGTAACATTAGTCCAGTTTGACCTCACTCCATTTATAACGACCGTCTGCTCTCTTCCATCCAACCACTCTTCTACTCAATTTTCTTTCTGTAAGAAATATTTTTGTTAAATATTTAAAGAAATTTCTTTTAAAATTTTCCACATCTGATTGGTGTCCCTAGATAACTCGGCTGTCCAACTCAAAACACTGATTGGTGTCTCTAGATAATTCAGCTGTCCAACACACAACAGATCAGTCTTGTCACATCCCTTTAATGTTTTTTGTTTTTTTAAATTGTAACTAAAATATTATTTCTTTACATCCAACAAAACATCAAACAATAATCATGTGTACTCAGATGTCCCACAGTTTCTCCTCTGTCATTTATATATTTATAGTTAACTATAAATCTAATATAGTGTTGTTTGTAGTAAGTTCCTTGAGTAATAGGTGAATCGAGTCATCTTGAAAACTTTTCACCCTCATGGTTTGACTCTAAAATTTCTCAACCTGTATGCCTGAAATCAAAATCACCCATAATTATGACATCATTAATAGCTGAAATCTTAATATCACTGTAGGGTTTCTCACTAATTTCATCAGTAACATCTGGTGGTATGTAATAAATTCACACTTTTCTCTTTGTATTCACTAATAGAACCAAAATGGATTCAATTTCTTTGCTATTATCTTTAATATCCTCGACAGGATGCAACTCACACTTTACATATGAAGCCTTTCTTTAATACTCTGTCTATTAAATAATCTGTAACCATGTATTTCAAAGAAACTTTTGCCACCAAAATCATGTGTGTTTAACCATCTTTCATTTCTTCTTATTACATCAAAATTGTCCATTCTTTTGATTGTCATCCGTTTTATTTCTTGTACTCCTAACATTACAACAGTTAAGCCTATTCTTATAACTACTTCTGCACTCATTTCTTGTGCTAAGCCTTTCAATGCCTCATATTTTTACATTTAGTCTTCCTGGCTGTCACCACTGTTTAGTTTAAAATTCCCCCTACAGCTGAGTTAATATCCTTACCAAACAAGCCAGTCCAACCCTATTTAAATGTAAACCATCCATTTCAAGAACGTGTTCTCTTCCACTGAGCTGATCCAACAAGTCTAACCAGCCTCTCTGCTCATCCTTACATACTAAGCTAAGCCTAGCATTTAACCCTAGTGATGTACTATCATTTCATCCCTATAAATAATTCCTTGACAAAATTAAGTTATGGACTTTTTCTTTAAATGTCTTTATCAACCCTTTTTACTTATTAATTAGCTCCTCTGACCTGCCTTTCCCTACATCATTAGCCCGTATGTGCATCTCTTGCTCTGTCAGTTCTGTCCACCACCTGTGCCCCTGAGTAGCACAATATAATTTCCTCCTGTTTTCCCCACAGACTATTCTGTCCACATATCTTGTCAAAGAATCACCTGTAGTTAAATCAAAGTCACAAATGACTGATTAAACAGTTTTCTTAACGTGAGAGTTGAGTGAAATATATTTTATATCAGGGCTCTCAGTGGCCAGTGATGAGAAATGTAGGATTTAAGGTGGTGTAGGCCTTGGGGCTGAACCCCTTTTGTCCTTCCCTAAATACACCACTGGTGGTAAACTCAAGAGCTTCCAAATCTCAAATTTCTGTGCAGAAAACCTGCTTTTAGTCATAAAATATAACAATTCACAGAAATACGTTTATCCACAAAACAGCGTTGTTTTCATAACTGTTTATAACCGGCGAGCTCACTGGACCAATTGTTACTAAATTTGGGATATTTTATTAGGCTACATTGAATAGCATGAAAATAACTTTATCATAATTTTGAAAACATAATGGTTACCAGAGTAGAACTTTATACTGGCAGTAATTTTCTATTTAATTTTGTAAATTACCTTATATTTTCCTATAATAATAATAAAAAACTATATTAATTAACACAAATTGTTGTATCTCATTAACACTCATTAAATGAAATGGCCATTTCATTTAAATACAAATTTATTAGCCTAATATTAATAACCTTTCAAGTTGCTCTGGGGCCTATTAGGCCCCACTTTTCGTAGGAGTGTTAAGAGAAGCCAAGGAATTTCCCGTCTACTAGTTTCCATTATCTTGTACTATTTGAAAATAAAACTAAACTGGATTGTTTAAGATATTTTTTAAGTGGTCTCTTTACTACTTTGACTAGAAATGTTTTTTTGGTTTCGAAGTTTGCACAAAACTACACGAGGGTTGCCTGCACAGGTTGTCCCTGATTTAGAAGTGACAAACAGCTAGGCAGCACCATCCACTGCCAACTCTTGGGCTACTCTTTTACTAACGAATAGGGGGATTGACTGTCACAGTATAATGCCCCCACTGCTGAAAGGGCGAGCATGTGTGGTACGGTCGCAGGATTGAAACCTCAAATTACGAGTCGAACGCCTCAACCCACCTGGCCATGCTGGGCACATCGTCCACTGAAAACCACATCTGAACTCTTAAACTGTTATATTAGATTAACAGATAAATCCATAAAATACAAAACGAATTAAAGTACTTTTTTTGGTAGAATTTTATGGGGTACTTATACAGATTTACCCAGTAAAGAAATAGTTTTTATATGATAAAAAACATGTTATATATTGTAAACATTATATTTTTATAATTACACGAGTTTTCTATATCTCAAGCCTGATAATTCCGTCATTTGCTAAAATTATCCATTGAAAAATTAATAAATAATTTACATCACAAATTTATGGCGAGTCGCGTTTATATTAGAATCTTATGTACTACAATAAACTTGTGTAATTGTTATGCCATTGAAAACATTCTAACATTATGATAAAATAAGGTAATGGTCCTTTAGTTACACGACTACAAATGAATGCGTTTCTAACACTCGATATATTACTAGGGAAATTCTGTATAAGTACCTTTAAAATTGACGGAAAGTGTATTTAAAATGTGCAAACTGAGCTATTTGCACTGGGGGTTTATCACTCTTGTTGAATTATTACACAATGCCGACGAGAAATCCCCCACTCCATAGACCATTGAGGGAAATCCAGGATTAGTTTTTGTATGAACTTTGGTTGACACATAACGTCTTCAAACAGACGATAAGTTCTATTGTTCGTAACTTCAAAATTTAAACGAACAAGTCTTAGCCATTTTTAATATTTCAAATTACTGCTTAATCCTATTCAATCATTGGCTGTAACTATTTACAAAGTTGAGTTTCATCAGTTGTTCAGACCAGGTGATGTAAACATAAGAAAGGGAGTACAAATGACTCACACATCATAATTCTTAGGCACTGGAACCTCAAATATTACACTTGGAGTTATTGATACCTGCCAGGCTTATTTGTTGACGAAGTTTACCAGAGTCGACTTTTCCATTATCTTCTGCGTGCATCAAATATCGCTTCTGTTCACTTCTGCCTTCCTTAAGCATCGATTAGCTAAGTTCTACACTTGGTCAGTCTATAAAAATCGAATCTATGTACTAACTTCGCAAACCTCGAGCGAGACGAAGGAAGATTGAATGATCTTTGAGCACACCTGGTGTTTAATAAATTCCCTAGAAATTAATTTTTCATCAAAATAACTGCTAGAATTTTGATGGCTTTTCTCGAAAAAAACATAATTTGAGAAGTAAAATCACGTTAATCACGTGAGAAACAAAACATGAATCACCACGTTTTTCATGGATGGTATTTGTTAAGAAATATTAACCCTATACTTCTAGATGGCTGAAATTGTTTTCCCTATTTTGTCTAAAGAAAAATTATTCTGAGACATGCAGAAATTAAAATTATCATTTCGTTTTTTTTCTCCACGATTTCAATGAAATACATGTTACAAAATATTAATTTTAAAATATTTTCAGTTAAAAACTGTTAATCACAACATAATTATTTGCACTTAAATTTTGAAATTTAATTTGTGGATGCGCATTTGACAACTGAATGGTGTGAAAATAATAATATTCAAAAATGCCATTCTATAACGCTTCCCTGTCACACCATATATACTCTTTCTTTCAGCTGTAGGGGCGTTACAATGTTAGGTCAGTCCCACTATACGTTGATAAAGGACTAGCCTAAGAGTTGGTGATGGGTGGTGATGACTGACTGCTTTTCCTCTATTTTTATCACTGCTAAATTAGGGCCATCTAGAGCAGGTAGCCCTAGTGTAGCTTTGCGTGAAATTCAAAAATCAAAAACCGACAATATTGTCACCGATAGTACTATTTGAATATAAAGCGATCTGGATTATTAGCAGCGCCATATTTAGTAACTTTGTGGACCCTTGAACTTAAAATCGAGGTACGATAGACCCGCCTTCAAAATTATGCTATTACATTCAAAAGAATACTACAACTTTGGATATCTCTCGCGTATTTTCACGAAATTTCGCAACTTACCAGTAAACATTACAATGTGTACTAGCGTACATAATATCACATTTTTGTACCAAGTTTTAAGATATTTTAAGTGGAAACTTCCTCGTGTATTTTTTATTTTCAAATGTTGATGCGTCGATCACTTTGTTACCTGTATTACCGACAGGTGGCAAGAGGTTGTCCACGGTCACACTGTGTCATGACTCAAGAGTTGTGGACAAGACTACGTCCGCTTCTTGGGCGATGTGAACGATAGTTGTGATGTCCAATATCCAAGAAGCCGCTGTGGTAGAAACTTATATATATGCGTGTGTGTGATGAATGAAGAAATAAAGGATTATTATTATTATTTTCAAGGAAGGAAAAGGACAACTGTCAATCCGTTTCACCTTTTCTGACGCCCATGTGTAGAAGAGTGTATAATATAAAACCACGCCCTGTTAATGTTCTCTTTATAGCACAAGTTATTACAGAATTGTGAAAAAAAAAAAAACATTGCGAGGAAAAGAGAACACAGTTGTAGTGATGTTGGAAATAAACAAAACAGAATATAAAGATTCATGTGGCCAAATAATTTTCTGCTACGCTCATATTTTCTGGTATATGTAAATATATTAAATGTACTTTCTTCCTTAGATGACAAATTTATAAGAAATACATGTGTATATCGTGTACCGTTAATTAAAGTGACTTGTTTATTGCTAACAAGAGTAACTTACATAGTAAAGTTTATCGTTCAGTTTTTATCAATAGTGATACTGGTGTGCGGTAACAAAGTGTACTAGCTTTATCTAAGAAGTAGACCAGAATTAACACCTATGGAATATGTAAGAAATGAGTTAACTGTCAAACCGACTGGAATAAACCTACTGCCGAAAGGTGGCGTGTGTGCTGTTATGCGTTTTGAAACTGTACTGGAATAAGATACAGTTCTTTCATGACGTGAGTTTTGACAGCCCAAATTAAGAATTGAACCACAAATTAATCTTTGGATGGAAATGTCCCTTCAGTAGCAGGCTTATAAGATAAAAATTAGGGTTCGATACCTACGGAGCATTTAGCTTATTGCGTGACTTTGCGCTTAAACACGAACGAAAAAAGCTTTGAGAAAAAGGTTGCATTACAGTGAGTGAATGATTAGAGTGTGACTGAACAATTAGGGTCACAAAGTGACCTTTCAACTGTATGTTATAAGTGACGCTCAATCCCACTATTCGTTGGTAAAAGAGTAGTCAAAGAGTTGGCGGTGGGTGGTGATGACTAGTTGCCTTCCCTCTAGTCTTACACTGCTAAATTAGAGACGACTAATGCAGATAGCCTTTGTGTAGCTTTGCGCGAAAATAAAAAAACAAACAAACAAGTGGCTAGATTTTTTAGGAATATCCAATGTTGAACCCCCCCCCCCCCTGTGTTCCATTTGTGTGTGAGGGTAGTAAGCAAGCGGTTGGGCATGTGTGAGAACTTGAGACAGTATGCTACCATATGGCTGTTGTAGTACATTAATACGGTGTATTATTCTGTATATTTGACTTAGGCTTGTAAATCATTGTCTCTGGTGTATTTAGGAGGTCACGGAGTTTTGAAAATTGTGGTGCTTTTTTATGACTGCTATAATATGTTAGTGTAGTGTGTTATAATTCATTTTTGTTTCTCTCCCGTAATTCTGCTTGAAATGTGTGTAAGAGGGTGAGTGGGCGCGAAGCTGTCTTGTCGGGGGATCATTTTTTTATTTTACATTTTAAAGGCAGCAATCGAAACAACAATAGAGAACAATCAAGTGAATAAAAGTTAAAAAAATCTTCCTTCTAATATAAAACTTGGAAGACTTTTTTTTCCTTCAGAAATCATATTATATAAAAATGTGTTTATATTGAAGGCCATGATATATTTAAAAAAAAAATTACACTGGTAATTATTATGGTAAATGACGTAACCTTTCGTGTCAGTTTAATTGAACAAAGGGTTATTTGTACAATATAATTTTGTTTCCTCTTTATTTAAGCCTGTAATATAGTCTTCTAAACAACAAAAAAGAAATCTCTCCATTAAGCGAACCTCTCAGGTTTCCTGTCATTTTGTCAAACTATATTGAAACGGAGAACAGATTAAATTACTATATGAATTATTGATTCGTGCTGAAAATATAAATGGCAAAAAGAGTTGCTAAACCCCCTCCCTGTCTGCACTCTAATAAACCTGTTTTGTCAAGGCCAGGCACAAAACGTTCTTACATGTGTCTCTCTACTTATAATTTGAGCAACGATGGCCGTTAGGAGGTTGACAAGGTGCCTGCAATAGGTAGTTGGTTCTTAAGAATTTCTAGGGGTCATAACATTTAAAATTCTAATTTAGATTAAAATAGTGTAGTTGAGGTCATTAGAACGCGATCTGAGGTGCTCTTTAAATCTTTATTATGTTATAATGGCCCGCCTATCAAGTTAAACCAATATTTACCTGTAATTGTGTGTCGGAGATGACTATTTAGGGTCGTGAACTTAGTTGTATGTTTCTACAAGTCTTCCTGGTAAAAGTCTAACAATAAGGCACGAGAAACAAAATTATGATTATTTCTTCGAAGCAGATTTTGAAAGCTGGACTCATAAATAAACGTCGTTTCAGCGTTAGAGATTTGTTCTAGAACAAACGTTTGAAAAGCTATTTGATAATGCAATGTGTTCGACTCGTGATATCTGTGGGTGCGCTGTTGTTAATTGCGGGTATACTTCAACTATTGGCGGCCGCAGTGCTACTACACTCGAACCACGTGGAACTCGTGGCTATTCCTGACATTTGGACAGGTTTAGCGGTAAGTATTTCTCCTGGACTCTTTGAATTTCGTATTAATGTCGTGTTAAGAGTTTAATCGATATTAATTATTATCATTAAATAAGTTTTGCATGGTTTGTTTACTTTACTTAAATAATATATTATAATGTTTTTAAGATGTATCCGAAAAGGTGAGACGTCCGACGTTTTTTTTTTTTTTATTAAGTGAATGCCTTTTGATGGATCCGTGTGTTAGTAACTGTTAGTAACACTTAATCCCCCCCCCCAAAAGAAACAACAACAAAATAAACAAACTGTCTGGTAGGTATAGACAATCGTGACTGGATAAGTAAGAGGGACCTTGTGTTGGGAAGGGCATACAAAAGTTAATTAAGGCATGGTCTCTATAGAATGTCTAAAGTTTGAGGATAGCTATGGTGTGTCCACTTTTACAAGCAATTATCCTAGCTAAGACATTTAAAAAATATTACATTTTATGAGAAAGTTTTCGTTCGAATGGTGAAACTAGAGACGGTGAGTAACGGAACTCTCGTTTCGATCAATATATTTCGAACTTAAATTTTACTTAAGTCGGGAACATTTTACAGCCAGATTCTTCTCCTCTAGTCGCAGATTAATCAATTTTGTACGATGAAACACATAGTGGACTATGTGTTAGATTGCAAATTGGTAAAATTGGTATAGAATTGCATGTTTTATGGGTTGGCTGGAAACTAAAGAGGTTGTTATTTTAGTAACTATAAACTGACGAAAATATGAATTTTTCTTAATTGTGGAGGCTTCGTGATTAATTCTTCGGGGAAAAGGTCATGACACCGAATTGACCCAGCTTGGACTATATCTGCATTATAAACTAATGACCTTTTTTTGTTGTTAGTGTGTGTAGTTAATTGTCTCGGCATTCTGGTTTGTCAGATTTCAGCAAACAGGTTTTTAAATGTCTTCGTTGTGTTCATGACCCGCCTTGACCTCTGTTGCTTTTATCTAACAATGAAAGAGATGAGAGACTGCTAGCGAATCCTTTCTGTCGGTGTATCGCCTGTTTAGGTGGACTGTTAATTTTCAACCTTCTTAGATTTGCAAGACTTGTTTGTGTCAAAATCACCTTGTAGGTATTGACTCTCCCTTAAAAGAATAAAGTGCAAGTTTCAAAAGAGGCCGTAAGCCAAGCTGGAACATCATGGTTTAAGGAATATTCTCATAAATTGCATTTTTAGCTTCATAATTTAATTTAGCTTTTTGTTTGTTAGGGGGAGCTGCTAAGGATTGGCTTTCGCAATATCTAGAAACGGATGAAAAGAAGAGAATCGGTGAAACATTGGGCTCGGTTAGTTTTAATGAACTGTTTATTGAGATATTATTGAGTAGTGATTTAGATTACAGAGGGATTCGGGGTGCGAAAAATAACACGATTGTTTATCGAGATCAGATTGATGGAATAAAGGAAGTTATGTTTGTTTATCAACGACTGAAACGCTGTAAATGAATTAGGCCTAGAGGATTTTCAGTTTACGAAGTTTTAAATGTGAAGCTAAGCCTACAACTTGCGTCAAAGTGAACTTTGTGTGTAGTATGTTATTGAAGAAATAAATTACTTGCATAAACTAGATTTCGTATTGTTTTGACCACATTTAAAAGAACAAAGACAACACTAATTATAAACTATACAATTTCTTCCCTGATTATTACTTAAGTTACAGGCGTTTTTTATACATGAAAAATATAACTAAAATATCATCGACTTAAGACGTCCAGTCTATGAAAGCGAGACTGGGTTTCTCCATCCCACAGTGAGCTTGTCTTCAATTAATATTCGTACCAGACAATCCAAACGTATTATGATAGTTTAAAAGTAGATTTTCGGTAAGGAGGGCTCGCAAAACGTTACTGTTATGGAGTATTAAAATAATTTGGATTCCAGATGTCCACTTCCAACCAGTAAGTTGTAGGCTCGTACGTTAAAACCGACTTTCGATACCCGTGAAGGGCACAGCAGCTCGTTCTGTGGCTTTAGGCTTAAAAATAAACATATATCTTTTTTGTTGTTTGAACGTTTTTTAGAATTCGCTTAAAACGTAAATTATTTCGAGTACTCGTGATGTATATTTAATAAGAGCTGAGGGTACCTGGTGACTAAATCCGATGTTTGCGTCCTGTTACTTCAAACAAAAGAGTTCATTTGTGATCATGGATGCGTTAGAAGGGTGACAGTCAATGTCCACTTCAAGCGAATAAGGATATTCCAAGAATGGTTAGTATGTTTTTGGCTAGTTGTCTTTTCCCCTTGTTTAACACTAAGAGTTGAAATGTATGTTTGGTAGATACGTTTTCATTACTTGTATAAATCGGTGTTTATTAAAACCTATTCTTTCCTGTTATTATTTATTGCGAATCCAATAACAACCTTAAGATAGAAAGTATTGTATACTTTTACCTACAATACTCCAGGTGTCTCGTAACGGTGATACTAGATTGTTGGGACATAAGGTTGTATAAAGGTTATGAGAATGAGGTGACATCTTACATTGTCGTGAAACTTAAGACGGTAGTAACCAGTGATGTAGAAATACAAGCAACTCCATATATTTTTTTTTAGTTTTTGCAATGTAGAAAATTTGTATTTAGTCGATTTATTTAAAATTGCTTGTGTATTTTGAAATAATTAAAATCGTACTAACATACATCCGTTTGTTTATTTTTTAAGTATATATCTGGAGGACTGTTAATTTGTGTCTTGAGTTCCAACAGGCAGAAATACCAGAAACAAAGTTTAGTAAGTTTTACGTTATTTTATTATCCAATGGTTTTACTGTACTTTTATTGTAACAGATAGTATTGCACGCAAAGGGCAGGGAGAAATGTTACTGGATAAGCATTTTTTTTCTTTAAAAATGTGATAACAATACTTAAAAAAAAAATCTATCTATCATAGTTGTTTAACAAATTATTAAACTTCGTACAACCAAGATAACTATAGGTGTTTGTTTGTTTTTTTTTTATACACTTTAGCAGGTATAAATTGACAGCTGTTTGAATGTTGATTTTAAGATTCTGATGGGCCCCTAATACAAAATGGCGTCTTTTAATGAGAGTGATTATGTTGGATTCCGTATGGCGATCCTAATACACGTATTAATAAATGCAGAAATTTTTATATTATTAAATAATGTATTAGATCTCGTGACTTAATAAATTGTTCCATCCATACAAACGTTTTTTCCAGGATTCCGTTCGACAAAGCCCTCTAGCGGTGTAACATGTAATGAAAGAGACCGATATATTTATTCCACTATGATCTTAGGACTTGTTACAAATCAGAAATAGCTTATGTGGCTACTTTCAAATTAGTAATTTTTTTTTGTCTGTACATTTGACTGTTTGTAATTATTTGCTAATTATACTTTCAAATTAGTAATTTTTTTTGTCTGTACATTTGACTGTTTGTAATTATTTGCTAATTATACTTTCAAATTAGTAATTTTTTTTTTTTGTCTGTACATTTGACTGTTTGTAATTATTTGCTAATTATACTTTCAAATTAGTAATTTTTTTTTGTCTGTACATTTGACTGTTTGTAATTATTTGCTAATTATACTTTCAAATTAGTAATTTTTTTTTTGTCTGTACATTTGACTGTTTGTAATTATTTGCTAATTATACTTTCAAATTAGTAATTTTTTTTTGTCTGTACATTTGACTGTTTGTAATTATTTGCTAATTATACTTTCAAATTAGTAATTTTTTTTTGTCTGTACATTTGACTGTTTGTAATTATTTGCTAATTATACTTTCAAATTAGTAATTTTTTTTTGTCTGTACATTTGACTGTTTGTAATTATTTGCTAATTATACTTTCAAATTAGTAATTTTTTTTTGTCTGTACATTTGACTGTTTGTAATTATTTGCTAATTATACTTTCAAATTAGTAATTTTTTTTTTGTCTGTACATTTGACTGTTTGTAATTATTTGCTAATTATACTTTCAAATTAGTAATTTTTTTTTTGTCTGTACATTTGACTGTTTGTAATTATTTGCTAATTATACTTTCAAATTAGTAATTTTTTTTTTTGTCTGTACATTTGACTGTTTGTAATTATTTGCTAATTATACTTTCAAATTAGTAATTTTTTTTTGTCTGTACATTTGACTGTTTGTAATTATTTGCTAATTATACTTTCAAATTAGTAATTTTTTTTTTGTCTGTACATTTGACTGTTTGTAATTATTTGCTAATTATACTTTCAAATTAGTAATTTTTTTTTGTCTGTACATTTGACTGTTTGTAATTATTTGCTAATTATACTTTCAAATTAGTAATTTTTTTTTGTCTGTACATTTGACTGTTTGTAATTATTTGCTAATTATACTTTCAAATTAGTAATTTTTTTTTGTCTGTACATTTGACTGTTTGTAATTATTTGCTAATTATACTTTCAAATTAGTAATTTTTTTTTGTCTGTACATTTGACTGTTTGTAATTATTTGCTAATTATACTTTCAAATTAGTAATTTTTTTTTTTGTCTGTACATTTGACTGTTTGTAATTATTTGCTAATTATACTTTCAAATTAGTAATTTTTTTTTGTCTGTACATTTGACTGTTTGTAATTATTTGCTAATTATACTTTCAAATTAGTAATTTTTTTTTGTCTGTACATTTGACTGTTTGTAATTATTTGCTAATTATACTTTCAAATTAGTAATTTTTTTTTTGTCTGTACATTTGACTGTTTGTAATTATTTGCTAATTATACTTTCAAATTAGTAATTTTTTTTTGTCTGTACATTTGACTGTTTGTAATTATTTGCTAATTATACTTTCAAATTAGTAATTTTTTTTTTTGTCTGTACATTTGACTGTTTGTAATTATTTGCTAATTATACTTTCAAATTAGTAATTTTTTTTTTTGTCTGTACATTTGACTGTTTGTAATTATTTGCTAATTATACTTTCAAATTAGTAATTTTTTTTTTTTTTGTCTGTACATTTGACTGTTTGTAATTATTTGCTAATTATACTTTCAAATTAGTAATTTTTTTTTTTGTCTGTACATTTGACTGTTTGTAATTATTTGCTAATTATACTTTCAAATTAGTAATTTTTTTTTTTGTCTGTACATTTGACTGTTTGTAATTATTTGCTAATTATACTTTCAAATTAGTAATTTTTTTTGTCTGTACATTTGACTGTTTGTAATTATTTGCTAATTATACTTTCAAATTAGTAATTTTTTTTTTTGTCTGTACATTTGACTGTTTGTAATTATTTGCTAATTATACTTTCAAATTAGTAATTTTTTTTTTGTCTGTACATTTGACTGTTTGTAATTATTTGCTAATTATACTTTCAAATTAGTAATTTTTTTTTTGTCTGTACATTTGACTGTTTGTAATTATTTGCTAATTATACTTTCAAATTAGTAATTTTTTTTGTCTGTACATTTGACTGTTTGTAATTATTTGCTAATTATACTTTCAAATTAGTAATTTTTTTTTTGTCTGTACATTTGACTGTTTGTAATTATTTGCTAATTATACTTTCAAATTAGTAATTTTTTTTTTTGTCTGTACATTTGACTGTTTGTAATTATTTGCTAATTATACTTTCAAATTAGTAATTTTTTTTTTTGTCTGTACATTTGACTGTTTGTAATTATTTGCTAATTATACTTTCAAATTAGTAATTTTTTTTTTTTGTCTGTACATTTGACTGTTTGTAATTATCTGCTAATTACCTCTGATTTAAACATAATGACATCTCTTAACAGGGCAACAGAAATTCAAAGTACTAACGGACGATGGTCTGTCCTGTCCAGGGTTCAGGTTAACTGTCTTGGTGATATGAAAGCGGATCACATTACTGCCGACTACACGCTGTAAGACCGATAGCCATGTTGTTGTGCCCGACAGGCTTTAACCCATCCTAACTATACACCACTGAAACGTCCAAATGTTCAGGAACGTTTCACTATCAGTCTCGAATATTTTCCACTGCTATTCAAACTGTTAATTGAAACGTATATAAAGTTCTCTATCACTTGATTTATATAAAAGTTAACAGTAATTCATGACTGTGTTTCGTTATGGCTCGAGTATGGGGGAACACCCATTATTTCAGGTTAGCATGGTACAAGTTCAGGCTTCAGCTAATTGTATTGGAACATGGCGTTACGGTCAAGCCCACTATTTGTTGTTAAGAGTGGGTGGTGGGTGGCAATGACTAGTTGCTTTCCTCTAGTTTTAGACTGCAAAATTAGGGACGGCCAGTGCAAATAACTCTCGAGTAGCTTTGCGCGAAATTGAAATAAACCATAAACGAATATGGATGTTGATGAACGTCTAGATAAATTATCCAAGCAAAATTAATGGTGGATAAATGAAAATTATGATAAGTGTTAAACTTTAGAAGTTTTAAAGATGGTACGATAGATATACCTCGATTAACTTTGTGCGAATTTCAACAAACTTTTATGAACATCCCTCACTGGCCCGACTGCAAGTTTAAGAGCTTATAATGATACAAATAATCAAGTTTGGATAGTCGTGTTGTTAGCAGCACATTGTGCAGCTTTGTGTTTCATAACAAACTTCTTAACCCCAATCATCCACGACAATGTGTTTAAATGCTAAAGAACACTTGTGATTTAAACACACTACACTTGTAGTCTCGGCAGTTTCGCGAGATTCCGTTAGTTAGTAGCGCAAATGCATATTTACGTCACAGTAGGTACGTCGTCACTTCAGTTTTCGTTGAGTTTCGTGTACGTATTTTCGTTCTGCGATTTGAAGAAAATTTTACCAAACAAAGCGGCTGTTGATTTATATTTTTGCATTCGAGATCTCGAAATTTGTAAAATCCAAAAGGTCTACGAGTAGTTAATGTAGATTCGTGCTTCTTAATTTTTCTTGTTTTTGTATATAATTAATATAATTTTTATTGTAGAGGCACTTGATGTTGGCTATGCAAGCAAGTATGGTGACAGTAGGTGTCATCCATCTAGTTATCTTATGTTTTGGAGAAGGTTTTTTGTCACAATACCCGAGGGGCCAGTTTCTCTTAGGGAAACATCGAATCTTCTCTTACGGTAAGTGTGTCTTAACCCTGAATATGACATAAAAAGGTTAAAACGTTGTTCTGTACTTTATTTTAATTAATGTTCTAATATTCATACCAGCTGTCTTTTAGAATATATCGTTTCAAGTGAGTTTCTCGTCATCATGAATGTTAACCCTAAAGTTACTGACTTGATTTGTATCTGCTATTGATGTGGTTGACATTTTACACCATATCAACTTGCTTTGTGTTTTCGTCAGTCAAACAACTTAGCGAAATAGTTTAGTTTTTCTCTAAATTTTAACAACTAAGCAAAGAAAATAACTTTAATCAATGATGATTTCACAAACCGCACGCACGCACGGGAAATTCCAGTTATAATTAATGGAATGAAATGTAACATCGAGTTTTTTATTTCTAATTTGTACTAGTTAGGGCCTATTGGCGAATAGACGCGGACTCGGGACAGTTCGGTGCATAAATAATTATGGGTGTTAAACCTGACGCTGTTCAAATGGACACCTCTCCATAACACCAGAATTACATAATGTAATCGGTCGGTTATTTGATCACTGTTGGTAGATCCGCTAAGAATCGTTTCCGTACTAAAATTCTGAGACCTCTGTCCGATGTTTGTTTGCCCTAAAGGAGGGGGGGATATAAAATGTCTTTGTAGACCGGCCTGTTGAAGATTCCGTACCATTCATTAAATGACACAGCGTGATTTTATCTTTTCTTCTAATCACAAACTGCAGAGTTCTCGTTTTCACTGTTTCGAGCTATGGATTGTGTAGAATTGTTAACTTTAACTGAAAATAAAAAAATTAGTCAAATTCAGTTTCGTGCAAAGTTTTAAATTCCGTGGAGACGGAATAAGATGAACTTTCGTTAATTACCTTCTGAAACCTTGTGGGGAAATTTCTTTTTATGATTTAGTGCTGCCATCTATACATGCAATATACAAACAATGTGTTATAGATTCGAATAATTTCTAAAGCTACCTACTAAACGTTGTTTTCGACATTTCTTGGTTACTCGTAATTGTTTTGTCAAGGTAACTGGGTTTATGGAATGTTCAAAACTCTCAGTTGGTGAAAGTTCGTTGTTTTTGGTGAGCGGAGCATATGTGACGTATTTTCGCCGTATCTACAACGATATTAATTGCTGTACATCTTGATCAGTGAGCTATTATGAACGTTATAAGGACATGATCTACCGCATACACCTTGCCGCGCCAAACGCTATTCTGGTGATGACGTATCTTGTATACACATTTGTATTTTGGCACCCTGTAAAATAGAAATGAGTAGTTTAAGTGCCTTTAACCCCAAAAGTTAGAGCCAATACCTCGACTCGTAAAATAAACTTGTAGATGCTAGATACAAGATGGTTTATCCATCCCAACAACTTCAGAATAATATTTTTGTTATTAGTAAATATAAAAATATAAAAAATCATAACATAAAGCGACATCTGTTGGATATTCCCGATAATTAGATACCCAGCGTGACAGCCTGCATAATAAATTAATTGTCGATACTTAAGCTTTTAGTTTGTTTGTTTTTAACTGTAAATCAAACCTTGATATAAGTTTAAATGAAAATTTAATTAACGTTTACCCTGTAAACGAACTCTGTTAGGGCGCATGTATTTTTTTAAGCTGTTTTACGCCAGATAACAATGTAAACTTTCAAAGTGACCCGAAGTATGTTTAAATGTGATACGTTAAATAAACAAAACAATGCATTCTGTCCTCTACTGTTTTTGAATGAAGTGTATGAGTTTTAAACGTAGATTGTTTTTAATATAAATGTATTTTATATTACCCGCGACTGCTGAGTTAGGCTTACATAACGAGTTACACTGTAGATGTTTTGGTGATAAAGACAGCTCCTTTCTTTCACTGAAAGGTAAACTTTACACATAATCTGAAGTTACTGAATATACTGTGTATTAAAACCCTTATAATTCTAAGGATTCGAATACAATTTTGTTTCAGCTTTCATTTTGTCACTGGGCGTCTCACTGGCCACTTTGTTTTGTACTGTTCTTTGTTTCTCTTATTTGTCTTACCAGCTAGTCAAGAAAACACGTGACTTACGGCATGTGATGGATGCGGTAGGTTTTGGTTTTTATTCACTACTCTTAATGATCGTGTAAATGTTTTGACGAAATTATTACTTTAATTTCTCATTTAATTTTAAACGTACCATCTTGGGTGGAAAATTAAAATATGACACAACTTACATTTTGTGGGAATAAAAGTATTGTACAACACAATCCTTCAGTTAACATTTAGGCTTCACTAAACACCCGAGATTCATTACAGTCGCTAAAAACAAACAATTCTGAACATTGTTTGCGAATAAAACCAAGTAATAAGTGTAATTGTTTATGGGTTGAGTCGCTAGTACAACTGTAGGAAAGTCCCTTTTTGTGGACGTTTGGAAGTCGTAAGAAAACTGTTAACTAACTTAATGTTGTATTGAATGTAGTATCACTGTATTAGCACAAATTAATGTTGTATTGAATGTAGTATCACTGTATTAGCACTAAGCTTTCATTCCTCAAGATTGTTTCTTTGAATTTCTTGCAAAGCTACGCGAGAGCTATCTGCGCTTTCCTTAAGTTTCACCAGTACTTCGTTTAACGTGGTTATAATTATATAATGTTTGAAATAATGATTGGCCATTTTGTTGAATGTTTTCTTTATTTTCCGCTGAAAACTAGTTTAAGTAATGAAACTACAAAACTAGTAATTGTGTGTGGGGAGGGGGGGAATGGTGTAGAATGAAAGTCAAAACTAGGGCTAACATGAAAAGTCGTTCTTTTGTTTCAATGTGTTAAATTATCAATGTTTTACCATTTTAAGTTTTTTTTTTTTTTTATCTACTTGGATATCTTGTAGTCACCGCAAAGTCCTTACGAGTGGGTGTTTTCTTCCAAATCGGAAACATCTGATAGGACTGAAGACGATGAATGTGATAGTGAAAGGTCAACAAATACGCATTTTTCTCTCTCGGATGAGTCTATGAATTGGTTAAAAACTTTAGAAAATCGGAAAAGTAGTGTTTCTACATTTGGGAAGCCAATTTATAAGCCATTATATACAACTTCGTTTAAAATATCTAAATTTAACACGATAGAGTCTCGAGTGCAGACGACGCCATCACGCATAGGAGTACAGAGTCATCTACACACAGACATCGTAAACGGAAGAAATAATTCTGAAAATGTTCAAACCGATAATGATGGAAAACTCTTTCAACCATCGCCGTTTGTTTCTAACGAGAACTACTGTCAGTCGACTTTTAAGTGGAGTGCAGTGGAACAGCCAAATCTTTCACGCGAAATTCTTTCTTATTTAAATGAGGGTAAGAGCACAACAACTAATGTAATAGAAAAGTGTCTTTCAACAAAGAAACCGTCTCCAAATAAAATTCATTCCGAATTGTATAGTTTGACAGAAAAAGGCAGCACGTGTCCTGTGTATGATTCGGCAGAAACTTGTCATGTGATTTCGGATGCTCATCTTCAGGGTAACGAAGGTTGTGGTTCAGAGCGACAGGGGGAGCTGGAAGCACTCGACTGTTCGTATGACACGGAAGATAACTGGTCAGAAAGCCATGAAGATCATGAGTTAAATGACTCGAGATGGTTAACAGTAAGCTCAAGTTATAGTTTAGCACCAGAGGGACGACGAGGTAAGTTAGATAGAGAACGTTCTAGAAAACGTACCATGCTTCTTTTATGTACGTGTATTATTGGTTAGAATATTTCATTTCCATAACTTAATTTTGTATGAAATAAAGGTCGAGCATGACAAAGTAGTCAGCCCGCCATGGCCTGGTGGGTTAAGGCGTTCGACTCGTAATCTGAGGTTCGCGGGTTCGAATACCCGTCGTACCAAACATGCTCGCCCTTTCAGCTGTGGGGCGTTATAATGTTACGATCAGTCCCACTATTCGTTAGTAAAGTAGCCCAAGAGTTGACAGATGGTGATGACTAGCTGCCTTCCCTCTAGTCTTACACTGCTAAATTAGGGACGGCTAGTACAGATAGCCCTGGTGTAGCTTTACGCGAAAAAAAAAATGAAACCATTGCAGCATCACTCTCCGCATACTAGCTTACAGATGGTACAATTCTTGCTTATTATACGATTGGTGGCCAAATTCCCTTTATTCGGCTGGAGTAACCCACGTGTTGCTAACTGACCAACAGTATTTACTGCCTTCCCTGTAGTCTCTGTTCAAAATTAGAGATGCCTGAACAAGACACCTTGTATGACTTAGCTCAAGCATCTAGAAAGTCTCATTAAATTTTAAATCCACAGTAATATTTAACTGTATGCGATTTAAATATACACAAGTTAACCTTTGGTTTTTCTGAACAGTAACTTTGTTCTTGATCGTAAGGAAACTATTCATCGGGTCTCAAGCGAACAGCGCCGCCCTGGTGGGTTCTAAGACAACTTTAAGAGAGTCCCACACTGGGACAATGGATTTACAATGCTACAATCGGGGGTTCGATTTCACTTGGTTGACACAGCAGATAGTACGATGTGGCATTTCACGTTTCGAGACAGACAGAGTATAAAGATAGTTTGTTATACTGAAAACGATTGTTCTATGGAGGCTATTAACTTTGATCAACCTTTTAGTGTATTATTCAATCAGTTCTTACAGTTTGTAGAGATAATGTTATCGCGAAGGGCCACCTAATGGTCTTAGAGGTTGTTGTAGCACTCGCGGTTAGGGTTATGTAGGTAAATGGTATATAGGGGAGCATGGTATTGTTAGATTAACAAAAACACACCAAAAACTTATGGCTAAAATCCAAGGTCAGATTCCTATCGGTGGACAGGAATGGTAACTAACCATTCATGCACATCTGGAGTCGTGCATGCTTATATACCTCCAGTATCGTTCATAATATTTAGCCTTTATAAAATACATTGCAATGTGTCCACGTGTCCGTCGTTATCAATGAAGACGGACCATTATTGGAAGTACAATGAGGATTAGTATTCCACATACATCCACTAAGTCTGATCAAAATCCTCTTATGTTTGACTGAGTTGTGGCGAAAATAGTGGGGAAAATCTGTATCCATGTTAAGGGTCGGTGATTTTTTTAAAAATTCTCTTGACTTTGCTATGACCTTCTAAAAACTACACGTTTCTAATTTGGATCATAGTCCATACTTATACCAACATTGGTCCAAATCCGTTCAGCTGTTTCCAAGAAGTCTTTACCTACGTATGTAGGTAGGTGAACACGTGGAGTATTTTTAAGTATTTTGTACAACAGCGTCAGTGAGGTTAAAATGGATACATGTACGACCTATCCAGTTACTACTGGGTAACCACTGGACAGGAACAAGGAAGTACTTGTATAAATCTGTCAAGTTAATTTTAACTTGAAATTCCACGTAGGTTTTGTTTTGTGTGACGAAACGTGGAAACTATACAAATATAACTGTACATTCTGTTGTTCCTCCATGTAACTACTTCGCAGGATGTGGGTGGATCTTCCAAATTGGTATGTAGGTTCGTTAGGCTCGTGCGATGGTACAATCAGTTTTGTTTTGGTGGTTTTCAGTTTTTTAACATTACTTCGTCACCTGTAGATGGATCCTTATACGATATTTAGTTTTCGTTTTTTTTTTTTAATTTCGCACAAAGCTACACAAGGACTATCTGCGTTAGCCGTCCCTAATTTAGCAGTGTAAGACTAGAGGGAAGGTAGTTGTCATTACCCACCGCCAACTCTTGGGTTACTCTTTTAGCAACTAATATTGCGATTGATTAATCGTAACATTATAACGCCTCCTCGGCTGAAAGGGCGAGCATGTATGGAGTGACAAGGATTCGAACATGCAGCTCTCGGATCACTAGTCGAGCACCCTAACCACCCATGCTAGGCTCTCTAAGTATAGTTTAGAAGTTCGTGGGAAATTTCACAAATGTTTATTTTTTATTGTTTGTATTTTACACATTTGTCATAAACGGTTTTCACAATTGTATACAATAGAAGTAACTTTTGAGGTAACTTTTCATTAGTCGTGAATTTACATGACTTTCGTCCAAAGACGGGCACAAGTTAGTATATCGCTACAATAATCTTTTATATTTAACGTAAGTCGTATTTTATTCAGTGGTATTTAGTCGTCGACAAGCCAGTCGTCGGTTGTCGAATAGTAGACGATCGCATAACCGATGTTTCATCGAACTTCACGATGAAGATTCTCTAGTCAAGTTGTCTGCTTTAGAGTTGGTTGCCAGGCACTACAGAATATCGTCTATCCTGAGGGTAAGTAATTAGTCTAATTCTGCTAACACTGTTTCCTCGTGCGAGGATGTTCGTTAATTAGGAAAACCTTAAGTTCTGGTACTCCATTTTATGACTAAATATTTTATACGTACGTAATTGAACCTTAAAAGTGTCGTTAAAACGAAAATAAGTTGAAGTAAAATTTGTAAATATTTTTCGAACTTTTTTTGGTTTATATTATGTCAATAGAGGGCAGGGCAATCGCTGATATTTTGTTTGCTATAGGACTCTCGGAGGATTAATGGAGAACTCGAGGTGCTGAAAAGGAGAGACTTGGGTTACATTAAAGGACGTGGAACGTGTAGGGGTGACCTGTACTTGTAGCCAATTTTTTTTTTTTTTGATATTTGTTTACGATTTTTTTTTCCATTCATGTTTTACATGGATTTTTTTTTTTTCTTGTTGGAATGTAAACAAGTTGTTTTTAAATGAACTTTACCAAAAAATAAGTCATCGTTGATGGCATAATATCTATCGTTAAGAAACTAAGTCCAGAAACACCTTCTTAGTTGTATTAAGACGAAACTGAGTCGTTGCAGTTAAACTGGTAAAACTGTTGTTTAAAATAAAAGCATGTATATATTTTGGGCCTAAACTATTAAAATAAAAGTATAGAGAAGAGCAAGTCAAGTTAAGCCTACTTTTTCTGACTATAATTTAACAAACAAACTGTTAATTTCGTGGTGAGAAGCTGTAAAGATTAAATGTAAGGTTAAAGGTTACCGTGAATTAGTGACAGCCACGTTCAGTACAATGTCCCCTAAAGCGTATTATGATTACTACATAACCTTTGGTGTTGAATATTGAGACGTACTTGATGCTTTTTGTTTCGTAAAAGTTTCAAATTTTGACAAATACGATTGTTACGTGGGTGGAAAATATGAAGAGGACGTATTCCAAGAACTAACTATAAATATAGTTTTTACAAGAAAACAATTGTATTGAAGCACAGGTTCGTTCAGCCATCTTGCTTCTTACTGTGTGGGGATAAAGTGGAGAGGTTTGTCTCTTACAAACATCTTCACAAAGCTATTCGTTCTGCATCTGTTTCACGAGAGTGCATACGTTACGGACAAAACTCTTCAAAACGTTTTTGGGTTTGTCAGAATAAAACTGAAACAACTGTAGTAATTACAAGTAAAGGTTAATAAACCAATGGCAACATGCAATGGAAAGTTACCAGTTAGGAGTTTAAATTTTGTATATATTTTTTTGGTCAGTTGTTTTTAATCAAAAGTTTCGATAAATATCGTTTACTTTGAGAAACAACAGAAAGATGTAAAAGTGTCGTCTTCTATTTCGTGAACCATGTTCACGTGTTTATAGTTTGGGTGTAACCTAACATCGGTAACTCCTGTTGTATCGTAGTCTCTGCAAATAAGATACGATCAGTAATCTTTATTAACGTTGTGTAAACTGCAGCTGTATACAACGCTTATTTGTAACTCGCTGAACGGAGGTGTAAGTTTTTTTTTTTTTTTATTTTACAAACAAAATGGCGAACAGAACTTCGTCTGCATTGAACATAAAACTCGAACGCTTGGTTTACACCAAAGATAGATCATTATAAAGATTTAGGCTTAACAAAGAAAACTTTTTTCCGTTCGATCGAGCAAGTAATGGTTAACCTTTAATTGTATGTATTGCCATACGTGCTGAATGTATTCGTTAAAAGGAAACCAGCGTTTGGTTGGAGTTAAACTGGTAATAAATTTTTATTTTTGGTTAAAGCGATTTCAAGTGAGGACCATCTATCATTCGCTACCTCTCTGACGAAAAGGTTATAATAATCCATTATCATTAAACTAATTAGCTATATCTATTAACTTGACAAAGATGGAAACCTCTACACATCACGGTGTTCCCCGCTGGTACAGTGGTAAGTCTATGGATTTCCAATGCTAAAATCAAGAGTTCGATTCCCCTCGGTGGACTCAGCAGATAGACCAGTGACTTTGCTATAAGAAAACATACGCATCTCCGGTTACTGGAGTAGAAAACAAATATTACTAAGTGAAGGTAGAAACTTCAACAGACTGAGATGTTTTATAAAACTAAAGTTATTGATACAAAATTAAAAAAAAAATCACTGTCAGATTTTATGGAATAACTCTTGTTATTTGTAGGTTTGTGTTAAGTATGCACTTTAATCACTGAGATCGTTGAATTCTGTTATTAAATGTTATCTACGGACAGGTGGCAGTGAACTATCTTTACAGCTAGCGGTTAACAGGTAAACAATCTTTTAAAGAATTGTATAGATAAGGAAGAATTGAACTGGTTCTGTGTTGTTACTAAACAAAATAAACATTTACACTTTAACGTGAAACACATGACCAAACAAGTTCCACAGAGAGGGATCATTTAACCGAGGTATCTGTCATGGGTCAGTAAATTAGTGGAGACCTCTAACGTTCTGTTACTTAACTCGTAACAATTTCTACCTGTTTGCAAGGTTTAGAACTGTTCTGTCTTAAATTTGCAGCGAAATGAATATTTATGTATAGAGAAAATTAATATTTCGAGAGAGTGCTAAAGGAGAAACCATAATGGGGGTTGGAATGGAAATCTCAGGATGCAAGTTTATCTTTTTAATCTCAAGTGGTTGTACTTTGTTTACTTTGGAAAGTAGTCACCTTTCCGCGACTTTGTAGTGAAGGGTGACATTGACGTGAGTGGTTGTGGACTTGAATATCCACATGTCGTTCTCCTAACCTTTATTTTCATGATTTTTAAACAAATTTTTACTTGAAACTGGCGAACGCAGGTTAAAACTGATTGACGGTGTATCTCCACCCCAAAGTGGGTCCTACTTCAAGAATCGCCTCCTAAACCCAGGATACATTTTATATCTCATTATAGCATGTACCCTGGGGATTTTTTCAATTGGTGTAACGTATTTAATTTAACTTTGTGTGTGTGTGTGTTAGAGAGAGAAATACCTCCTGTGCGCCTAACAAAAGTGAATTAAATTGTGATAGTTGAATATTGTTCACTACATTTGTGTACCTACTCGATTAATGTGAATTACTATATTCAAATATGTGAACTGAAGTAAGAAGCTTTGTACGAAACGTGCTTAACTGATCGGAGAAAAAAGTGATATATCGTGTCGGAGAACTCTTAAGTGCGAAACGGTCGCTTGCTTCACGATATATTTTGAGCGTGTTCCAGGCACGAACACGCGTGTGTTTGCGTGAGGCGCCTTTTCTATTAGGACATAAATTCTCGTGACATGTCAAATAACATTAAAACACCACGCACACACGCGCGAAGGATACAAGTAATTTTCATTGTTGACGATAGGTGGCTCTGCGTTTTCTTTTCTCGAAACAACGAAACTTTTTCTTGTTTCTAATTGGTCCAGTGTGTTACCTTTACGGCCAATCAGAGCGGGAACTGTGAACATTTTAAAGGCACTCATCGTGAACTTCATATCGGAAAAAAATTAAAATCGTAAAAACAAATAGTTGAAGTACAGAACATCCTAACTTTCTTATTTTTACAAACAAAACTATAACGTTCAAACCCATTCTTACCTCCCTACTTTCAGAATAAAATTCGAGTTTTTTAGCTAATTTATAAATTGTCATTAAAAAGTGTAATAAGTGTTGTTTTCATAATTTCTCTTAAATATTACAAGTATAATTTTAAAAATAATATAAATGTATTATGTTTTATAATAATAACCCCTGTGGCAAAGCGGTTATTTAACCAACGACGCTAGAAAACGAGTTTCTATACCCGTGGTGGGCAGAGCATAAACAGCCCACTGTGTAGTTTTGGTTTAATCATAAACAACCAAACTTACTAATAAAAAATTGCTTATTCTGTTTTAAAACTTTTGTTTACTACAGCGTTTTGTTTATAATTCACTGTTTATGTATTATACACTTACACTCGTGTTGGTTGTTACAACGCACTACAGGTAAGAAGTGTTTACGTATCACACACTCGCGTTGGTTCTTACAACGCACTACAGGTAAGAAGTGTAGTTTATGTATTTCAGTTGCATGTATAAAAATAGTTTTTCATTGGTTAGGCCACACTTAGCATATCTTGTTAAGTCTGGGGCATTTTTACCTTTAGAAAAGACATTTAATTGTTGGAGAGGGTTAAGAAAAGTGTTATTAAAACAATGTCTGGGGTGGTTGAGGTCTCGAAAAGATGAGGTAGACGGTTTCTGATAGTTAAGGAAATTATTAGTGTTGATAGCTAGTGGTATGAAAGATGGTACAGTAGGACTAGGGAACGCATATCCAGTTTGGCGAAGCAAGAATCATCTTCAAGTAAGACGGTTGTGTTTCTTTAACAGGAGAGTTTGGGTTTCATTGAGACAGTTTGATAAGTATATGAATGATGAGGGTTGGCTTTAATAACTAAAAAAATATGTATCAATAGTTTTAGTTTAGTTCAGAGGGTGGAACATCCGAGATGGACCGGTAGGTCCCAGAACGTTGTTTTAGAGCCAAGCCACATTACCGTGTTCCGGGTTTTAGCATTAGAAGCCCTTAGACTTAGAGCTTTCCTATTTGAGGATAAGAGAAAGGAAGTCGTTAACTAGTAGAACAAAAGTGATAAATATGTATATTGTTTTCAAAATGACAAAATCACGTTTTACTTTGTTGTAACGTATTAAGTTGTGCACCGTGTAGTGGATTTCGAAATATTGCAATAAACAAAGGCCAGCAGCACATATTCTGTGGTTCATTTATTAGATTCTGTGAGATGATTCATTTGTTACGAAAATAATAAAAACGTTTCGTGCCTTCTTCTGTCATACAACATTCGTAAGTGTAACAGAGCTATTAAAATAATATTATACTTTTTAAGACTTACGATTTGAACGCCGAAAGCCGGCAAATATTGGAAACTATTACGCCTAAAATTGTTTTAAAAATGTGACATAAACTTCATCTTTCATACAATATAACGTTAAATGATCTATATTTTCCAGCTAAGGCCACACACAATTTTCAATTAACTTCTTTATTGCATGGCAGTAAACCTGAAGTTTTATAACGTTAAAAACAGTTTCGATAACTATGATAGGCTTAGCACACATAACCCGATACGTAGCTTCGCGATTAATAATAAACAAATCGACAACTATGATAGGCTTAGCACACATAACCCGATACGTAGCTTCGCGATTAATAATAAACAAATCGACAACTATGATAGGCTTAGCACACATAACCCGATACGTAGCTTCGCGATTAATAATGAACAAATCGACAACTATGATAGGCTTAGCACACATAACCCGATACGTAGCTTCGCGATTAATAATGAACAAATCGACAACTATGATAGGCTTAGCACACATAACCCGATACGTAGCTTCGCGATTAATAATGAACAAATCGACAACTATGATAGGCTTAGCACACATAACCCGATACGTAGCTTCGCGATTAATAATGAACAAATCGACAACTATGATAGGCTTAGCACACATAACCCGATACGTAGCTTCGCGATTAATAATGAACAAATCGACAACTATGATAGGCTTAGCACACATAACCCGATACGTAGCTTCGCGATTAATAATGAACAAATCGACAACTATGATAGGCTTAGCACACATAACCCGATACGTAGCTTCGCGATTAATAATGAACAAATCGACAACTATGATAGGCTTAGCACACATAACCCGATACGTAGCTTCGCGATTAATAATGAACAAATCGACAACTATGATAGGCTTAGCACACATAACCCGATACGTAGCTTCGCGATTAATAATGAACAAATCGACAACTATGATAGGCTTAGCACACATAACCCGATACGTAGCTTCGCGATTAATAATGAACAAATCGACAACTATGATAGGCTTAGCACACATAACCCGATACGTAGCTTCGCGATTAATAATGAACAAATCGACAACTATGATAGGCTTAGCACACAACCCGATACGTAGCTTCGCGATTAATCACAAACAAAGGAAGCAAACATTCGGAACAAAATAAAATACAAATTTCACGCATTAAACGCCAGAAATTGGACACATTTTCACTACACGGGAAACAGAAAATGTAATTTTAAGCGTAACGAAGTTTTGTAAATGACAAAACAAACAACGTGTTTTCTACTCGTGTACAATGCATGTTTGTTTCACATAAATTGATTAGGGAAAGTTAAGTTTTTACTGAAATGTTATTTTCATTTACTTACTGCATATCGTGAGTATTAAAGATTTGATTGAAAATGTTTTTATTTCTCACAGAAAAAAAAACTACATTATCATGACATGTTTAAACCTTTTTATTATAACACTACCACACATTCAATCTGATTGAACTCTATCCGTGTAATTAGTTCCAAGATGATGGGGAAACTCGTATTTCTCTGGATTATTATTTTCCCTGAGGCCAATTTTAGCTCTTTAAATTCTTTGTTTCCATATATGTGCTAACTTTAATTATATTTACGTAATAAGTTAAACACTGTTTTTGTCATCGTGTTTCTGGTTGAACGTGTGTTTGTTTTTGAAATTCGCGCAAAGCTACACGAGGGCTATCTGCGCTAGCCGTCCCTAATTTAGGAGGGTAAGGCTAGAAGGAAGGTAGCTAGTCATCACCACCCACCGCCAACTTTGGGGCTACTCTTGTTACCAACGAATAGTGAGATTGACCGTCACATTCCAACGACATCATGGCTGTATGGTTAAGTCCTATATTTTTAATCTTAAGGATTATTTCTGAACGAAAGTCAACAGTAACACAGTTTTTACGGTCCGATATACTCCGTCTGTTCGAAATGTCGCACAAAATAAACTAGAAAACAGCTTTTCATTTAGACGACTAAATGTATTCTTTATTGTACTTTACCCAACTGCGGAACAACACTTGTTTAAGATTTACTATATCGTCTTTTATTATACATGACATTTTAAGGCATCGCAGGTTATCTGGCTCCGGCATGGCCGGGTGGTTAGAGCACTTGACTCGTATTTTGATAGTTGTAGGTTTTAATCCCGTCACTCCAAACGTGCTCGCCCTTTCATCACTGGGGCTTTTATAATGTGACGGTCAATCCCACTAATCATTGGTAAAAACAGTAGCCCAAGAGTTTCCGTTGGGAGGTGGTGATTAGTTGCCTTTCCTCTAGTCTAATACAGCCAAATTAGGGATATCTAGCGCAGGTGGCCCTCGTGTAGCTTTGCGCGAAATTAAAAAACAAACAGTTCACAGGCTGTTATTACCTGTATGAAGTCGTGGTTGTATAGAAAAGAGATGGCCTCCTGTGTGAGGTTCAGAGATAAGCACGAGGATTAATCACACTAAAATACAGGGTTCTATACCGGCGCATTGCATAACTTTGTGTTTAAAGAAAAACCTAACCGAGGTTTTAAAACACTTAATTAACAAGTTTGTACGTCTTGTAAATATGTCTTAATCTTTTCATTCAAGTCGATATAGGAAACAAGAACCTGATGGTGAAGGAGGAAACTATAATGCATTAAAATACAGTGCAAGTTGAATAGTGATAATTTGGTATGGCTAGAATTCGAACCCGTGATCCTCAGATAACGAGTCGAGCGTCCTAACCACCTTGCCAGGCCGAGCCTGTCTGGTATCTACAGATTGTGTAACAATGAAAAACTATTCTGTGTCAAATATATATTTGAATACTTTATTCTAACTCGTGGAAGAAAAACAAAATCTTAAAATTTGGGTCTGGAAAACCCCGGCACTAGTGTTATGAGAAATATTTAATAGCATTCATTATGAGAAGTAAAACATATTATTACGGGTTCCTTGACAAACGTTGTAGTACCAATATATAAATATGTGTGGGTGTAAATGAACATAAACACTCAAACTTTAGTTAAAGCTACATGAATTATATGATTAATGAACAAAATAAGCCTGAAAAATAAAATAATTTATGGTATATAAAATGTCTAATCCAACGTGCTAAGTAGGGTTAACCGACAAGAGAGATTCGTCATTATAAGACTGTGTCCAGTTTTTACGAAACGTTTAGTAGTACTTATAATAAAGTAGGGTTAACTGACACACACTTTCTACACGCTAAGTCTGTGATATATAGTAATAAAAGAATTGCGCGTGCGAGAAATTACTAATAGCAGAAGAAAAACAAATGTAACACCAAGCTACAGTAGTTTATTGACGAATGCGGGCAACACGCAAGAATGGGAAACTGGTTTTAATATGATCGTTGAGAGAAATGTCTAACACAACATAAACTTGCTACGAAAAGCTCTGAATGTAATTTTTAATTCATAATGTTTCTAACGAGTTGGAAGTGTTTCTTGATAAGTGGGGAATATTTGGTTTTCTACAAAGCTAACAAAGGATGCACAATACAAGGAGGGTCCCTTTTAACGATTATAGCAACATCTCCTTTACTGGTAAAACTGGTTATTAAAGGAATACCTGTTTAATACTAGATACAACTTCTGTGAGACATGAGGGTACGAGTCTTAAACCAAGGGCACACATCTGAGACTTTTATGACAATGTCGCGGGTAATGGACGTGTAGTGTTTTAATGTCCATAATAAATCCTGAGGTCACTGGAAAATACATTAATAGTCTTCGGTTACACGCGTGAATCAAATCTTTAAGAGAGTCGTGCACTATTGTAAACTATAGAACAACATATATACAAATTAGGGTTAACTGCTAACAGTTTAATCTATGTAACACCGTCCTGGATTTCTATTCTATACAAACTATAAGTGCTGTGACTTGCTCAGTATCATAAAATTTTTAACAGCGTATATGACGTATTTATGTGTGTAACTTAGTGTTCAGGTGTTGTGTTAGCTGATTTTAAATACGTTTGTGATTGACGCAAATAAACACTTTGGTTAATACAAATCGTGCCATTAGCGATAATTGGAGAGGCTTAAAGAGAGTATGTCTCATCATATAAAAGTCTATTACAAATTAGAGAGTCCTGAATCTAGTAATCTTTGAGTGCTCAGGAGAAACCAGTTCTCTGGATGTGTGTGTATTTACCTCCCGTCTCGCAGATAAGCCTTTTATAGTGTTTCATAAAACACTCGTGGTGGGCAAAGCACAGATAGCCTATTGTGTAGTTTTGTGCTTTATTACAAATAATAATAATAATAAAACGGAAGAATAATATAGTGAAATTTGAGTGAAACAACAAGCAAGTCAAAGTTTTGTTTTCTATAAAGTTTAGGAGGGAAAAATAGAAACAAAAATCAGTTTTGTGTCACACAAATATATTTAAATATCACACACCGAGACCTTAACGGTTAAACTATTCATTCATAAAATGAATCCAGTAACTAATAAAAAACAGAGAGAAAATAACAGGAAAACCAATTCGAGATATTCTGTCGATTTTTGGCGTCTTTGAAGCTTTCGTTAAGGACGAGTTACTGCATCTGGAATCGCAATCTCTTTTAACACTTTGCTCAGTCTCTCTGACGTAGGAATGTAATACACTGTGGACTTTGTTAATCTGTGAATAAAAACACATTACTTTTAATACAAAATAATGAAAACTGTTCATTGATAATTATGAAAACCTCTGTAACATCTAAATGCTTTAAAATGTGACACCAAGTGAAAAAGCCTAATGCATTACATGAATCACTTCTTGCGGTTTACTGGGAATTATGAATCGATAAGGTAGTTTTCTCAGTTAGGTTCTTTAGTTATTATTCGCAGGAAAGTCAACAATTTTTGTATGTTTATTTATCACACACAAGCCGATTATCCTTGTAATTATAAGAACGTTATACAGTGCCGATGAGGCCTCTCGTGGATCACCAGTGGCTTGATTAATGTATGTCTGAGCACCAGCTAAATTAAGTTGGTGAATTTTTTATCAATTTTAGTTCAGTCACTACGCATCCCAATGTCGGACTCAATGGGAGTTTCTGACTTCTGTGAGTCAGTTTTGATTTTTGCAGACTTTCGCCAGGTGGCTCTGTTAAAAATTAAAAACGTATAATAAAAAGTCACTACACATCCCAATGTCAGACTCAATGACAGTTTCTGACTTCGGTGAGTCAGTTTTGGTTTTTGTAGACTTTCGCCAGGTGGCTCTGTTTAAACGTTAAAACATTTAATGAAAGATACAAATTTATTCGTGCTTTATAGCACAAGATGATTAATACTAGACCTATTTTACTTAAAGTAGTTTCTCTATCCAACCATTCGGCAGA
Source organism: Tachypleus tridentatus (assembly GCF_004210375.1). Lineage (NCBI taxonomy): Eukaryota > Metazoa > Arthropoda > Merostomata > Xiphosura > Limulidae > Tachypleus > Tachypleus tridentatus. The sequence goes on from NC_134827.1 coordinate 109,711,840, forward strand.
CATTAGGGTTTCAACTTACCTTATTATCCGAATAATCGTAAAAAACGTAATAAGCTACAGCGTATTCCAGGAGAGAGAATGAAACCATTATGAAACATGCTAGCAGCCAGATGTCCAGGGCCTTCAAGTAGTCCACAGGGGGTAACTGACTCCTAGTTTGAACCACCTGAGTAGCAAGGGTTAAAAATGATGTAACACCAAGTGTTACTCTACCCGGAACAGCTTGGACATCAAGCCAAAATGTAAACCAGGATAGGATGACCACTAAAGTACTTGGAATGTAGGTGTTGACAACACTGGACATCATCCGACGTACGAATGTAAACTCAGCAACGAGAGTACTGTAGTTCCCTGAAATAAAGAAGCAAAGGAAAAAAAAAACACAGTCCGCCTGTTTTAAGCGACTAGAAGGCCACCTACACCAGCCGTTTGTAAGTTATAAATGGAATATTAAAGGGAAAGGTGTCTATTTCATCACCAACTCTTGGGCTATTCTTTTACCAACCAAAAGTGAGATTGACCGTCACATTATAACACACTCATGATTGAAAGGGCAAGCACGTTCGGTGACTGGACTCGAACTCGTGACCTACATTCTAGAAATTAAAACGATCTCTAGAATATTTCCAAAACCTAACGTTTCTCAATCAAATTCCATCATTGAACGTATGCTCACACTTTCAAATATAAGGCTGTTTTATATATGAAGGTCAGTCCCACTTTTCATCAGTGGGTAGTGTTGACAACTTGCTTTCCTTAATTCTATCACACTTAAATTACGTACGTCTATAGGAGGCGGCATCTAGCGGGTTTACGTGAAATTTAACAACAATAATATATTAATATAAGAACGTATTATGAATTGTTCAATACATAAGCACACATATATTCATTTACAATAATGTCTGTTTTATACCAGACTATGCCAATTAAATTTTCATTGTGCTGCTAGTGGTCAGTCTAGGATCAAATAGTAGTCCTTTAATTGCGCTAGTGGACACAGGAACAGTTAAACTTTATAAATTTTTATCCCAAATGAAAAGTGGTTTTCTGTGCATCTACATATGGTTCGAAATTATTTTAGTTTTTTTCGCAATGTTTTGCCATAATTATGTTAAATCGATATATAACAGTAAAAACACTACAGAGCTACTATAAATTGGATTAACCATCCTTTATTTTGTGCATTAGATGTAAAGTATATAACAGAACACTTTAGTTGTTTTATACCTGACACGTGAGTTACCAGAACACTTTAGTTGTTTTATACCTGACACGTGAGTTACCAGAACACTTTAGTTGTTGTGTACCTGACACGTGAGTTACCAGAACACTTTAGTTGTTGTGTACCTGACACGTGATTTACCAGAACACTTTAGTTGTTTTATACCTGACACGTGATTTACCAGAACACTTTAGTTGTTGTGTACCTGACACGTGATTTACCAGAACACTTTAGTTGTTGTGTACCTGACACGTGATTTACCAGAACACTTTAGTTGTTGTGTACCTGACACGTGATTTACCAGAACACTTTAGTTGTTGTGTACCTGACACGTGAGTTACCAGAACACTTTAGTTGTTGTGTACCTGACACGTGAGTTACCAGAACACTTTAGTTGTTGTGTACCTGACACGTGATTTACCAGAACACTTTAGTTGTTGTGTACCTGACACGTGAGTTACCAGAACACTTTAGTTGTTGTGTACCTGACACGTGATTTACCAGAACACTTTAGTTGTTGTGTACCTGACACGTGATTTACCAGAACACTTTAGTTGTTGTGTACCTGACACGTGAGTTACCAGAACACTTTAGTTGTTGTGTACCTGACACGTGAGTTACCAGAATAGTTTAGTTGTTGTGTACCTGACACGTGATTTACCAGAACACTTTAGTTGTTGTGTACCTGACACGTGATTTACCAGAACAGTTTAGTTGTTGTGTACCTGACACGTGAGTTACCAGAACACTTTAGTTGTTGTGTACCTGACACGTGATTTACCAGAACAGTTTAGTTGTTTTATACCTGACACGTGAGTTACCAGAACACTTTAGTTGTTGTGTACCTGACACGTGATTTACCAGAACACTTTAGTTGTTTTATACCTGACACGTGATTTACCAGAACACTTTAGTTGTTGTGTACCTGACACGTGAGTTACCAGAATAGTTTAGTTGTTGTGTACCTGACACGTGATTTACCAGAACACTAGTTGTTGTGTACCTGACACGTGATTTACCAGAACACTTTAGTTGTTGTGTACCTGACACGTGATTTACCAGAACACTTTAGTTGTTTTATACCTGACACGTGATTTACCAGAACACTTTAGTTGTTGTGTACCTGACACGTGATTTACCAGAACACTTTAGTTGTTGTGTACCTGACACGTGAGTTACCAGAACACTTTAGTTGTTGTGTACCTGACACGTGATTTACCAGAACACTTTAGTTGTTGTGTACCTGACACGTGATTTACCAGAACACTTTAGTTGTTGTGTACCTGACACGTGAGTTACCAGAACACTTTAGTTGTTGTGTACCTGACACGTGAGTTACCAGAATAGTTTAGTTGTTGTGTACCTGACACGTGATTTACCAGAACACTTTAGTTGTTGTATACCTGACACGTGATTTACCAGAACAGTTTAGTTGTTGTGTACCTGACACGTGAGTTACCAGAACACTTTAGTTGTTGTGTACCTGACACGTGATTTACCAGAACAGTTTAGTTGTTTTATACCTGACACGTGAGTTACCAGAACACTTTAGTTGTTGTGTACCTGACACGTGATTTACCAGAACACTTTAGTTGTTTTATACCTGACACGTGATTTACCAGAACACTTTAGTTGTTGTGTACCTGACACGTGAGTTACCAGAATAGTTTAGTTGTTGTGTACCTGACACGTGATTTACCAGAACACTAGTTGTTGTGTACCTGACACGTGATTTACCAGAACACTTTAGTTGTTGTGTACCTGACACGTGATTTACCAGAATAGTTTAGTTGTTGTGTACCTGACACGTGATTTACCAGAACACTTTAGTTGTTTTATACCTGACACGTGATTTACCAGAACACTTTAGTTGTTGTGTACCTGACACGTGATTTACCAGAACACTTTAGTTGTTGTGTACCTGACACGTGATTTACCAGAATAGTTTAGTTGTTGTGTACCTGATACGTGATTTACCAGAACACTTTAGTTGTTGTGTACCTGACACGTGAGTTACCAGAATAGTTTAGTTGTTGTGTACCTGATACGTGATTTACCAGAATAGTTTAGTTGTTGTGTACCTGATACGTGATTTACCAGAACACTTTAGTTGTTGTGTACCTGACACGTGAGTTACCAGAATAGTTTAGTTGTTGTGTACCTGACACGTGATTTACCAGAACACTAGTTGTTGTGTACCTGACACGTGATTTACCAGAACACTTTAGTTGTTGTGTACCTGACACGTGATTTACCAGAACACTTTAGTTGTTTTATACCTGACACGTGATTTACCAGAACACTTTAGTTGTTGTGTACCTGACACGTGATTTACCAGAACACTTTAGTTGTTGTGTACCTGACACGTGATTTACCAGAACACTTTAGTTGTTTTATACCTGATACGTGATTTACCAGAACACTTTAGTTGTTGTGTACCTGACACGTGATTTACCAGAACACTTTAGTTGTTGTGTACCTGACACGTGATTTACCAGAATAGTTTAGTTGTTGTGTACCTGACACGTGATTTACCAGAACACTTTAGTTGTTGTGTACCTGACACGTGAGTTACCAGAACACTTTAGTTGTTGTGTACCTGACACGTGATTTACCAGAACACTTTAGTTGTTGTGTACCTGACACGTGATTTACCAGAATAGTTTAGTTGTTGTGTACCTGACACGTGATTTACCAGAACACTTTAGTTGTTGTGTACCTGACACGTGAGTTACCAGAACACTTTAGTTGTTGTGTACCTGACACGTGATTTACCAGAACACTTTAGTTGTTGTGTACCTGACACGTGATTTACCAGAACACTTTAGTTGTTGTGTACCTGACACGTGATTTACCAGAACACTTTAGTTGTTTTATACCTGACACGTGATTTACCAGAACACTTTAGTTGTTGTGTACCTGACACGTGATTTACCAGAACACTAGTTGTTGTGTACCTGACACGTGAGTTACCAGAATAGTTTAGTTGTTTTATACCTGACACGTGATTTACCAGAACACTTTAGTTGTTGTGTACCTGACACGTGAGTTACCAGAATAGTTTAGTTGTTGTGTACCTGACACGTGATTTACCAGAACACTAGTTGTTGTGTACCTGACACGTGATTTACCAGAACACTTTAGTTGTTGTGTACCTGACACGTGAGTTACCAGAATAGTTTAGTTGTTGTGTACCTGACACGTGATTTACCAGAACACTAGTTGTTGTGTACCTGACACGTGATTTACCAGAACACTTTAGTTGTTGTGTACCTGACACGTGATTTACCAGAACACTAGTTGTTGTGTACCTGACACGTGAGTTACCAGAACACTAGTTGTTGTGTACCTGACACGTGAGTTACCAGAACACTTTAGTTGTTTTATACCTGACACGTGATTTACCAGAACACTTTAGTTGTTGTGTACCTGACACGTGATTTACCAGAATAGTTTAGTTGTTGTGTACCTGACACGTGATTTACCAGAACACTTTAGTTGTTGTGTACCTGACACGTGAGTTACCAGAACACTTTAGTTGTTGTGTACCTGACACGTGATTTACCAGAACACTTTAGTTGTTTTATACCTGACACGTGATTTACCAGAACACTTTAGTTGTTGTGTACCTGACACGTGAGTTACCAGAACACTAGTTGTTGTGTACCTGACACGTGAGTTACCAGAACACTTTAGTTGTTGTGTACCTGACACGTGATTTACCAGAACACTTTAGTTGTTGTGTACCTGACACGTGATTTACCAGAACACTTTAGTTGTTGTGTACCTGACACGTGAGTTACCAGAACACTTTAGTTGTTGTGTACCTGACACGTGATTTACCAGAACACTTTAGTTGTTCTGTACCTGACACGTGATTTACCAGAACACTTTAGTTGTTGTGTACCTGACACGTGAGTTACCAGAATAGTTTAGTTGTTGTGTACCTGACACGTGATTTACCAGAACACTAGTTGTTGTGTACCTGACACGTGATTTACCAGAATAGTTTAGTTGTTGTGTACCTGTCACGTGAGTTACCAGAACACTTTCGTTGTTGTGTACCTGACACGTGAGTTACCAGAATAGTTTAGTTGTTGTGTACCTGACACGTGATTTACCAGAACACTTTAGTTGTTGTGTACCTGACACGTGATTTACCAGAACACTTTTGTTGTTTTATACCTGACACGTGATTTACCAGAACACTTTAGTTGTTGTGTACCTGACACGTGATTTACCAGAACACTTTAGTTGTTGTGTACCTGATACGTGATTTACCAGAACACTTTAATTGTTGTGTACCTGACACGTGATTTACCAGAACACTAGTTGTTGTGTACCTGACACGTGATTTACCAGAACACTTTAGTTGTTGTGTACCTGACACGTGATTTACCAGAACACTTTAGTTGTTGTGTACCTGACACGTGATTTACCAGAACACTTTCGTTGTTGTGTACCTGACACGTGATTTACCAGAATAGTTTAGTTGTTGTGTACCTGACACGTGATTTACCAGAACACTTTAGTTGTTGTGTACCTGACACGTGATTTACCAGAACACTTTCGTTGTTGTGTACCTGACACGTGATTTACCAGAACACTAGTTGTTGTGTACCTGACACGTGATTTACCAGAATAGTTTAGTTGTTGTGTACCTGACACGTGATTTACCAGAACACTTTAGTTGTTTTATACCTGACACGTGATTTACCAGAACACTTTAGTTGTTGTGTACCTGACACGTGATTTACCAGAACATTTTAGTTGTTGTGTACCTGACACGTGATTTACCAGAATAGTTTAGTTGTTGTGTACCTGACACGTGATTTACCAGAACATTTTAGTTGTTGTGTACCTGACACGTGATTTACCAGAACATTTTAGTTGTTGTGTACCTGACACGTGATTTACCAGAACACTTTAGTTGTTGTGTACCTGATACGTGATTTACCAGAACACTTTAGTTGTTGTGTACCTGACACGTGATTTACCAGAACACTAGTTGTTGTGTACCTGACACGTGAGTTACCAGAATAGTTTAGTTGTTGTGTACCTGACACGTGATTTACCAGAACACTAGTTGTTGTGTACCTGACACGTGAGTTACCAGAACACTTTAGTTGTTGTGTACCTGACACGAGATTTACCAGAATAGTTTAGTTGTTTTGTACCTGACACGTGAGTTACCAGAACACTTTAGTTGTTTTATACCTGACACGTGATTTACCAGAACACTTTAGTTGTTGTGTACCTGACACGTGATTTACCAGAACACTAGTTGTTGTGTACCTGACACGTGAGTTACCAGAATAGTTTAGTTGTTGTGTACCTGACACGTGATTTACCAGAACACTAGTTGTTGTGTACCTGACACGTGATTTACCAGAACACTTTAGTTGTTGTGTACCTGACACGTGAGTTACCAGAATAGTTTAGTTGTTGTGTACCTGACACGTGATTTACCAGAACACTAGTTGTTGTGTACCTGACACGTGATTTACCAGAACACTTTAGTTGTTGTGTACCTGACACGTGATTTACCAGAACACTTTAGTTGTTGTGTACCTGACACGTGATTTACCAGAACACTTTAGTTGTTGTGTACCTGACACGTGATTTACCAGAATAGTTTAGTTGTTTTATACCTGACACGTGATTTACCAGAACACTTTAGTTGTTGTGTACCTGACACGTGATTTACCAGAATAGTTTAGTTGTTGTGTACCTGACACGTGATTTACCAGAACACTTTAGTTGTTGTGTACCTGACACGTGATTTACCAGAACACTTTAGTTGTTGTGTACCTGACACGTGATTTACCAGAACACTTTAGTTGTTGTGTACCTGACACGTGATTTACCAGAATAGTTTAGTTGTTGTGTACCTGACACGTGATTTACCAGAACACTTTAGTTGTTGTGTACCTGACACGTGATTTACCAGAATACTTTAGTTGTTGTGTACCTGACACGTGATTTACCAGAACACTTTAGTTGTTTTATACCTGACACGTGATTTACCAGAACACTTTAGTTGTTGTGTACCTGACACGTGATTTACCAGAATAGTTTAGTTGTTTTATACCTGACACGTGATTTACCAGAACACTTTAGTTGTTGTGTACCTGACACGTGATTTACCAGAACACTTTAGTTGTTGTGTACCTGATACGTGATTTACCAGAACACTTTAGTTGTTGTGTACCTGACACGTGATTTACCAGAATAGTTTAGTTGTTTTATACCTGACACGTGATTTACCAGAATAGTTTAGTTGTTGTGTACCTGACACGTGATTTACCAGAACACTAGTTGTTGTGTACCTGACACGTGAGTTACCAGAACACTTTAGTTGTTGTGTACCTGACACGTGATTTACCAGAACACTTTAGTTGTTGTGTACCTGACACGTGATTTACCAGAACACTTTAGTTGTTGTGTACCTGACACGTGATTTACCAGAATAGTTTAGTTGTTGTGTACCTGACACGTGATTTACCAGAACACTTTAGTTGTTGTGTACCTGACACGTGATTTACCAGAATACTTTAGTTGTTGTGTACCTGACACGTGATTTACCAGAACACTTTAGTTGTTTTATACCTGACACGTGATTTACCAGAACACTTTAGTTGTTGTGTACCTGACACGTGATTTACCAGAATAGTTTAGTTGTTTTATACCTGACACGTGATTTACCAGAACACTTTAGTTGTTGTGTACCTGACACGTGATTTACCAGAACACTTTAGTTGTTGTGTACCTGACACGTGATTTACCAGAACACTTTAGTTGTTGTGTACCTGACACGTGATTTACCAGAATAGTTTAGTTGTTTTATACCTGACACGTGATTTACCAGAATAGTTTAGTTGTTGTGTACCTGACACGTGATTTACCAGAACACTAGTTGTTGTGTACCTGACACGTGAGTTACCAGAACACTTTAGTTGTTGTGTACCTGACACGTGATTTACCAGAATAGTTTAGTTGTTGTGTACCTGACACGTGATTTACCAGAACACTTTAGTTGTTGTGTACCTGACACGTGATTTACCAGAACACTTTAGTTGTTGTGTACCTGACACGTGATTTACCAGAATAGTTTAGTTGTTTTATACCTGACACGTGATTTACCAGAACACTTTAGTTGTTGTGTACCTGACACGTGAGTTACCAGAACACTTTAGTTGTTGTGTACCTGACACGTGATTTACCAGAATAGTTTAGTTGTTTTATACCTGACACGTGAGTTACCAGAACACTTTAGTTGTTGTGTACCTGACACGTGAGTTACCAGAACACTTTAGTTGTTGTGTACCTGACACGTGATTTACCAGAATAGTTTAGTTGTTGTGTACCTGACACGTGATTTACCAGAACACTTTAGTTGTTGTGTACCTGACACGTGATTTACCAGAACACTTTAGTTGTTTTATACCTGACACGTGATTTACCAGAACACTAGTTGTTGTGTACCTGACACGTGATTTACCAGAATAGTTTAGTTGTTGTGTACCTGACACGTGAGTTACCAGAACACTTTAGTTGTTGTGTACCTGACACGTGAGTTACCAGAACACTTTAGTTGTTGTGTACCTGACACGTGATTTACCAGAACACTTTAGTTGTTGTGTACCTGACACGTGATTTACCAGAACACTAGTTGTTGTTGTGTACCTGACACGTGAGTTACCAGAACACTTTAGTTGTTGTGTACCTGACACGTGATTTACCAGAATAGTTTAGTTGTTGTGTACCTGACACGTGATTTACCAGAACACTTTAGTTGTTGTGTACCTGACACGTGATTTACCAGAACACTTTAGTTGTTGTGTACCTGACACGTGATTTACCAGAACACTTTAGTTGTTGTGTACCTGACACGTGATTTACCAGAACACTTTAGTTGTTGTGTACCTGACACGTGATTTACCAGAATAGTTTAGTTGTTGTGTACCTGACACGTGATTTACCAGAACACTTTAGTTGTTGTGTACCTGACACGTGATTTACCAGAACACTTTAGTTGTTGTGTACCTGACACGTGAGTTACCAGAACACTTTAGTTGTTGTGTACCTGACACGTGATTTACCAGAATAGTTTAGTTGTTTTATACCTGACACGTGATTTACCAGAACACTTTAGTTGTTTTATACCTGACACGTGATTTACCAGAACACTAGTTGTTGTGTACCTGACACGTGAGTTACCAGAACACTTTAGTTGTTGTGTACCTGACACGTGATTTACCAGAATAGTTTAGTTGTTTTATACCTGACACGTGATTTACCAGAACACTTTAGTTGTTTTATACCTGACACGTGAGTTACCAGAACACTTTAGTTGTTGTGTACCTGACACGTGATTTACCAGAACACTTTAGTTGTTTTATACCTGACACGTGATTTACCAGAATAGTTTAGTTGTTGTGTACCTGACACGTGAGTTACCAGAACACTTTAGTTGTTTTATACCTGACACGTGATTTACCAGAATAGTTTAGTTGTTGTGTACCTGACACGTGAGTTACCAGAACACTTTAGTTGTTGTGTACCTGACACGTGATTTACCAGAACACTTTAGTTGTTGTGTACCTGACACGTGATTTACCAGAACACTTTAGTTGTTTTATACCTGACACGTGATTTACCAGAATAGTTTAGTTGTTGTGTACCTGACACGTGATTTACCAGAACACTTTAGTTGTTGTGTACCTGACACGTGAGTTACCAGAACACTTTAGTTGTTGTGTACCTGACACGTGATTTACCAGAATAGTTTAGTTGTTGTGTACCTGACACGTGAGTTACCAGAACACTTTAGTTGTTGTGTACCTGACACGTGAGTTACCAGAACACTTTAGTTGTTTTATACCTGACACGTGATTTACCAGAACACTTTAGTTGTTGTGTACCTGACACGTGATTTACCAGAATAGTTTAGTTGTTGTGTACCTGACACGTGAGTTACCAGAACACTTTAGTTGTTGTGTACCTGACACGTGAGTTACCAGAACACTTTAGTTGTTTTATACCTGACACGTGATTTACCAGAACACTTTAGTTGTTGTGTACCTGACACGTGATTTACCAGAATAGTTTAGTTGTTGTGTACCTGACAAGTGATTTACCAGAATAGTTTAGTTGTTGTGTACCTGACACGTGATTTACCAGAACACTTTAGTTGTTTTATACCTGACACGTGATTTACCAGAACAGTTTAGTTGTTGTGTACCTGACACGTGAGTTACCAGAACACTTTAGTTGTTGTGTACCTGACACGTGATTTACCAGAATAGTTTAGTTGTTTTATACCTGACACGTGATTTACCAGAATAGTTTAGTTGTTGTGTACCTGACACGTGATTTACCAGAACACTAGTTGTTGTGTACCTGACACGTGAGTTACCAGAACACTTTAGTTGTTGTGTACCTGACACGTGATTTACCAGAACACTTTAGTTGTTGTGTACCTGACACGTGATTTACCAGAACACTTTAGTTGTTGTGTACCTGACACGTGATTTACCAGAATAGTTTAGTTGTTGTGTACCTGATACGTGATTTACCAGAACACTTTAGTTGTTGTGTACCTGACACGTGATTTACCAGAATACTTTCGTTGTTGTGTACCTGACACGTGATTTACCAGAACACTTTAGTTGTTTTATACCTGACACGTGATTTACCAGAACACTTTAGTTGTTGTGTACCTGACACGTGATTTACCAGAATAGTTTAGTTGTTTTATACCTGACACGTGATTTACCAGAACACTTTAGTTGTTGTGTACCTGACACGTGATTTACCAGAACACTTTAGTTGTTGTGTACCTGATACGTGATTTACCAGAACACTTTAGTTGTTGTGTACCTGACACGTGATTTACCAGAATAGTTTAGTTGTTTTATACCTGACACGTGATTTACCAGAATAGTTTAGTTGTTGTGTACCTGACACGTGATTTACCAGAACACTAGTTGTTGTGTACCTGACACGTGAGTTACCAGAACACTTTAGTTGTTGTGTACCTGACACGTGATTTACCAGAATAGTTTAGTTGTTGTGTACCTGACACGTGATTTACCAGAACACTTTAGTTGTTGTGTACCTGACACGTGATTTACCAGAACACTTTAGTTGTTGTGTACCTGACACGTGATTTACCAGAATAGTTTAGTTGTTTTATACCTGACACGTGATTTACCAGAACACTTTAGTTGTTGTGTACCTGACACGTGAGTTACCAGAACACTTTAGTTGTTGTGTACCTGACACGTGATTTACCAGAATAGTTTAGTTGTTTTATACCTGACACGTGAGTTACCAGAACACTTTAGTTGTTGTGTACCTGACACGTGAGTTACCAGAACACTTTAGTTGTTGTGTACCTGACAGGTGATTTACCAGAATAGTTTAGTTGTTGTGTACCTGACACGTGATTTACCAGAACACTTTAGTTGTTGTGTACCTGACACGTGATTTACCAGAACACTTTAGTTGTTTTATACCTGACACGTGATTTACCAGAACACTAGTTGTTGTGTACCTGACACGTGATTTACCAGAATAGTTTAGTTGTTGTGTACCTGACACGTGAGTTACCAGAACACTTTAGTTGTTGTGTACCTGACACGTGAGTTACCAGAACACTTTAGTTGTTGTGTACCTGACACGTGATTTACCAGAACACTTTAGTTGTTGTGTACCTGACACGTGATTTACCAGAACAGTAGTTGTTGTGTACCTGACACGTGAGTTACCAGAACACTTTAGTTGTTGTGTACCTGACACGTGATTTACCAGAATAGTTTAGTTGTTGTGTACCTGACACGTGATTTACCAGAACACTTTAGTTGTTGTGTACCTGACACGTGATTTACCAGAACACTTTAGTTGTTGTGTACCTGACACGTGATTTACCAGAACACTTTAGTTGTTGTGTACCTGACACGTGATTTACCAGAACACTTTAGTTGTTGTGTACCTGACACGTGATTTACCAGAATAGTTTAGTTGTTGTGTACCTGACACGTGATTTACCAGAACACTTTAGTTGTTGTGTACCTGACACGTGATTTACCAGAACACTTTAGTTGTTGTGTACCTGACACGTGAGTTACCAGAACACTTTAGTTGTTGTGTACCTGACACGTGATTTACCAGAATAGTTTAGTTGTTTTATACCTGACACGTGATTTACCAGAACACTTTAGTTGTTTTATACCTGACACGTGATTTACCAGAACACTAGTTGTTGTGTACCTGACACGTGAGTTACCAGAACACTTTAGTTGTTGTGTACCTGACACGTGATTTACCAGAATAGTTTAGTTGTTTTATACCTGACACGTGATTTACCAGAACACTTTAGTTGTTTTATACCTGACACGTGAGTTACCAGAACACTTTAGTTGTTGTGTACCTGACACGTGATTTACCAGAACACTTTAGTTGTTTTATACCTGACACGTGATTTACCAGAATAGTTTAGTTGTTGTGTACCTGACACGTGAGTTACCAGAACACTTTAGTTGTTTTATACCTGACACGTGATTTACCAGAATAGTTTAGTTGTTGTGTACCTGACACGTGAGTTACCAGAACACTTTAGTTGTTGTGTACCTGACACGTGATTTACCAGAACACTTTAGTTGTTGTGTACCTGACACGTGATTTACCAGAACACTTTAGTTGTTTTATACCTGACACGTGATTTACCAGAATAGTTTAGTTGTTGTGTACCTGACACGTGATTTACCAGAACACTTTAGTTGTTGTGTACCTGACACGTGAGTTACCAGAACACTTTAGTTGTTGTGTACCTGACACGTGATTTACCAGAATAGTTTAGTTGTTGTGTACCTGACACGTGAGTTACCAGAACACTTTAGTTGTTGTGTACCTGACACGTGAGTTACCAGAACACTTTAGTTGTTTTATACCTGACACGTGATTTACCAGAACACTTTAGTTGTTGTGTACCTGACACGTGATTTACCAGAATAGTTTAGTTGTTGTGTACCTGACACGTGAGTTACCAGAACACTTTAGTTGTTGTGTACCTGACACGTGAGTTACCAGAACACTTTAGTTGTTTTATACCTGACACGTGATTTACCAGAACACTTTAGTTGTTGTGTACCTGACACGTGATTTACCAGAATAGTTTAGTTGTTGTGTACCTGACAAGTGATTTACCAGAATAGTTTAGTTGTTGTGTACCTGACACGTGATTTACCAGAACACTTTAGTTGTTTTATACCTGACACGTGATTTACCAGAACAGTTTAGTTGTTGTGTACCTGACACGTGAGTTACCAGAACACTTTAGTTGTTGTGTACCTGACACGTGATTTACCAGAACACTTTAGTTGTTGTGTACCTGACACGTGATTTACCAGAACACTTTAGTTGTTTTATACCTGACACGTGATTTACCAGAACACTTTAGTTGTTGTGTACCTGACACGTGATTTACCAGAACACTTTAGTTGTTGTGTACCTGACACGTGATTTACCAGAACACTTTAGTTGTTGTGTACCTGACACGTGATTTACCAGAATAGTTTAGTTGTTGTGTACCTGACACGTGATTTACCAGAACACTTTAGTTGTTGTGTACCTGATACGTGATTTACCAGAACACTTTAGTTGTTGTGTACCTGACACGTGATTTACCAGAACACTTTAGTTGTTTTATACCTGACACGTGAGTTACCAGAACACTTTAGTTGTTGTGTACCTGACACGTGATTTACCAGAACACTTTAGTTGTTTTATACCTGACACGTGAGTTACCAGAACACTAGTTGTTGTGTACCTGACACGTGATTTACCAGAATAGTTTAGTTGTTGTGTACCTGACACGTGAGTTACCAGAACACTTTAGTTGTTGTGTACCTGACACGTGATTTACCAGAACACTTTAGTTGTTTTATACCTGACACGTGAGTTACCAGAACACTAGTTGTTGTGTACCTGACACGTGATTTACCAGAACACTTTAGTTGTTTTATACCTGACACGTGAGTTACCAGAACACTTTAGTTGTTGTGTACCTGACACGTGAGTTACCAGAACACTTTAGTTGTTTTATACCTGACACGTGAGTTACCAGAACACTTTAGTTGTTGTGTACCTGACACGTGAGTTACCAGAACACTTTAGTTATTTTATACCTGACACGTGAGTTACCAGAACAGTTTAGTTGTTGTGTACCTGACACGTGATTTACCAGAACACTTTAGTTGTTGTGTACCTGACACGTGATTTACCAGAACACTTTAGTTGTTGTGTACCTGACACGTGATTTACCAGAACACTAGTTGTTGTGTACCTGACACGTGATTTACCAGAACACTTTAGTTGTTGTGTACCTGACACGTGATTTACCAGAACACTTTAGTTGTTGTGTACCTGACACGTGATTTACCACAACACTTTAGTTGTTGTGTACCTGACACGTGATTTACCAGAACACTTTAGTTGTTGTGTACCTGACACGTGATTTACCAGAACACTTTAGTTGTTGTGTACCTGACACGTGAGTTACCAGAACACTTTAGTTGTTGTGTACCTGACACGTGATTTACCAGAACACTTTAGTTGTTTTATACCTGACACGTGAGTTACCAGAACACTAGTTGTTGTGTACCTGACACGTGATTTACCAGAACACTTTAGTTGTTTTATACCTGACACGTGAGTTACCAGAACACTTTAGTTGTTGTGTACCTGACACGTGAGTTACCAGAACACTTTAGTTGTTTTATACCTGACACGTGAGTTACCAGAACACTTTAGTTGTTGTGTACCTGACACGTGAGTTACCAGAACACTTTAGTTGTTGTGTACCTGACACGTGATTTACCAGAACACTTTAGTTGTTGTGTACCTGACACGTGATTTACCAGAACACTTTAGTTGTTGTGTACCTGACACGTGATTTACCAGAACACTTTAGTTGTTGTGTACCTGACACGTGATTTACCAGAACACTTTAGTTGTTGTGTACCTGACACGTGATTTACCAGAACACTTTAGTTGTTTTATACCTGACACGTGATTTACCAGAACACTTTAGTTGTTGTGTACCTGACACGTGATTTACCAGAACACTTTAGTTGTTTTATACCTGACACGTGATTTACCAGAACACTTTAGTTGTTGTGTACCTGACACGTGATTTACCAGAACACTAGTTGTTGTGTACCTGACACGTGATTTACCAGAACACTTTAGTTGTTGTGTACCTGACACGTGATTTACCAGAACACTAGTTGTTGTGTACCTGACACGTGATTTACCAGAACACTTTAGTTGTTTTATACCTGACACGTGATTTACCAGAACACTTTAGTTGTTTTATACCTGACACGTGAGTTACCAGAACACTTTAGTTGTTGTGTACCTGACACGTGATTTACCAGAACACTTTAGTTGTTGTGTACCTGACACGTGATTTACCAGAACACTTTAGTTGTTGTGTACCTGACACGTGATTTACCAGAATAGTTTAGTTGTTGTGTACCTGACAAGTGATTTACCAGAATAGTTTAGTTGTTGTGTACCTGACACGTGATTTACCAGAATAGTTTAGTTGTTGTGTACCTGACACGTGATTTACCAGAATAGTTTAGTTGTTGTGTACCTGACACGTGATTTACCAGAATAGTTTAGTTGTTGTGTACCTGACACGTGATTTACCAGAATAGTTTAGTTGTTGTGTACCTGACACGTGATTTACCAGAACACTTTAGTTGTTGTGTACCTGACACGTGATTTACCAGAACACTTTAGTTGTTGTGTACCTGACACGTGATTTACCAGAACACTTTAGTTGTTGTGTACCTGACAAGTGATTTACCAGAATAGTTTAGTTGTTGTGTACCTGACAAGTGATTTACCAGAATAGTTTAGTTGTTGTGTACCTGACACGTGATTTACCAGAACACTTTAGTTGTTGTGTACCTGACAAGTGATTTACCAGAATAGTTTAGTTGTTGTGTACCTGACACGTGATTTACCAGAATAGTTTAGTTGTTGTGTACCTGACACGTGATTTACCAGAACACTTTAGTTGTTTTATACCTGACACGTGATTTACCAGAACACTAGTTGTTGTGTACCTGACACGTGATTTACCAGAACACTTTAGTTGTTGTGTACCTGACACGTGATTTACCAGAACACTTTAGTTGTTTTATACCTGACACGTGATTTACCAGAACACTTTAGTTGTTGTGTACCTGACACGTGAGTTACCAGAACACTTTAGTTGTTGTGCACCTGACACGTGATTTACCAGAATAGTTTAGTTGTTGTGTACCTGACACGTGATTTACCAGAATAGTTTAGTTGTTGTGTACCTGACACGTGATTTACCAGAATAGTTTAGTTGTTGTGTACCTGACACGTGATTTACCAGAACACTTTAGTTGTTTTATACCTGACACGTGATTTACCAGAACACTTTAGTTGTTGTGTACCTGACACGTGATTTACCAGAACACTAGTTGTTGTGTACCTGACACGTGATTTACCAGAACACTTTAGTTGTTGTGTACCTGACACGTGATTTACCAGAATAGTTTAGTTGTTGTGTACCTGACAAGTGATTTACCAGAACACTAGTTGTTGTGTACCTGACACGTGATTTACCAGAACACTTTAGTTGTTGTGTACCTGACACGTGATTTACCAGAACACTTTAGTTGTTGTGTACCTGACACGTGATTTACCAGAACACTTTAGTTGTTGTGTACCTGACACGTGATTTACCAGAACACTTTAGTTGTTGTGTACCTGACACGTGAGTTACCAGAACACTTTAGTTGTTGTGTACCTGACACGTGATTTACCAGAATAGTTTAGTTGTTTTATACCTGACACGTGATTTACCAGAACACTTTAGTTGTTTTATACCTGACACGTGATTTACCAGAACACTAGTTGTTGTGTACCTGACACGTGAGTTACCAGAACACTTTAGTTGTTGTGTACCTGACACGTGATTTACCAGAATAGTTTAGTTGTTTTATACCTGACACGTGATTTACCAGAACACTTTAGTTGTTGTGTACCTGACACGTGAGTTACCAGAACACTTTAGTTGTTGTGCACCTGACACGTGATTTACCAGAACACTTTAGTTGTTGTGCACCTGACACGTGATTTACCAGAATAGTTTAGTTGTTGTGTACCTGACACGTGATTTACCAGAATAGTTTAGTTGTTGTGTACCTGACACGTGATTTACCAGAATAGTTTAGTTGTTGTGTACCTGACACGTGAGTTACCAGAACACTTTAGTTGTTGTGCACCTGACACGTGATTTACCAGAATAGTTTAGTTGTTTTATACCTGACACGTGATTTACCAGAACACTTTAGTTGTTGTGTACCTGACACGTGATTTACCAGAACACTTTAGTTGTTGTGCACCTGACACGTGATTTACCAGAATAGTTTAGTTGTTGTGTACCTGACACGTGATTTACCAGAATAGTTTAGTTGTTGTGTACCTGACACGTGATTTACCAGAATAGTTTAGTTGTTGTGTACCTGACACGTGAGTTACCAGAACACTTTAGTTGTTGTGTACCTGACACGTGAGTTACCAGAACACTTTAGTTGTTGTGCACCTGACACGTGATTTACCAGAATAGTTTAGTTGTTGTGTACCTGACACGTGATTTACCAGAATAGTTTAGTTGTTGTGTACCTGACACGTGATTTACCAGAACACTTTAGTTGTTTTATACCTGACCCGTGATTTACCAGAACACTTTAGTTGTTGTGTACCTGACACGTGATTTACCAGAATAGTTTAGTTGTTGTGTACCTGACACGTGATTTACCAGAATAGTTTAGTTGTTGTGTACCTGACAAGTGATTTACCAGAATAGTTTAGTTGTTGTGTACCTGACACGTGATTTACCAGAACACTTTAGTTGTTGTGTACCTGACACGTGATTTACCAGAACACTTTAGTTGTTGTGTACCTGACACGTGATTTACCAGAACACTAGTTGTTGTGTACCTGACACGTGAGTTACCAGAACACTTTAGTTGTTGTGTACCTGACACGTGATTTACCAGAATAGTTTAGTTGTTTTATACCTGACACGTGATTTACCAGAACACTTTAGTTGTTTTATACCTGACACGTGATTTACCAGAACACTAGTTGTTGTGTACCTGACACGTGAGTTACCAGAACACTTTAGTTGTTGTGTACCTGACACGTGATTTACCAGAATAGTTTAGTTGTTTTATACCTGACACGTGATTTACCAGAACACTTTAGTTGTTGTGTACCTGACACGTGAGTTACCAGAACACTTTAGTTGTTGTGTACTTGACACGTGATTTACCAGAACACTTTAGTTGTTGTGTACCTGACACGTGATTTACCAGAATAGTTTAGTTGTTGTGTACCTGACACGTGATTTACCAGAATAGTTTAGTTGTTGTGTACCTGACAAGTGATTTACCAGAACACTAGTTGTTGTGTACCTGACACGTGAGTTACCAGAACACTTTAGTTGTTGTGTACCTGACACGTGAGTTACCAGAACACTTTAGTTGTTGTGTACCTGACACGTGAGTTACCAGAACACTTTAGTTGTTGCACATCACAGTTGTATAATTTTGGTTTTTTTTCTTGTATTTCAGAAATAAATCACAAACTCTTACTTAACATCCAGTGTTTATTTCTGGAACAGACGTGCTTGTCTTACTTTATTTCAAATCCTCTAGTAAAAGAGTCTATGGTAATATAACTGGTAAAAAAAAACAAAACGTATTCTACACATGAGTTACAGATAATTAGATTTAGTAAGTTTTGGATCTGTTGTCAACAGAGAAATACTGTCTTTTTTCCCAACTGTAATTGGTTGTTAAAATGACCTTATGATAATGCGGAATTAATTTAGCTTTAATGACACGTTTGGATGTTCATACTCACCAGTGCTCCACATATCCTTGGATTTTTTCGTTACTGGTGGAAGCATAACAAATTTGAGGGGTCGTATTTTTTGGAACAGCAAAATACTTCCTGCGAGGGTTTTGTAGGGACTATCGTCTTCCCCCATCCAGTGTAGGGCGACTTTAAAATCTGGGGAAGCAACTAGTTAAAAAAAAGAAGGAAGAATTCCAGTGCTAAGAGAACCACAATTAAAATGTGTTCTTTCTTACACCTGCAATCTAGTGCAAAGAGAACCACAATTAAAATGTGTCCTTTCTTACACCTGCCATCTAGTGCTAAGAGAACCACAATTAAAATGTGTCCTTTCTTACACCTGTACTCAGAAGGAAAGATTGGTCACTTGGCATGTTCGTTTTTATTTGATACTGCTAACTATTTGTTCAATGTTAAGTCTACAGGCACGAACATCCTGGTTTCGATACCTGTGACAGCCAGAACACAGACAGCTTACATCTTTGCGCCTGACATCAACCACGACGTTTCATGTCCACGTGTTCGGGTCTTTACAATAAAGAATCAGTTAGGGTACGCGGATGACTTACTAGTGTTTAGTTACCTATTGTCACTGGTCAGTCTCAATCGCTTGTGTTCAGTTACCTGTTGTCACTGGTCAGTCTCAGTCGCTTGTGTTTAGATACCTGTTGTCACTGGTCAGTCTCAGTCGCTTGTGTTCAGTTACCTGTTGTCACTGGTCAGTCTCAGTCGCTTGTGTTCAGTTACCTGTTGTCACTGGTCAGTCTCAGTCGCTTGTGTTTAGATACCTGTTGTCACTGGTCAGTCTCAGTCGCTTGTGTTTAGTTACCTGTTGTCACTGGTCAGTCTCAGTCGCTTGTGTTTAGATACCTGTTGTCACTGGTCAGTCTCAGTCGCTTGTGTTTAGTTACCTGTTGTCACTGGTCAGTCTCTTGTGTTGAATTTCCGCTATCGTGGAGGGTTGTGTGGTTTCATGTCACGTGGTTCTGTCTTGAGTTCATGTGTCAAGAGAGCACCAGGAGGCTACATAAAGGGTAATAATAATATCATTCACACCAGAATCACCATGTCTTTTACCGTATATAAAATATAAGAAAAGGAAATATACAGTTCAATACCCGTATTACTTATGGGGTATCGTATATACAGTTCAATACCCGTATTACATATCTTATTTAGTATTCTTATAAACGTTTTAGGTGGAATACACCAAACCATACTTGTTGTGGACTAGGAAAAAAACAATAAAACGTGTATTAATTTCAGTGAGTCTACGTGTCAACAATAAAACGTGTATTAATTTCAGTGAGTCTACGTGTCAACAATAAAACGTGTATTAATTTCAGTGAGTCTACGTGTCAACAATAAAACGTGTATTAATTTCAGTGAGTCTACGTGTCAACAATAAAACGTGTATTAATTTCAGTGAGTTTACATGTCAACAATAAAACGTGTATTAATTTCAGCGTGTCTACGTGTCAACAATAAAACGTGTATTAATTTCAGCGTGTCTACGTGTCAACAATTAAACGTGTATTAATTTCAGCTTGTTTACGTGTTCACAATGTAAATATTGGTTCGAGTTACGACAACAGTAGGTGTCTCTGTATGAGTAGAGAGAACAAGTTTGCTGTTAGTGACATTTCTGTCAGACAGATAGAGTAATTACAAAACTAGTAGCCGAACCCGGAACACATGTCAGTCTTATTGATGTATTTAGCGTGTTAAACTTACGCGTTCAAATTATAAATATTGAAGGTAAATTCTGATTAGTAGGGGTGGTTTTAATCCATGTTAAACTTTGTAACAGTTAGTCCTAACTTCACTGAAATTTCAAGCTTATATAATTAATCAAAGTTTTAAATTAATTAACTAAATTGAAGAACATCAATATTTTGCTTGACGGGGTAAAACGAACGAAACGTTGGAACTTACATAAATAGTCCTTTACTGTTATTTTAAAAGTTGGCAGATAGCCCGATGTAGCTTTGCTGTAAGAAACACACAGAACACCATGACATATCGATATGCATTCTTCAAGCAAGTAATACATCTCCAAAACTATATTCACAGTCTGGTTACAACTGCTGTCCCTAATTAACTCGCACCTCAACTTGTTATTCGCCGGGATGACCATAAGTCTACAGACTCACAACGCAGGGTTCGAGTACCCTCGATGGACTCAGCAGATGTAATCTGAATATGTTACTGTTATTGTTTTATAAAGTACCTAGTTACACACAGACGTTATTTCGGGAGGTAAAGATTTATATTATTTTAATTTTGACAAAAAACAACAACAAACATTATATGAGTTACCCATCACGGGTATCGAAACCCGATTTTTATCATTATAAGCCCTCGGGCTTAACGCACTATTACATGGTGAACGTAAAACAAAGAGGCAGTCTTTATGGTTAACGTTTCGTGGAAGCAAGCCTCGAGATAAAAGATATGTATCTGATAGTATAATAAAAATGTCTGTGAGTCTGTAATTGACTAATTTCGTAGTAAACTGTGGTATTATATTATATTATACGACACGACACTTTTAATATTAACTTGCTGTCAGAACAAGCTAATTACTTAGGTCAAAAGTAAAAGTCAACACTGTAACAATTAGACCCAATTAAATACACCGTGTTTAGGTTGTTACCTATCAGGATTATAAAGCTCTGTTCTATTGGTTGAGTACAGTCGTTATTAGCGGTGTTTTCGGCCGTAAACACATTAATATTTCACAAGATATGGCCAGCTTAGGACGCTTGGGGTGGTCTTAAATTTATGTAGTAAGCTAACAACGCCAAGTAATCTTCATAATAAAACAAAGTAATGAAATATAAAAACAACAACAGACATATTAAACATTCTGATTAATAATGTTCGTAAAATTAAAAACAAATTATGGTGCACGCCCTGCTCGTGTAAACTATAACACTAGTTCAGAGCGTTATGTATCTTCGAAGACTTAAGGTTTGTTGAACGACTTAACAGCAGTATAATCATATTACACTTCGCTATAACACACAATACACTACGTTGAAATATGTAAGATATATTAAAGGTTGAACATAGTGGGTACGGTGCTCAAATAAATATTGTGAAAAGATACCCTATCTATCGCCAGGTGCTATTTTACTGGTGGTATGGAAACTCTCTGATACACAACAATAAACCGATCATTACATCAGTAAAACTGAACGAACACAGGAGAGATAGAAATGTTTCCTTTGTTAATATTTTGTAACTTTATAATGAACACAATAAAAACATTTTAACCGTCGTCTACTTTAGACATCGATGGCGTAATAATACCAACTGTTAGAGAGACACAAGTGCTGAGGATGACGTTTCGAATGTCCATCGCAGTTCATCATGAATACTCTGTTTAAACAATCTATCAAAGAATATTCTTATATGTTGGTAGTCAGAAAGAAATTATACACTACATGTTTATAAGACAATTTTTTTTCTTTCGTCCAACGTTTCGCCATTGGAACTTCACGAGGATTAGTAGGACAAGAACAGTTTCTGTTTCAACTTTGTTATCAAAATGTCTAAATCCCTACAGGATGCACTAGAGATGACCAAAATACAATATAAAATTTTATATATTTTTAACCTGGATAGCTCACAAACGAAATGATGGCCACTTCTTTAGGGCGACATGTAACTTCTAATGTCTAATTAAGAGGTGAAATAAATCATAATATAGTCAACTTACTTAAAGACATCTGGAAGTTACAATGTTGAGTGTCCAGTGGATATCTATGTAGTTCCATTAGGCATCCCACTTGGACTAAGTACCTAGAAGAAAGTCGAAAACCTTAACAATTTTATACACTAAGTGAGGACCGGGACAACTGTAGTTTTATATACTTTATACACTAAATGAGGACCGGGGCAACTGTAGTTTTATATACTTTATACACTAAGTGAGGACCGGGACAACTGAAGTTTTATATACTTTATACACTAAGTGAGGACCGGGACAACTGAAGTTTTATATACTTTATACACTAAGTGAGGACCGGGACAACTGTAGTTTTATATACTTTATACACTAAATGAGGACCGGGGCAACTGTAGTTTTATATACTTTATACACTAAGTGAGGACCGGGACAACTGAAGTTTTATATACTTTATACACTAAGTGAGGACCGGGACAACTGAAGTTTTATATACTTTATACACTAAGTGAGGACCGGGGCAACTGGAGTTTTATATACTTTATACACTAAGTGAGGACCGGGACAACTGGAGTTTTATATACTTTATACACTAAGTGAGGACCGGGGCAACTGAAGGTTTATATACTTTATACACTAAGTGAGGACCGGGACAACTGAAGTTTTATATACTTTATACACTAAGTGAGGACCGGGACAACTGAAGTTTTATATACTTTATACACTAAGTGAGGACCGGGACAACTGTTGTTTTATATACTTTATACACTAAGTGAGGACCGGGACAACTGAAGTTTTATATACTTTATACACTAAGTGAGGACCGGGACAACTGAAGTTTTATATACTTTATACACTAAGTGAGGACCGGGACAACTGGAGTTTTATATACTTTATACACTAAGTGAGGACCGGGACAACTGAAGTTTTATATACTTTATACACTAAGTGAGGACCGGGACAACTGTTGTTTTATATACTTTATACACTAAGTGAGGACCGGGACAACTGAAGTTTTATATACTTTATACACTAAGTGAGGACCGGGAAACTGAAGTTTTATATACTTTATACACTAAGTGAGGACCGGGACAACTGAAGTTTTATATACTTTATACACTAAGTGAGGACCGGGACAACTGAAGTTTTATATACTTTATACACTAAGTGAGGACCGGGGCAACTGGAGTTTTATATACTTTATACACTAAGTGAGGACCGGGACAACTGGAGTTTTATATACTTTATACACTAAGTGAGGACCGGGGCAACTGAAGGTTTATATACTTTATACACTAAGTGAGGACCGGGACAACTGAAGTTTTATATACTTTATACACTAAGTGAGGACCGGGACAACTGAAGTTTTATATACTTTATACACTAAGTGAGGACCGGGACAACTGTTGTTTTATATACTTTATACACTAAGTGAGGACCGGGACAACTGAAGTTTTATATACTTTATACACTAAGTGAGGACCGGGACAACTGAAGTTTTATATACTTTATACACTAAGTGAGGACCGGGACAACTGAAGTTTTATATACTTTATACACTAAGTGAGGACCGGGACAACTGGAGTTTTATATACTTTATACACTAAGTGAGGACCGGGACAACTGAAGTTTTATATACTTTATACACTAAGTGAGGACCGGGACAACTGTTGTTTTATATACTTTATACACTAAGTGAGGACCGGGACAACTGAAGTTTTATATACTTTATACACTAAGTGAGGACCGGGAAACTGAAGTTTTATATACTTTATACACTAAGTGAGGACCGGGACAACTGAAGTTTTATATACTTTATACACTAAGTGAGGACCGGGACAACTGAAGTTTTATATACTTTATACACTAAGTGAGGACCGGGACAACTGGAGTTTTATATGCTTTGGAAGAAGAAACATAGCATCACTAAATTTATGAAGTACAAAGCTATGCAACAAACTGTCAAAACTCGCTTCTTAGCTCGTGAGCCCATAGACTTATCCTATCAGAGGAGATCCTTCTTCTCAAAATAACATACTGTCCAGTTAAAAAAAAAAAAAATCATTCAATTTCACTTACTATAAACTACATATCGAATATTTCTCCCCGGTGGGATAGCAGTACGTTTTAAACTAACAGCGCTAAAATCCGAGGTTTGATTCTTCACGATGTACACAATAGATAGCTCAGTATGACTTCTCTAAAACAAACAAATGTACAAATAAAAATTGCACTTTCCTTTAAAGAAACATACGGGTATTTTCTTGTCTAGATGACGTAGTAAGCTATCATTATTTATGAGCACATTTGACAAAAGCCAACCCTTTGGTATCAAAATATATTAAATAGATTTAAAAGTTCTCCAAACGAAGCTATTTATCAAAATATTTGTTATTTCTGAAAATCGTGAGTTAAAGAAGATAATACAATCAGCTAATGGATATTCCATCGTGTGCAATTAAGCACGAATCTACACATTGGGTTACTAGCTGTGTTTACCGCTGGAAATCGAATCCCGGATTTTAGTGTTGTGCATCTCTTAACTTTCCACTGTCCGAACGGGAAAGTCTAAGAATGAAATCAATAAAAGCACACCTTTAACACCTGTAACATCTCTTTACACCCATAAGACGCAAGAATAACTACAGTCAGTAAGAGCGAATGTGACCTAGTGGAAAGCAAGTCAGAATGTGAACCTGAGGGCCCATGATTTGTATACCGTTCATGCTGAAATCGTGCTCTGAGCTTTGGAGTACAAGTGCTGATGAAATTCCACTATTCGACGAGAATGACCAGAGATATGTTGGTGGGTGCTTTTGAATAGCCCATGTTCCTCTAATCCATCAGTTCAAGACTGGGAACAGATGGTGAAGATAGCTCTTTTGTAGTCTTGCACAAATACATGGAAGAAATAAATACGGCCAGTGATGTAATGAGAGGAGACCAATGTCGCCATCTCGTGGCTGATGAGTGCATACAAGCTTATTAGTTACTAAGTACACATTTAAACATTTAAACCTACGATCAGATATTTTATTTTTGGTAACATTACGGATGAGATAATAAAAACATCAGATGACAGTTACCATTGATGGTGAAGTGGTATCATATAGACTGTTACCAATGATGGTGAAGTGGTATCATATAGACTGTTACCGTCAAGGAGAATGTGAAAATTATATCTACCATATATAATAACAATTTCATAAAGGTAATTTTCTCAAAGACAACACAACAATAGATATATAGTCTTTGAACAGACGGCACCAGAGGGCATTTTCTTGTAAAAGTTACCAATGGAATTCAGTTGGATTACAATAATGATAGGTAAAATAACATAATTCAATCTTAGGTAAAAGAGGCAGTGATATTATTAGTTTGTGAAAGTGCAGATAGAGGTCATCAGTGTGGTAATACCACAATTTTAAATTAAAGTTCTCTAATTCAGTACAGTTTCCAAAGTTATAGCGTTAGATGTAACACACGTTCATAAAGATACAAATGTCTACTGACAGTACGTATCCGTACTACAGCACCGTACTCTACCAGTACTTGATAACTAACAAATGGAGGTGTACACTACCTTATTTTAAATAACAAAAAACTGGACAAACGGCCTTATATTTCTATATTAATAAAGTAGGTAAACAGCATGAGAAAATTATATATGGACCACATACCTCCAACTCCATCACAGATTCATACATACCTGGTATGATGGTAGATGAATCATACTCACTACATCCCTAGCCATCATCAGATTCATACACACCTGGTATAGTGGTAGATGGACCATACTCACTCCATCCCTAGCCATCATCAGATTCATACACACCTGGTGTAGTGGTAGATGGACCATACTCACTATATCCCTAGCCATCATCAGATTCATACACACCTGGTGTAGTGGTAGATGGACCATACTCACTATATCCCTAGCCATCATCAGATTCATACACACCTGGTGTAGTGGTAGATGGACCATACTCACTATATCCCTAGCCATCATCAGATTCATACACACCTGGTATAGTGGTAGATGGACCATACTCACTACATCCCTAGCCATCATCAGATTCATACACACCTGGTATAGTGGTAGATGGACCATACTCACTACATCCCTAGCCATCATCAGATTCATACACACCTGGTATAGTGGTAGATGGACCATACTCACTACATTCCTAGCCATCATCAGATTCATACACACCTGGTATAGTGGTAGATGGACCATACTCACTACATCCCTAGCCATCATCAGATTCATACACACCTGGTATAGTGGTAGATGGATCATACTCACTACATCCCTAGCCATCATCAGATTCATACACACCTGGTATAGTGGTAGATGGACCATACTCACTACATCCCTAGCCATCATCAGATTCATACACACCTGGTGTAGTGGTAGATGGATCATACTCACTACATCCCTAGCCATCATCAGATTCATACACACCTGGTATAGTGGTAGATGGATCATACTCACTACATCCCTAGCCATCATCAGATTCATACACACCTGGTATAGTGGTAGATGGACCATACTCACTACATCCCTAGCCATCATCAGATTCATACACACCTGGTATAGTTGTAGATGGATCATACTCACTACATCCCTAGCCATCATCAGATTCATACACACCTGGTATAGTGGTAGATGGATCATACTCACTACATCCCTAGCCATTATCAGATTCATACACACCTGGTATAGTGGTAGATGGACCATACTCACTACATCCCTAGCCATCATCAGATTCATACACACCTGGTATAGTGGTAGATGGATCATACTCACTACATCCCTAGCCATTATCAGATTCATACACACCTGGTATAGTGGTAGATGGACCATACTCACTCCATCCCTAGCCATCATCAGATTCATACACACCTGGCGTAGTAGTAGATGGACCCGTCACGCAGCACTTTAGTGCGAGAGTTAGGCACAGTTTCACTAAAGAAGAGCACGTGCTTGCTGTTATGAAATACAATGTCTGGTTTCCATAGAAACTTCTCGGCCCCGCACGGGAAAGTTCTGAACTGCTCATCTCCACTTATCAGCTTTTCCAGATCCAGACGTCGGTCCTTCCACGCTATCACAAGGTAAGCGTGCATGCGGAACTCCTGCGTGAAGGTAGATGACGTAACACTGGTCCATTACAGCCGTTACTACCGTATAGTACGCAGCACATAAATCACACAGTGACACTATACTTACAATACACTTTTCGTACAGTAATTAATGATAGGTTTCAATACAAGCATGTATGCTTGAATGTTGTTTAATATACTTTAATATTCTTAATTAGACACTGACGCACAACACATTCTGTCGTAAAGTTGGTTAAAACTGAAAGAAAGTCGAGAATGTCAAAATAGTAATTACCAACGATTAACGAGTTATTAGCTCCAAACTCGCGTCCTAAATGTGTCAAAGATAGTCCTTAACACACGTCCGAACTGTGTCATTCAGTGAGCTCTAAATACGAGTCATAAATATATATACAGCGATCTCTAAACGCGTCCTTCAGTGACTCAAAACGAAACGTATAAATCATTGTTTAGAAACATGCGAATCCGATGCTGCATAATTTTAAACAGATGTTTAAAGCGTGAATCGTTGAAAGTAAACAGTCATTCAAGTTCTATTGTTATTTTCTCCTATGGGTTATATGGAGCCAATTAGTGTGTGTATGTTTTTTTCTTATAACAAAGCCATATCGGGCTATTTGCTGAGTCCACCGAGGAAAATCGAACCCCCGATTTTAGCGTTGTGAATCTGTAGACTTGTTGCTGTACCAGTGGGGGACAATTAAAGCCAAAGCCAAGCACATATCTTGGTTACACTACAACTTTCACACAGTAAAAACTTTAATACGTGGTTCAAGGTTTATTACACGGTCATAACAATGAGGACCAGATAACCTGTTTATCATTAAAGTAGAATAAAGGACACAAAAACTATAAGACATCATGACATTCGATACCACGTGCACGAAGATTGCAGATGGTGATCTAATCCAACCTGATAAAAAAAATGACACAGTCTCGCGGTTGCGCGTGCTATAATAATGCCCTTTCGGTAGAGTTTGGAATTAGCTTTAATTTTGTACCCCAATAAGTTATATTAAATGGTGCATTTTGATAACACTCGTCAATTTGTTACTTTATCCTTCTATGCCACAAACGAACTTCTAAGTGTCGTTCGTTAAAATCTGTTAGCTCTGTTTTCTAAAGCGAAAATAATAGATTGTTTACAGCACACTCAGCCCTTAGTGTAATCTCACAAACTAACAAGACAGAACGGTGCGGATAGTTTGTTTTCTTTTACGAATTTTGCGCAAAGCTACACGAGAGCTATCTGCGCTAGCCGTCCCTAATTTACCAGTGTAAGACTAGAAGAAAGGCAGCTAGTCATCACCACCCACAGCCAACTCTTGGGCTATTCTTTTACCAACGAATAGTAGGATTGACTGTTGCATTATAAAGCCCTCAGAGCTGGAAGGGTGAGCATGTTTGGTGTGAAGGAGATTCGAACCCATGACCCTCAGATTACGAGTCGAGTGCCTGAACCACGTGGCCGTGCCGGGCTGGATCGCGACGGAAGTTCTTAGTTTATACCACGACATTAAACAACGTAACTTTATGCTAAAGAGTTTTATTGGGTGTTGGTTCAAAACAGTCATAAATAATTTTAGAACATCTGTCAACGACATTGGAACAGGACTAGATAAAGTTCGGTCTTCAAACCAAAACAGGCCCGGCATGGTCAGGTTTGTTAAGGCGTTCGACTCGTACTCTGAGGGTCGCGGGTTCGAATCCCCGTCACACCAAACCTAGTCACCCTTTCAGCCGTGGGGGCGTTATAATGTTACGGCCAATCCCACTATTCGTTGGTAAAAGAGTAGCCCAAGAGTTGGCGGTGGGTGGTGATGACTAGCCGCTTTCCTTCTAGTTTTATGCTGCTAAATTAGGAACGGCTAGCGCAGATAGCCCTGATGTAGCTTTGCGCGAAATTCAAAAAGAAACAAAAAACAAACGAAACCAAGACAGTCGAATGCTTGATCAAATCAGGAAAACTGGGAAGTCTGTAATAAGACAACTGAAAAATCACAGCTGGAACAAGCAGTTATCAAAGTTGGGAAATTAGAGATGTGGAAATCGAACAGTTCAGAAAGCCAAGCTAAGGGAAACCCATGACTGAAAACAAGAAATCAGAAAGATTAGAGGAAAACCATGCAATTGTCACTCAGAAAATACTCAAAACAAAAATTGTATTATTTATTGGTTTTTAAATTAGGCCAAAGAGCAAACTGTGAGGCGTTGTGAAAGTGTTTTATATATATATACACACACACACACAAAACTGACGTATCATAAACAGTATAATTTCTCTCTTTATGGGGAGCATCTATATATCAATATCATAATAGAATTAATCGATAAAATACCATTTGATGTTCTGATATTCCATCTATTTCAAGGATTTGTAGAGAGACATAGACTTTGGTCGGCTTGTCTGGAAAAAAATTCCAAGTAACAAAGAAATATTAAAAAAAAACGTATGTGAAACAAGACGGTTAATGTTGATTCTAGAGAAAAACACGACTCAAACAAGTAACTCGTGTAATCACCAGTTTTATTTACTAAGCTTGTGAGTGTGCTACAACAGAGATGACAGTCTTACACTACCAGAGTAAAAAGCACTGAGCGTATATTTCAAACGCAACTATAAAGTGTCTCATACCGAGAGATACATTATGGTGTAAAACAGTTTAGTCTTATTGTCTCAGAAATTTAAAGTGTATTTAAGTATCAGCATGTGAAGATTTGGGGCTCATGTTTCGTGTTTATGATTGAACATATTAGTGTTCAGTGGTAATCAGCTGTGGTTGAACATATTAAATAATAAACATAATCACCTGTAGTTGAACCTTTAAAAATGTTTAACGTTTAGTTTTTATTCGTGTAAAACGAGGCTACTTTATCAAATAAAAATAGAATAAATGGATCACGTGGTCACTGATTTGACACCTGTCTTGAACCCGCACGAAACATTCCACCAATTAAGTTATAGCAATAACATACACAGCTAGAAAAAGATATACAAGTTTTTAAAGCTGGTATGAATTGATGTTATCAGCTTTATCCTTATACGTTTTAAACAAAATCATACAATCCATATTTTATATTAAAATATTAATTTCAGGACTGAACTATGCTACAAGCCACCTACTTCTTGCTAAAGTGTATCATAACTAAAAAAAAAATTAAAAAATGTTGCTTCTTCGACTGGTGAAAAAAAAAGGTACTACAAAAAAATTTGATTATATTTTAATTCTTACCAAGAACAGGCGGAGGTTCACATGACAGATATGTGTCTGGAAAAATATTTTTCGAGGTGTTACTATTGTCACATCTATAAGAAAAAGAATTTTAAAACTAATTTGATGCTTGCCTATGCAAATATTAACTGATATTTACTGTATAAATAAATAAATATTTATTATTAATAACACATCGCGTTGATGAAGTGTCACGAGAGCAAACGTTAACCCTATTTTAGGATAAAGTTAGGTTACATTTAAATTCAGGCTTAACATTGCACTTACCAACAATACTTTTTAATGGCATACTTAAGTGTCATAGTAATTAATAGAGCATTTTAACAAATATTTATGTTAAGTAGATTTTGTATAATAATAGATAATTCAAAAGATTTTCATATTTTATATTTATCTATTTAGTTTATTTCAATTGTGAAGTTGAAATTTTCTGATAAAAAATGTTCGGTCAAGTTGAATTAAAATATTTTTGAAAGTTTAAATGTACGTGCGAAAAGAAAAAAAAATCAAAAATATACCATATTTTAAGACAGTTAATATATTAATGTATTTAATATATATTTATCAAATGACAAATATTTTCAATTAATCATTTTAACTTTCCATTTTATACCTGCAAAGTTATATTTGTACTGTTAATATGGCTACCGAATTATAAGGAAAGAAAACATTAGCATTCATTTCAAATAGTGGCTTTTATGCCATAAAGCTTAGAAATAATATTATTACTAAGTTCCGTGTATTGCACTATGATTAACATTTATAGCTCCCTTTACCCACATACTTAAAACAGTGGGTTTGAAATTTTTCCGCTTATATAATAACCTGAATTTCATTTGTATTACCCACACCATTACACCTCTTCTAGCTGTTTTAAACTTTGCAAATATTGGAATAACAGAAAAAGTTAATTAATTAACGTCATTTCTTTCTCTTAGTTTTAACCTATCGCCAACACAAGTAAGACAGAACTGCGATCATAGACCCATATCGCAGAATACCAGTAATTACTGGTGCATAATATGTGCTCTAAGAATTGCTAGATAAAGCTATGTTTGCTTGTGTGAATTTCAGATAAGCAGTTATCAAAGTGGTTCTTGCTCACAATATCACAGTTCTTTAACATGTTTGACATGAGACAGTCGAATTAGAGTCACAGGATAACATCTGTTGTCTTGTCTATCGAAAGGATTCTAGTAGTCCCATGTTATTTTCCACACTGGACTCCTTGAGATAATGACCACACAAACCAAAGACCGGTTTCGATGTTGTTAAAGAACGCATCAGTCCTCTAATACAGCTAAG
The DNA here is from genome assembly GCF_004210375.1 of Tachypleus tridentatus. Taxonomy (NCBI): domain Eukaryota; kingdom Metazoa; phylum Arthropoda; class Merostomata; order Xiphosura; family Limulidae; genus Tachypleus; species Tachypleus tridentatus. The sequence goes on from NC_134827.1 coordinate 109,744,394, forward strand.
CCTACTTTTGAATCATCTGATCATAGGGCGGACCACAGATCAGACTTTAAAGGCCCAATATGGCACACATATTGGGAACAACTGATTTCTGATTTCGGTATATTACTGTAACTATTAGACCATGTCGACAGATGTCTCTGCACAACTAGTCAAAGTAATGTTTGATAATAAACCCTGACACATGTCACGCGCCAATGTCACGCCCTTTTGAAGTCCACGGAGAAATAAAAATGACATGCACAAATATATGCATTTATACAATTCAATCAATCACGTGATAGGTCATATGATCAATTTTTGTCCAATTAGAGAAAAATTAGTTGATAGTATAACGTTACGCGAACGTTTCTCTTTCAGTACTTATTTTCTATGTTCATTAATATTTTTTTCATTAATGTTATTAACTTACAAGAGAAGTAAAAATGATTACATGACAAATAATAAAACAAGAACATTTAAGTAATTACCTTATTTCTATTTCATCGCCACAAGACCAATATATCTTCAGACAGGTCAAGATAGAAACGACCAAAACATTCAAGAGGCCCATGGTTTGTTGTCTTCGCTGGTTTTGCAAACATAACCAAATTAAAAACTGGTAAGTTTTAGAGAAAGAACATCTGGCGTAAGTCGTTGAATATTGATAGACATTATAACATATGTATAAAGCTAAAGAGAATAAAGTTGAGTTTATTGGATGGTCTATATAGCGTTACAACGTCTCTACTTTCTTTTCAGTTAACGTCTTTTTTTTCTTTTTCCTTAAAAATATTCGAAATGTATTATTATACTCGTCGTAAGATCTAATATGGCTCAGATAAGTCTTGAATATCATACGAAAACCGTCAAATCAATTTCAGTGAGTGATAAATTGTGGTAAATTTAAAATTTATTCTGTTCTCCAGTTTTCTTTCTAGTTGGCTCGGCTTAATCATCTTAAAATATATAACTCATCTTTATTGAAGCACACCTGACGAAGAGAAACCTAGTCATTGTAGGCGTAGCAATTTTATGATATATGCAAAGATGTTGTTGTTTTGAATTAAGCACAAAGCTACACCACGGGTATTGAAACCCGTTGTAACTCCGCAGACATACCGCTGAGCCACTGGGGGGAAAAACGTAAAGAAAGAACCAATTATTTTAAAGACCACAAGTACGCACAAGTTTAGGCTTAATTATAAGTTGTTTATAGTTTAGAACACGTAAAAAAGTTGAAACACTTCTGTTTGATGGTCCTGTAAACATTGCATTTTAAGTTAAGGCTTAACAATGAGTCCTTTAAGATTCAGAACATGTAAATAAGTTGAGAAAAATATTCTGTTTGAGAAACTGTTAACATTACGTTTAAAGTCCAAACTTAACGATAAGCTGTTAATATTTAGGACATGTGAACAAAACACAATATACTTATGTTACGTGGTTTTGAAAACATTGTATTTAACGTTTAGGCTTAACACTAACCTGTTTACGATTCGGAACATGTAAAAAAAGGTGAAAAACGCTTCTGTTTCGTGGTCTTGTAAACATTGTGTTTCAAGTTTAGGCTTAACAATAAGCTGTTTACAATTAGAAAATGTGAAAATAGGTGAAAACACTTCTGTTTCGTGGTCTTGTAAACATTGTTTCAAGTTTAGGCTTAACACTAAGCTGTTAACAATTAGAAAATGTGAAAAAATTAAATATACTTCTATTTTATGGTCCTTTAAAACATTATGTGTATATCTTCATTTCATATTTCCGATAAAATATAAGAATTTTAAGTAGATTTATCGTTAATCAAATATTATTTGGTTCTTAGGCCTAAAAACATATGTTGCGTAGCATAACTGGAATTAAGAAACAGATTAAAGAACAACGAGTGATATATTTTTAAGCTTCGTGTAATTTTAACTTAGTGTTTTCTACAATATTCCACCATCATACCCTACCCATATGTTCCTCAACAGATCTACAAATATGCCTTCCAGTACCACTTTCCTAATAGATCTACAAATATGTCTTCCACTTTCCTAATCTTCCTATCTTATTTATTTTTGTCTGTTTGTTTCAAATTTTGATCACAGCTACTCAAGGGCTATCTGCGCTAGCCGTCCCTAATTTAGCAGTGTAAGACTAGAGGGAAAGCACCTAGTCATCATCACCTACCGCCAACTCTTGGGCTACTCTTTATCAACGAAAAGTGGGATTGACTGTAAGATTATAACTCTTCCACGACTGAAAGAACGAGCATGCTTGGTGGGAAAGAGGGATTCGAACCCGCGACTATCAGATCATAATTCGAGCGCCTTAACGACCTGCCCATGCCGGTCCCTTCCTATCTTATCAAAGGTATTTTGAAATTTTAAACGTGTAGTTCGAAACCAGCCTCGTTTCCTTCACAAAATAATTCAAATGAAGCTCGAACTTTCTTTACTTTTTATACATAATTTGAGGATTCTTCGATTTCACATTCACTACTGTTCCTTCCGCTTTAAACTAGAGTGCTTATTCTGTCTTTCCAATCTTTTGTTTCACACTATAATTTCTTCACTCTTTTCTCTGATTTGTTGTTTATCCATCATCTTAACACTTCCATGTTCTATCTATCTTTTGAAATGTTAACACATTTTTCACTTTGACTCTCTCGTAATTATCAGTACCTTTCTCTCCAGCACAGATAAACAACAGTATGTCAAACCTTCCTAAACACCCCACAGAATAGCACAGATAAACAACAGTATGTCACAACCTTCATATACAACCCACAGCATAGCACAGATAAACAACAATATGTCACAACCCTCCTAAACACCCCACAGAATAGCACAGATAAACAACAGTATGTCACAACCTTCCTAAACACCCCACAGAATAGCACAGATAAACAACAGTATGTCACAACCTTCATATACAACCCACAGCATAGCACAGATATAACAACAGTATGTCACAACCTTCCTAAACACCCCACAGAATAGCACAGATAAACAACAGTATGTCACAACCTTCCTAAACACCCCACAGAATAGCACAGATAAACAACAGTATGTCACAACCTTCATATACAACCCACAGCATAGCACAGATAAACAACAGTATGTCACAACCTTCATATACAACCCACAGCATAGCACAGATAAACAACAGTATGTCACAACCTTCCTAAACACCCCACAGAATAGCACAGATAAACAACAGTATGTCACAACCTTCCTAAACACCCCACAGAATAGCACAGATAAACAACAGTATGTCACAACCTTCATATACAACCCACAGCATAGCACAGATAAACAACAGTATGTCACAACCTTCCTAAACACCCCACAGAATAGCACAGATAAACAACAGTATGTCACAACCTTCCTAAACAACCGGCAGCATATATTCTGATCCTTAATTTACCATTGTTCTGTCTTTGTAAAAAACAACAAATATATTAACATCCTCTTACGGTAAGTAAAGAGCCTTTTTATCCCTTGTCCCCTCTTTCATCACATAAATGATAAACTATATATCCCTCTTTCACTACATAAACGACATACTCTATGTCTCTGTTCACCATTGTTCCCTCTTTCACTACATAAACGACATACTCTATGTCTCTGTTCACCATTGTTCCCTCTTTCACAACATAAACAATATACTCTATCTCTCTGTTCACCATTGTTCCCTCTTTCACTACATAAACAATATATTCTATCACTGTCTTCTCCATTGTTCCCTTTTCCACTACATAAACGACATACTCTATCTCTGTTCTCCATTGTTCCCTCTTTCACTATCTAAATACACTTACCTACGACTTTACCTCAGAGTGGATCCTGGATTTTCTACTCAGTTATTCCTAGTTATAAAATGGGTCTCTTGTCTTCCTAGAAGTTTCGTAGGTTACGTTTTATCACGTAAAATATGTTGGGGAAAATAATACTCTTGATTTATTCATCAATCAATACATATATTAAAGAGAGACATTAACAGATCAGTTACGATGTTGGGAACCACCTACAAGAAAGCTGACAAATACTGAAAACATAAAACTCGCTAGTGGAACAAAAATTCAACAAGTCGATCATTTTAAGTGACATGCGCTTTGGAGGATTAACAGCTGGCACTGAATAAAGTGCCACTGTAGAAAATTGTAGAGACGTCGATATTTTTATATATGATAGCATAAGCTGTGTAACAAAATAGCTTTTAAACATTAAATTTAACACTAACGACCAATAAATACACAATAACAATATACTCTATTGATGAACGGACTCCCCCTGAATCAATAAATAATACATCAGCCCGATCACTTGCTATTATGTGAGTGGTGATACATAGGTGTCATTATTGTAAACGAGCACGTGGTTTTTGTTAATAGGTGTATGCATATACAAACATTGACCGATTTGACTGAGTAGTATTAATATTACATTTCTCACAAGTTGTCTCGCTATAAAATTGCTGTAATATTTATAAATAAATAATAAGAATTGTTACGATAAAAATATTCAACAGAGAATTTAACATATATTAGTTGATCTGATCCAGATCCTTCAAATTTAACATCTATTAGTTGATCTGATCCAGATCTCTCAAATTTAACATCTATCAGTTGATCTGATCCAGATGCCTCAAATTTAACATCTATTAGTTGATCTGATCCAGATCCCTCAAATCCGATGGCAATGAACGGACTAGTATTTCATTTCTTAGATGAGACTTCAACGGTTGTGAAACTAAGCCTAAAATCAGAGAGTTAAAAATACATGCAAATTGCATTTTTTTCATACTGGATTTACACAGTACTTACAAAATATGTATTGAAATTTCTTATCATCTCCAACTCTAAACGAGAGACTATCAAATAGTGCTTTCTAGCTGTTACATTGATTGTGTTGCAGAAAAAAACCCAACCAAATACACTTGTTACTTCAGCCTAATTAGGTGGTCTCGCCATCTATGTACAGAAAAGAAAACCATTTGACAAATTAACTTTATTTTTTGTATCTTAGAACGACTGGTATGGGTATTAACACTTTTATTGATAAGGAGAGAACAACGTTTCGACCTTCCTAGGTCATCTTCAGGTTAATAAAGAGTTTGAAACTGGCCTTCGCCGGAGACATGTCTCAGAGACGAGAGCAGGGGCGTAGATTTTTTAAACCCGATGGGGGGTGGAATGATTTTTGTAACCACTTATGTGAACTGTTTAATTTACAAATTGGTAATCTCTGATTACGTGAACCTGAAAGCTGTAAACATGCAGTCACAGAGTTATCTTGTTACCACGATACTTCAAAGTTTCCATGTAGGTTTGTATAAGTGAGGTGTTGTAAACAGTTTTCAAAATGTTAATAGAATAATAACAAATGTGTCACAAATTAACTGCTACATGAATTTATTCCTGCACACTGCACAGTATAAAAGATGACCATTATACTTGACAAGGTTACTAATAACTTTCATTGCATGAATTACGTTTTCAAATATTAATAGAATTAGTAATTACCCTTGATAAGTTCATATCTACTGAAAAACTGTTCATGTTGTTTGATAAAAATAATTAAAATGTCTTTGCGAACTCTTGAAAATTACACATCAATACAATGTAGCACATAATTATTCATACTTTTCATTGAAGTAAGATTCATTTAGTCCTCTAGTCTACATGTTCCCAAACGTAGGTTTCCTTTGTTATGATCTGTTTATGAATTCTTTCATAAGCTCTTCTATATTTATCTTGTCGACCTCATCTTTGTGAGTGTAACAAACTGCCACATGGTTGAGGCAGCACTAAGACATAGTTGACCTTAACCACGTCTTCAATCGTCTTAATGCAGAAAAGCTGTGTTCACATTCGCAGCTGGATACTGGACATACAAGCAAAATTTTCATGAGAAGAAACACTTCACTAAACATCTGCTGGCTTGTTTCATGCATTTTACAGTAAGTATCCTTCTCACCTTTCAGAGATACTGCTTTTGTTGTTCCTTTGAACATGGGCAACTGAAACTCGAGCCGTTGTGCAGATATTTGTGGATAGAAGTTTATAACCGAGTTGTCAATCTTGCCAGATGTGATCATGTTCTCAAGTGCCAGATATTGCCTCAAGTCATTGTTGTCTGATGTTCTATGACTGTATCCACAAATTCAAAATATTGGCTTCTGTAGTAATCTCTAGCTGTTGCAGAATGGTGTGCTGAGCCATCACCTGTGATCCTTCTGGGGGGTCTGCGAATGCATGGTAGTTCAATAGGCACCAGATCTAGGGAAGTTAACTTTTTCTCAGCTTCATCAAATATCTTGTTGTAATTTTCCTCTGTTCGCAATACCCGCAGTTGCTCAACTGTCATTGCAGATGCTTCAATCATGCCAGATACTGTCGTTGATATGGTTTGGAGTGCACGGTTTAGTTCCTCTAATGCAGCTAATGGATGCTGAGCCATCAACAATCCTAAAACTGTCTTTCCTTTGTCAAATCTGTCCAGCAGATATCGTGCTTTCACTGATACATCTGATTTTTCATTTGCTAATTCAGACAAAGAATAAACAATACCCCTGTAGTGATCATTAGCACATATAATCGCAGATAGGCGGCACAACCAGCGTGTTAGACACAGTGGGCGGATGTATTTAACTGGACCATTGTGGCTGTCTGACGATACAATATTTTCAAAGATTGTCTTGTATTTGCCTGACCCCTGAAGCAAGACACCAAGTTCATGTACCCACTGGATAGAATCTCGAACACATTCACAAGCTTCGACTGCATGTTGCATTATTAAATTAGCCTTGTGTGCTCCACAGTGAAAAAGGAATGCTGACGGTTGCTTCTCTTTTATTTTTGCCTGGCATCCACTGTACGCACCACTCATGTTAGCGGTTCCATCATAAGTTTGTGCTCTTAATCCTGACAGTGGTAAATTGAGTCTAGTCAGTACATCAAGTATGGTCGAGGATATTGTTTCACTAGTTGTTTTGGAAACAATGTACAAACCAAGAAATGTGTCATGGACGTCAAGGTTCTCATCTACATATCGTATACATATTGCTTCCTGTTCGGAACCTGTAACATCTTGAGTGCCATCAACCATTAATGCAAATATTTTACTTTGCTGCATTTTGTGTGCTATGTTCCTCAGTATTTAATGGCTGAACATCTTCATTATTTCATTCTGAGCTTGGGGTGATGTGAATGTGGTTTTCTTTGACAAGTAGGCCGTCAACTGAGGATCTTCCTCTTCCAGGAGCTTCATTAACTGCAGGAAGTTCCCCCTCCGTATCAGTATGTCCACGTAATGCTAAACCTTGACACAGTAAGAAACGTAAACTTCTGAATATTATGGCTAGACTTATTTTGTATTCTTCATGCTGCTTCTTTTTTCCATCATGTAGCTGAATAGTCACTGGAGTTACATCAAGTGAACCTTCTGCAGATATAGCGAATCTGTGCTGAGAGGAGGATTGGTGTTCGTTGAATTTGTGTTTTGCCTTTTTCCAGTTGCAAAAACCGGTGGATATGAAGGTATACTCCACTGGCCTCTCCAATTTCCCTGTAAAAAGGCCTCTATTTTCCGCCTTGGCACAATGAAAGCATATGACTTTTTGAGTCTGATTGTTGAAGTGCAGCCATGGGAACTCATCAAACCACTTGCCCTGGAAGTTGATATTCCTTTTCAGACTTATCCTCTGATGAACATGGTATTTCCTCTGTATAACAAGTTTCTATTCCTTTGCTTGAGGTTGTTGGATTATCTATATCTGCATTGTCACTAGTAGTACTAGTAACTGGCTTGTAGAACTGTCTAATATCAGAAAGTTTCAGACGCTTGCTTGTCATAATTAGAATCTGTTTCCCAGATGACTCAACAGGCTAAAATACAGTCTTTATTGAAAAAACTCTAACGTACAACGAACGAAGATAGAACAGAATGGAAGTTGGACTGAACTGTACAATGTATTTAAGTTGAACGCGCGAACCTCACAGTGACTACCGAGCTGACTGACCGGCTGGACATCGTGGGACAATAATGTGTGCTAGTTACAACACAAGTAATTGCAAATTTCTCGAAAAATACTTAAACAATCACAAATATATTATATTCCTGTTAAAGCTCATCAAAAAGCAAACACGTTGTGATATAATGTCTATAAGCACGTCTATTAGATAAAAACACCTAAACAAAAACTAGCAATACAATTCAAGTAGAGGCTTCAGGCTTTGTAATATCTCCTTTTGTGTTCTAATTATACAAGAAAATACAATATTTTTACTATCTATGATAAGAGAACATATTGTTCTTTTACCATAAAGCACCAGCACTTTATTAGAGGGCGGTGATAATCTGAAATTTCATGGACTAATGAGGGACACAAACACAGGTCTAATGAGTCCTGTTGTAAAATCGAGGCTCAGACTAAAGGGAGCGGAAGGGGGTGATGTAGGGCGCGTCTGGATCCAAGCGGCCCGAACCTATCGTTAACTGTACACTAAACGTACACTATGGTCAGTGGCTTCGGCAGCCAAGGAGAGTAAGGCGTTCGACAATAAAACCGGCTAGACATGCATAAGAACAAATGGCGTAGGAAAACCGCATAATATACACATAAGATTGATACAGCTACAAGCTACAAGCTACAAATGGCCTGCCAGATCTAGATCACAGGAGTTTACACTTGGGAGTAATATTTTCGAATTTCATGCTCTATTCAATCCGTTGTGATGAAAATTTTACTTAATTTTACACTATGTACAAGACGTAGGTAGATTCTGTGATAGTGCTTGCAAGCCTTGCATGTATATTTAGGCCTACTGACTGATACTTACGAACTAGATCGAAAAGCTTAGAAACATGTCTATATTAAATATGTACATTTCGGCTACTGAAAAAGCCTACATCTAGGCCTAATTATGTAATTCGATTGGTAACAACACGAGAATCACAAGAACAAACACACAATTTGTAGGCCTGTGATGCAATAAAACAATTCAACAGACCAAACTGTAAGGGGGGGACGATTGTATGCACCATACCCCCCACCTAAAATGAAGGGGGATATATACCCCATCCCAAGTACTACGCCCCTAGACGAGAGTATAAACAGGTAAAGATTGTAGAAGGCGTTGCAGGTTGATGTTAAGTTATTAATTAATATAGGTATAAACGTGTTCCTATATATTGGTTTAATTTTGGTTTTAGTTGTTGTATAAGTAGGGCTTCTTTGATTTTATGTTTGTTTATATTTGTTTCCCTACTGAGTGTTTTCTATGGTTATGCTGTGTTTATTTGATTTGCAGTGTTCGAAAACGTGTGAAGGTGACTTTTTATGTTCTTTGAATTTAATTTCCATTTTTCTACTTGTTTCTCCAATATAGAAGTTGTGGCAGTTATCACATTGTATTTTATAAATAATGTTGGTGTGGTGTTTGTCAGTGTAGTTTTTACATAGTATAGACTTTAGTTTTGTACCTGGTTTTTGAATAAATTTGGTGTTTACTGGAATGTTGTGTTATAAGTTTTTTTCCAAATGTTGGTTATTTTTTCACCGATATCAGGAACATATGGTGTACAGCAGTGTAAGGTTCTGTAGTTTGTTGTATCTTGGGATTTATTATTGTTTGTTTGTTCTTGGTCTAGGTGTGTGTGTATAATATTTTCCACTGTTTTTTGATGAAACTTACTGATGTTGATGAAGTATTGTTTTATTTTGTCCAATTCATCGTTAATTCTATCTGGTAAACATAGTTTTGTGGCTGTGTTTATTTGGTTTATTAATATGTTAAGTTTTTGTTTTGTTTCATGTGCTGAGTCCCAGGGGAATGTATTATCCAGTATGGGTGATTTTTCTGTGGATTTCTGTTTTGAATTGTGTATCAGTTCTAGTGATCCCGAGGTTAAGAAATAATATTTTTTTTAGTATTTTCCCTGTTCACGGGTGAACTTAATGTTGGGATGTATCGAGTTAATGTGATTGAAAAAACTAAGTGTGTTATCTGTACCAGTATAGTGGTGGGTGTAAGGCTGAACTGATCGCTTGTGATTCAATCTGTGTCATAAAATGTTGGTTAGAACTGGTGACACGGGATTCCCAATATTTAGGCCATTTATTTGTAGGTAGTTTTATGGTGGTGAATTCTATAAGGGTTGCTAAGTTGTTGCTGAGGATGTGTACCTAGAAATATTACATCTATCGAAATGAAAACCTGACTGGAAGACCTAGCTAGTGATCCAATTTACACAAACTGAAATACCAACAAAACAATAGAAAACAACAACCAAAAAGAAGACAACTTCAACAACAATTCCATCGACAACCAACAACCAGCTTTCCAGGTAGAACTGAAAGCATCTATTTCTCCGAAACACCTCAAAACAGTATCTTAAAGAACCTTTTAAAGGAATTTTCACACAAAACTATGAACATAATTTCACAGAAAACTGAAATACAACCTCATATGGAAAGATATTAATTCTATAAACAATCTAAAACAAGACAACAACATCAAAATTCTAAAAGTAGATAATGGCAGTTCTATAGTTATAATGAACACAAATGAATACATTCAAAAAATGAACATCTTATCAGATAGAAACAAATTTAAACTACTAAACACAAATCCAACAAAACACATGAAAACCAGTTAAATAAAATATTATTACAAATGAGGTGGACATTTTCTAAATATGTTACATCAGCCGTCTCCATTTTAAAAGAATATACTAATTAATAACCTAACACCCAACTGCAGCGCCCCCTACAATTCCGTACTCGTTTATACTCTCGCCCCTAAGACATGTGTCCGTCAACGGTCACATTCAAACTCTCTCTTTCTTAACCTGAATATGACGTAGGAAGGTCGAAACGTTGTTCTCTCCTTATCAATAAAAGTGTTAATACCCATACCAGCCGTTCTGAGATACATTTTTATTTCCAGTTAATTTCTTGTCATTAAGTTTTTGGGGATTTTTTATCTGCTGAACACCAAGGAAAAAATAATTGATTACGTTTGTCGTTTCGTTTTCATAAGTTAGGGTATTCTGAATTGTTGTTCGATAGAAATAACTTATATACTAAACCATATATTTCAAACACCTCAATCTCAACTGTGACTACACAAACCAACTGTATAATAATATTTAAACTGTCATCATATTTACTGCGAGTCTAAAATCACATCATTAAAAGCTTGTCGTTAAGCGCAAAGCTGCAAAATGGATTATCTACAATGTAGGCCAGGTGGGTTAAGGTACTCGACTGGTAATGTGAGGGTCACACCAAACAAGCTCGCCCTTTCATCTTTGGGATCCATATAATGTTCGGTAAATCCTACTATTCGTTGGTAAAATAGTAGTCCAAGAGTTGGCGGTGGGTGGTGATGACTAGCTGCCTTCCCTCTAGTCTTACATTGCTAAATTAGGGACGGCTAGCGAAGATAGCCCTCGAGTAGTTTTGCGCGAAATTAAAACCAAAAAAAACTATACTGTTGTCGTAAGCCAAAGATTTATCAGTCACTCACTGTGGTGCATACGAAGGACAAATATTTTCTTTCGTCATAAAAAAACAACTCGCCACAATTTTGAACTAAATAATCTCTTACTAAGAATAATCTGACAGGACGTTAGCACGTGCATGTTCGAAAATGGATAATCGGAAATAAGGAAACACGTGAGAACCCAGACAGATAATGACGTCCATCCTGTGGATTATTTCCGTTACTCAAACGTTTCACATAAGCTCGCTTAGTCAGGAAAGTTATTTTGTTTATTAAACACTAGATTCATTAATATTACTTTTATTTAAAGTTTTAAAAAATTAAACCTATCTTAACACGCCTACGAAAAGACGTTTCTGGTCCTGATTTCTCCAAGCCCGTTCCCCTGGCTGTGGTTTCGCTAGATAGTAGATAGGGACAGTGGGAATCTCGTTAATCCATTCATTAATGGATTTAAATGGCAATTTCATTTAAATACAAAATTATTAGCCTAATATTAATAACCTTTCAAGTTGCTCTGGGGCCTATTAGGCCCCACTTTTCGTAGGAGTGTTACAATACTTCAAAATTTAAGGTTTCTTTTTCAACTTAATCTATAATCTAATATTACATCAAGATACTGGAAACATATTGAACAGAGAACAACCGATTTAATAATTGTTACACACTTGATAAATAATTACTAATTCAGTTCTCATAAATTAATTCCCGGTTCGTTTAGAATTATGAAATTTTGTTTTGTTGAAGAAACTATCACATTCAGGTTTCTTTACACTTAAACATAATAAATTATTATTATAAAACCAACTTCTTGTATGTTTGAAATCGTTATTTACGTTTTGATTAACAGACGTTCTTTTATCCATTAGTATTGAGCCACCTACAGAATTTTGCTTTCCCGTGAAGCTTAACTTATGAGATACCATTTTACTTTTAAGGTTTGTTTGATTTTGTTTTGAATTGCATGCAAATCTACACGAGGGCTATCTGCGCTAGCCGTCTTTAATTTTGCAGTGGAAGACTAGAGGGAAGGCAGCTAGTCATCATCACCCACCGCCAACTAGTAGGCTACTCTTTTACCAACGAATAATGAGATTGACCGCCACATTGTAACACCTCCACGACAGAAAAAGGCGAGCATATTTGGTGTGACGGGGATTCGAACTCGCGACCCTCATATTATGAGTCGAATGCCTTAACCACCTGGCCATGCTAGACCAGGTTTGTTTAAAGTTAAACGCAAAGCAACACATTGGGTAATGTGTACCCACCATGAGTATCGAAACCCGGATTATAGCGTTACAAGTGTCCGCAGTCGTACCGCTGTGCCATTGGGGGTCAATATAAATGGATACATTAATGTATCTACAACAAATCATTGGAGTACTTCACAAGTTCAGTTTAGTTTATCATCTCTAACATTATTTAAAACAACTTATAACAGTCCTTCTTATACCACATGTATGTTTCACTATAAAACTCAAGTGATACCGTGTCAAAAGATTTTAACATATCTAGAAATATGACAGGTGTTGTTTTATAAAGGAGCTGATTTCATCTGTTATTGTTGTAGTTGGTGAACTTTATCTGTTTACATTTTCAGGATATTCATCTGTTATTGTTGTTGTTGGTGTACTTTATCTGTTTACATTTTCAGGATATTCATCTGTTATTGTTGTTGTTGGTGTACTTTATCTGTTTACATTTTCAGGATATTCATCTGTTATTGTTGTAGTTGGTGAACTTTATCTGTTTACATTTTCAGGATATTCATCTGTTATTGTTGTTGGTGGTGTACTTTATCTGTTTACATTTTCAGGATATTCATCTGTTATTGTTGTTGTTGGTGTACTTTATCTGTTTACATTTTCAGGATATTCATCTGTTATTGTTGTAGTTGGTGAACTTTATCTGTTTACATTTTCAGGATATTCATCTGTTATTGTTGTAGTTGGTGAACTTTATCTGTTTACATTTTCAGGATATCCATCTGTTATTGTTGTAGTTGGTGTACTTTATCTGTTTACATTTTCAGGATATCCATCTGTTATTGTTGTAGTTGGTATACTTTATCTGTTTACATTTTCAGGATATTCATCTGTTATTGTTGTTGTTGGTGTACTTTATCTGTTTACATTTTCAGGATATTCATCTGTTATTGTTGTTGTTGGTGTACTTTATCTGTTTACATTTTCAGGATATTCATCTGTTATTGTTGTAGTTGGTGAACTTTATCTGTTTACATTTTCAGGATATTCATCTGTTATTGTTGTAGTTGGTGAACTTTATCTGTTTACATTTTCAGGATATCCATCTGTTATTGTTGTAGTTGGTGAACTATCTGTTTACATTTTCAGGATATTCATCTGTTATTGTTGTAGTTGGTGAACTTTATCTGTTTACATTTTCAGGATATTCATCTGTTATTGTTGTAGTTGGTGAACTTTATCTGTTTACATTTTCAGGATATCCATCTGTTATTGTTGTAGTTGGTGTACTTTATCTGTTTACATTTTCAGGATATCCATCTGTTATTGTTGTAGTTGGTATACTTTATCTGTTTACATTTTCAGGATATTCATCTGTTATTGTTGTTGTTGGTGTACTTTATCTGTTTACATTTTCAGGATATTCATCTGTTATTGTTGTTGTTGGTGTACTTTATCTGTTTACATTTTCAGGATATTCATCTGTTATTGTTGTAGTTGGTGAACTTTATCTGTTTACATTTTCAGGATATTCATCTGTTATTGTTGTAGTTGGTGAACTTTATCTGTTTACATTTTCAGGATATCCATCTGTTATTGTTGTAGTTGGTGAACTATCTGTTTACATTTTCAGGATATTCATCTGTTATTGTTGTAGTTGGTGAACTTTATCTGTTTACATTTTCAGGATATTCATCTGTTATTGTTGTAGTTGGTGAACTTTATCTGTTTACATTTTCAGGATATCCATCTGTTATTGTTGTTGTTGGTGTACTTTATCTGTTTACATTTTCAGGATATCCATCTGTTATTGTTGGTGTACTTTATCTGTTTACATTTTCAGGATATCCATCTGTTATTGTTGGTGTACTTTATCTGTTTACATTTTCAGGATATCCACCTGTTATTGTTGTAGTTGGTGTACTTTATCTGTTTACATTTTCAGGATATTCATCTGTTATTGTTGTAGTTGGTGAACTTTATCTGTTTACATTTTCAGGATATTCATCTGTTATTGTTGTTGGTGGTGTACTTTATCTGTTTACATTTTCAGGATATTCATCTGTTATTGTTGTAGTTGGTATACTTTATCTGTTTACATTTTCAGGATATTCATCTGTTATTGTTGTTGTTGGTGTACTTTATCTGTTTACATTTTCAGGATATTCATCTGTTATTGTTGTTGTTGGTGTACTTTATCTGTTTACATTTTCAGGATATTCATCTGTTATTGTTGTAGTTGGTGAACTTTATCTGTTTACATTTTCAGGATATTCATCTGTTATTGTTGTAGTTGGTGAACTTTATCTGTTTACATTTTCAGGATATCCATCTGTTATTGTTGTAGTTGGTGAACTATCTGTTTACATTTTCAGGATATTCATCTGTTATTGTTGTAGTTGGTGAACTTTATCTGTTTACATTTTCAGGATATTCATCTGTTATTGTTGTAGTTGGTGAACTTTATCTGTTTACATTTTCAGGATATCCATCTGTTATTGTTGGTGTACTTTATCTGTTTACATTTTCAGGATATCCATCTGTTATTGTTGGTGTACTTTATCTGTTTACATTTTCAGGATATCCACCTGTTATTGTTGTAGTTGGTGTACTTTATCTGTTTACATTTTCAGGATATTCATCTGTTATTGTTGTAGTTGGTGAACTTTATCTGTTTACATTTTCAGGATATTCATCTGTTATTGTTGTTGGTGGTGTACTTTATCTGTTTACATTTTCAGGATATTCATCTGTTATTGTTGTTGTTGGTGTACTTTATCTGTTTACATTTTCAGGATATTCATCTGTTATTGTTGTTGTTGGTGTACTTTATCTGTTTACATTTTCAGGATATTCATCTGTTATTGTTGTAGTTGGTGAACTTTATCTGTTTACATTTTCAGGATATTCATCTGTTATTGTTGTAGTTGGTGAACTTTATCTGTTTACATTTTCAGGATATCCATCTGTTATTGTTGTAGTTGGTGAACTATCTGTTTACATTTTCAGGATATTCATCTGTTATTGTTGTAGTTGGTGAACTTTATCTGTTTACATTTTCAGGATATTCATCTGTTATTGTTGTAGTTGGTGAACTTTATCTGTTTACATTTTCAGGATATCCATCTGTTATTGTTGTTGTTGGTGTACTTTATCTGTTTACATTTTCAGGATATCCATCTGTTATTGTTGGTGTACTTTATCTGTTTACATTTTCAGGATATCCATCTGTTATTGTTGGTGTACTTTATCTGTTTACATTTTCAGGATATCCACCTGTTATTGTTGTAGTTGGTGTACTTTATCTGTTTACATTTTCAGGATATTCATCTGTTATTGTTGTAGTTGGTGAACTTTATCTGTTTACATTTTCAGGATATTCATCTGTTATTGTTGTTGGTGGTGTACTTTATCTGTTTACATTTTCAGGATATTCATCTGTTATTGTTGTTGTTGGTGTACTTTATCTGTTTACATTTTCAGGATATTCATCTGTTATTGTTGTAGTTGGTGAACTTTATCTGTTTACATTTTCAGGATATTCATCTGTTATTGTTGTAGTTGGTGAACTTTATCTGTTTACATTTTTAGGATATTCATCTGTTATTGTTGGTGTACTTTATCTGTTTACATTTTCAGGATATCCATCTGTTATTGTTGGTGTACTTTATCTGTTTACATTTCAGGATATCCACCTGTTATTGTTGTAGTTGGTGTACTTTATCTGTTTACATTTTCAGGATATTCATCTGTTATTGTTGTAGTTGGTGAACTTTATCTGTTTACATTTTCAGGATATTCATCTGTTATTGTTGTTGGTGGTGTACTTTATCTGTTTACATTTTCAGGATATTCATCTGTTATTGTTGTAGTTGGTATACTTTATCTGTTTACATTTTCAGGATATTCATCTGTTATTGTTGTTGTTGGTGTACTTTATCTGTTTACATTTTCAGGATATTCATCTGTTATTGTTGTTGTTGGTGAACTATCTGTTTACATTTTCAGGATATTCATCTGTTATTGTTGTAGTTGGTGAACTTTATCTGTTTACATTTTCAGGATATTCATCTGTTATTGTTGTAGTTGGTGAACTTTATCTGTTTACATTTTCAGGATATCCACCTGTTATTGTTGTAGTTGGTGTACTTTATCTGTTTACATTTTCAGGATATTCATCTGTTATTGTTGTAGTTGGTGAACTTTATCTGTTTACATTTTCAGGATATTCATCTGTTATTGTTGTTGGTGGTGTACTTTATCTGTTTACATTTTCAGGATATTCATCTGTTATTGTTGTTGTTGGTGTACTTTATCTGTTTACATTTTCAGGATATTCATCTGTTATTGTTGTAGTTGGTGAACTTTATCTGTTTACATTTTCAGGATATTCATCTGTTATTGTTGTAGTTGGTGAACTTTATCTGTTTACATTTTTAGGATATTCATCTGTTATTGTTGTAGTTGGTGTACTTTATCTGTTTACATTTTCAGAATATCCATCTGTTATTGTTGTAGTTGGTGTACTTTATCTGTTTATATTTTCAGGATATCCATCTGTTATTGTTGTAGTTGGTGTACTTTATCTGTTTACATTTTCAGGATATCCAACTGTTATTGTTGTAGTTGGTGTACTTTATCTATTTACATTTTCAGGATATCCATCTGTTATTGCTGTAGTTGGTGAACTTTATCTGTTTACATTTTCAGGATATCCATCTGTTATTGTTGTAGTTGGTGTACTTTATCTGTTTACATTTTCAGGATATCCAACTGTTATTGTTGTAGTTGGTGTACTTTATCTATTTACATTTTCAGGATATCCATCTGTTATTGCTGTAGTTGGTGAACTTTATCTGTTTACATTTTCAGGATATCCATCTGTTATTGTTGAAGTTGGTGAACTTTATCTGTTTACATTTTCAGGACATCCAAGATGGCGAAATGAGAAAACTTACTGAATCAATAAAAACGATTATTTAACAACATAATTTATCAGCCATGATATCTGATAACTATGTAATTGTTCAGTATCACTTCCATGTTATGTTCACATTATAAATAAACTTTGTTTTATTTTTCTAATATTATTGACCACTGCCTCCTGAACCAAAGGTCATTACAAAGACAGGTTTTTCTGGTACGAACTAGTTTGTAATATATTGTTTACTTTGATTATTTCCTCAATATCAAAGGCAGAAAACTGAATGTATGTAGAATGTAGTGTGTGTGTATGTGTAAGTTAAACAGTGCTGATTATACAGATGTGAGCCATTAGAGACCTTAACTTCTTCGTAATGTGCAGCCAATAATATATATATAAAGATTCCTCGAAATATAGGCTCGAGAAGCACCACTTATCTTACTTATGGGGCCATTATTTTGGGCATGAATCATCCTTTCAGTTTACGTAAGAAAAAGAAGTGTCTGACACTTATTATACATAACTTGTTAATTGTACCGCCATTTGTTGAATAGATGTTTCAACATACCACATCAATTTATTTACTGTACTTCCACTACTAAATGACACTGATATTCCATTTCCATGTCTAAAATAATGTGTGGTTTTATTGTATACAACTATAAGTTTGCGATTATAACGAATTCTGAATATATTATCTATTCTGTACGAACCTGTATCGCCATCTGTTGAATAAAACTTTCATAAAACACATCAAATTTTCATGCTGAAAATAATGTGTAGTTTTATCGCAATTAACTTTATTTTTGTGAATACAACATTTCAAAGTTTCATCCATTCCATATTTGGGTCTGGACGAGATTTTCCCTCACACTGCCGATTAATGGAATATGCAAGAAGCGGTCCTACATTCCTATTGAGTTATTTAAGATATACTGTGTTTCGTCACATACCAGCAGTTTTATTGCGTATATTTTACCTGTCCTCTGCCTATCGCGGACGTAAACTTGATTTTCATCGTTATAAGCCCTTCAATCTCACTACCGATACATTTGGAATGTACTTAAGCAACAATGGTTATAGTTTAACCTGATTGGTGCAGAATAAACGCAAAACCGATTGTTATTGGTTGTTTCTCTGACGTCACAACTAGTCGTCATTTTTTTCATTGGTGAAGGGCCAGGCGTGGCCTAGCGCGTAAGGCGTGCGACTCGTAATCCGTGGGTCGCGGGTTCGCGCCCGCGTCGCGCTAAACATGCTCGCCCTCCCATCCGTGGGGGTGTATAATGTGACGGTCAATCCCACTATTCGTTGGTAAAAGAGTAGCCCAAAGAGTTGGCGGTGGGTGGTGATGACTAGCTGCCTTCCCTCTAGTCTTACACTGCTAAATTAGGGACGGCTAGCACAGATAGCCCTCGAGTAGCTTTGTGCGAAATTCCAAAAAACAAAACAAAACAAATTCATTGGTGAATTCTCAAAGCAACAGTAGGTTTTAGCACGACTACTGTTTCTGACGTCCAGTATCTGAACTGTGATGGTCGAGTTCCTTATTTCTGTTGATGTTTTAATGGAATATGCAATCACGAAGAGATATTTTTTTTCTACTTAATGAACGTTGAGAAAACTAAACCTTAAAAGACATATAACATTACATGGTATATAAACAATATTTCTCTATGTATCAAACGTGACGAAAACTTAAGCCTAATTATATATATCCTATGGACATAACTACTAATCCACTCAAGATTTCATCAATATATCTTGAGGTTACTGATGTCTGTAGTTTTTCGTTAAAATACTAACAACGATAATTAGTGATTAATACTGAATTATTTGTAAAACTTATTATATCTCCATTAAAATTAATTTCATAGAAATATAACAGAAGCACCAAACTGATCTTTGGATAAAGACAAGTTTATTTCATCATTTATAACATTATTTTAACGACTTGAGTTTCTTATTCAAACACGACTACATGATTTTCATTTTGTGAACATGTTCATACAATTTAGCTGCAACTGTCACAGTGTTGAAGGAAAACACTGCAGTGAAGAATACATTTATTAATAAGTCAGTTCTAATTATTTCTGGTTTGGTTTGAATTTTGCACAAAGCTACACAAGGGCTATCTGTGCTAGCCTTCCTAATTTTACAGTTTAAGACTAGAGAGAAGGCAGCTAGTCATCACCACCCACCGCCAACTCTTGGGCTACTCTTTTAACAATGAACAGTGGGAGGACCGTCACATTATAACGCCCCATGGCGAAATGGTGAGCATGTTTAGTGTGATGAGGATTCAAACCCGTGACTCTCACATTATGAGTCAAGTACCTTAACCACCTGGCTATGCTGGGCCTAATTATTTTTGACTGAAACAGAGTTTCTGCTGATAACAATTATTTTCTTAAGAAACAAAGTATATTTGGTAGTTATGATATATTACTATTAAATGTAAGAGAATCTTATAAGACCAGGGTTTCTATTTTTTGTATTGTAGAATATTTCCATTCTATTAAATGACTTGAAACAGAAGTACTTAAAACAGTCTCACAAGTTTTTATTTCTAACTGTAGGCACACAAGGAAATTTCTCAGTGGAACAAATTCTACTTACTAATTATAGGTTTTATTATGTTGTTAAACAGAGAGACGACGTTAAGATCCTCAAATAATCTCTCTAAAGAATTTTCTTCGTCACTTTCGTGCACCATAAACTCTCTCGAACTGAGAAAGAAATAATATACAACTTATCAATTATTCTGATAAATATTTACTATATACATTCAGTGTTAACAGACAACTGCTGGTTGTGTCGTACAACATAATAAAAACGTTTTCTTCCAGAAGTCGTGTTGTAAAAGGATTAGATAGATTCATTAAGGTAAATTGGAATAACACCATTATTTTGACAAGTAAAAACTCACTCAGTACATATATTTTTGATTTCTGACATCATTTTACCAACTCTGATCACTGGTTCTGGTATTATTTGAGCTATCAACTTGTTTATTGGCCGTACAGTTTTCTGAAATGTTAGGATTAATTTAACATTTTATTGTTAAGAGACTTAACTAAATATCAAATTTATTAAAATTATTTTTTTTCTATGGTAGAAGATAAAATATATATATATATATATATTGGCATTAAACATTATAGTCAGTGTGTAGGTTTAATTGGAATTATAAAGTTGTTACCAAAATATAAACACTTTAGCACCAATAAACAGATTAACCCTTAACTTCAACAGTTTATTATTTCAGAGTAGAAATAATTCTTTGTTTCATGGTAAGACATTCATTTATTTAAAACCTCTTGAATGTTACTGCTAGGCCTGATATTAATTGCCTGATTTATTTATACTGATAGATGTACACAGAACATATTTTACAAGTGTTGCTATTTAAATTTTATTAAATCTTTGGATTTTTCTGGAATGAAACACTAAGAACTCTCTTCTACAAATAAAACTACAGATGTTTTGTTTTTCAACTTTTAACATGTTTTGTACTGTAGTAGAGACATAGTAACAAATGTCTTAGGCTTAACCTTAAACACCCAGAGAACAATGACTGTACAAATGTTTTATTGTTTAAAGTTGTTTATCAAACTGTTTCAATGGTCAGAACATTTTAACAGACGTGATCTCACAAGGTCAACACAAACTATGAATTTCACAATAAAAGACACACCAGATCACCAGTTGAATAGTGGAATTTGTTAATGAAATAAACATTGGGCTTATTAATTAATTATATTTAACTGGGACTGTGTTTGAAGGTTTGTTCACCATTTGTTAATGAAATAAACATTGAACTCATTAATTAATTATATTTAACTGGGACTGTGTTTGAAGGTTTGTTCACTATTTGTTAATGAAATAAACATTGAACTCATTAATTAATTATATTTAACTGGGACTGTGTTTGAAGGTTTGTTCACTATTTGTTAATGAAATAAACATTGAACTCATTAATTAATTATATTTAACTGGGACTGTGTTTGAAGGTTTGTTCACTATTTGTTAATGAAATAAACATTGAACTCATTAATTAATTATATTTAACTGGGACTGTGTTTGAAGGTTTGTTCACTATTTGTTAATGAAATAAACATTGAACTCATTAATTAATTATATTTAACTGGGACTGTGTTTGAAGGTTTGTTCACCATTTGTTAATGAAATAAACATTGAACTCATTAATTAATTATATTTCACTGGGACTGTGTTTGAAGGTTTGTTCACCATTTGTTAATGAAATAAACATTGAACTCATTAATTAATTATATTTAACTGGGACTGTGTTTGAAGGTTTGTTCACCATTTGTTAATGAAATAAACATTGAACTCATTAATTAATTATATTTAACTGGGACTGTGTTTGAAGGTTTGTTGACCATTTGTTAATGAAATAAACATTGAACTCATTAATTAATTATATTTAACTGGGACTGTGTTTGAAGGTTTGTTCACCATTTGTTAATGAAATAAACATTGAACTCATTAATTAATTATATTTAACTGGGACTGTGTTTGAAGGTTTGTTCACCATTTGTTAATGAAATAAACATTGAACTCATTAATTAATTATATTTAACTGGGACTGTGTTTGAAGGTTTGTTCACCATTTGTTAATGAAATAAACATTGAACTCATTAATTAATTATATTTAACTGGGACTGTGTTTGAAGGTTTGTTCAACATTTGTTAATGAAATAAACATTGAACTCATTAATTAATTATATTTAACTGGGAATGTGTTTGAAGGTTTGTTCACCATTTGTTAATGAAATAAACATTGAACTTATTAATTAATTATATTTAACTGGGACTGTGTTTGAAGGTTTGTTCACCATTTGTTAATGAAATAAACATTGAACTTATTAATTAATTATATTTAACTGGGACTGTGTTTGAAGGTTTGTTCACCATTTGTTAATGAAATAAACATTGAACTCATTAATTAATTATATTTAACTGGGACTGTGTTTGAAGGTTTGTTCAACATTTGTTAATGAAATAAACATTGAACTCATTAATTAATTATATTTAACTGGGAATGTGTTTGAAGGTTTGTTCACCATTTGTTAATGAAATAAACATTGAACTTATTAATTAATTATATTTAACTGGGACTGTGTTTGAAGGTTTGTTCACCATTTGTTAATGAAATAAACATTGAACTTATTAATTAATTATATTTAACTGGGACTGTGTTTGAAGGTTTGTTCACCATTTGTTAATGAAATAAACATTGAACTCATTAATTAATTATATTTAACTGGGACTATATTTGAAGGTTCGCTCACTAGTTAGGAATTTAAAGATTGTATGGTCTTCAAATTTATAGAATGTTTGTTACGTTAAACAACACATATACCAATTACAGTTCCTTCCATACATTAGGTCAGATGGTAAAACACAGGGTGGAAAGGAAAGTTTTCAAGCTGCATTACTTCATTAAGGTGTCCTGATTGGTCAGTATTTATTTTCTAACCAAAGAAAGTTACTGTTACTCTACTTTGGTTTGTCATTTATTTATAACTGTTAATTAATTAATTTGTTTAATAATACCTTTATACAAAGAATATATTTATATTATCAACAATGTAACCAGTAATAACAAGTTTTTGTTAGACCAGTATCTACTGTTTACCTGTTATTATGTTTATTAGGTATATTTAATCAGTTTTCTGTTGAATGTACTGTCTGTTAAATAAAGATCTGTTCAGATGGAGTTAGCTGTGGTTTTTCTAACTAGCCACAACAGAGAACTCTAGTATTGCAAGACCACTGCATGGAGCTGTACAAGTATCACATGTATGTAAATGTAATTGTGTGTTTATTTTATTTACAATTGATGTGGATTACCCTATAACCAAGGGTTTTCATTCAAAGATAAACTAGGAGCTGTAATGAGGACATTAGTGAAAACTAGAACTCTGGAACAATCAAATCTTTGTTTGATTACACATATAGAACCTTCAGAAGTCAAAATTTATCTTTTTATATTACCCTGGATTCAACTTACCAATTACTCTGACAAAATGTGGATCAGTCTTACATGAATTACATAAACAAACGTATAATGATAGAACTTGGGTTTTGGTACACATGTAAGAACACAAAATAGTCTACTATATAAATCTCTATTTAAATAGAAACAAATACAATGTCAGTATTTATATTATTTGAACAATTAAAAAATTCATCATAATAAAAGAGAACCCAATTCTAATTAGTGGCTTATTTTTGTAGGTTGTGACAATAACTGACCGAAGTTCAATTAATAATCACGGAAAGTCACGATGATAACATAATTTCTGGATAATGGAAAATTGATTACTTTACGCTAACATTAATAACTTATCAACTGAAACAGTTAATCACTGTTAATAACTGTTAATCACTGTTACTACAGAAGATATTTTAAAAAACCAGTTTACTTGTCCTCTTGTACTTTAAGAAGTGTCTGTTATTACTACACATACCCAAGTGAATGCTCTGTTACTCTTTCGTAAAGAACGGTCAGCATTCGTTCCTTACAACTTTGTCCAGCTGAATCGACATCGACACGCATCGTTTCTCAGTCGTGTTACGAATTCCTTTGTGAAAAAGTGCAAGATGTAAGAAAACTGTACACAAGTACACAGACGTTATAACACAAGCATACTGATGAATGTGAACCAACATCTTTAAAACAGGCAAAACTTTTAAAGTCACCACAGCACGGCTGATCTTCCAAAATCGATCACTTCTTAAATGTAACATTGTTCATGTGCTCTTCAGAAACACAACGTTTAATATATTACAAACAATTTAACCAGAATTTCCAAAGACCCAACAACAAACACAATTTGTGTGTTTGGTTTTCATCAATAACCAGGATACAATTATAGAAAATGCTGTGAATTACCAGTGTATTTGGTAACATTTACAAAATATATATATACACTTTTTCCACAAAAGACAAAAACAATGGATTAAACACACACCTTAACAAGTTTCTGTTTCCTGTAGTAGTAAGAAAATCCACCTTCTGTAGAAGATAATTACATTTAACAAACCGAAGTTCACCAGCCCAATACTTTAATGTCTTTACATACTTGGTTTTAGATCTCATATGATCTAGAGACAGCAACGTTGTCCACGTTTCTTCTGAAATAATACAATAATATTATTCAATTTGTGTAAATAACTGCAGAATTTTAACAACAGTTTTCTAAACAATTAATTGACTCATGAAAACAACAGATAACTGACATTAAACTTTCATTATGGTTTAAGAACCTTAACCTGGGTTGATGAATATATTCATTATCAAACTGACAGCTTACGACACGCGTTTCACGCTAACATGTACCATACCATTAACAAATCAGTAGATACACATAAGTACATCAGAATAATTCCTTACCCGATTCTTGGGACAAAGTTACATCTTTCTCTTCTGAAACATAACAAAGTCCATTTTCTTGGAGCCACAGAACGAGATCCATTACCATTGGTGAACCCAGAAGGGTTAGGGCATAACTTCTTATATCAGCCAATAACCTTGTCTGTGTCTGTCTTGTGAAGAGGTTACAATCAACAGAGATATTAGGAACAACGTGTGGATATCCTTCTGGAAGTTCTAATGTAATAGTGAACTTTTTTCCATGTTTATTACTGGAGTGTTTATAGAGATTTTCGGAGTTCAGGTTGATTTTCAAGGATATCACACAAGTTGTCTCATCTGGAATTCATGGATACTATCAGAACCATTTCTTGTGTATTCAGAACAATACAGTTCATACTTATGGAAATTTTAACAATGTCACAATGAAAGTTTTCAAAAGCAAGTCTTCCTTCCATGTTACTGAAGAAACAAATAACCCCAAATAATAAAAAAGCTCTTCCATACATAATTTAAACCATAAAGTACAGGCTGTGATAGATCAGGGCGTTTGTTAACAAAGGTAACTTTTTCATTTGGGTTTACTTATAATATTGTTTTCAATAAACAGGTGTTTCAGCTAAATGAACATATGGAATAATGTAAGTTATTCTGCTGTTTTGTAACTTATCCATTATGTAGTCTTATAACAATGACCATGAGGTCTATCTTTAAACATTTAACTATATTTTACAGTCTGACAGCTTAAACATGTGTGCTATGTACATATTTTAAAAGACAAGACAATCCAGTGAAAAACAAAATGATTTATTACACATAAAGTGTGTGCATGTATCCAAATGTCAAAGGTAGTCTTTCTTGATGACAAGAAACCCACTTGAAATAAAAATGTACATCTTCAGGTTAAAAAAGATGACCTAGAAAAGTCAAAACATTGTTCTCTCCTTATCAATCAAGGTACACTCTCTCTACTTCATAGGCTATTTGTAATGTTTACTCTTAGCTCACCCATACAAGTATTTCTATGTTAAAGATATTTGATAATTCAGTGTGGACAAAGCTTACACAATTGTATTGTTCAAGTCATCACAATACAAACCTTGGAATAAAATTTCAAGCTCCCCATCTCTGGAGTAAATTGCCTGCAAGGGTGTCTATTTCTTCCCTTTGCATCATTAGGTTGCCATTATTTCTTTCACTTAGCACTTACGACAGAACAATAAAAATAATATTTGTTAACTTCTTGTC